>NW_012026798.1:1418754-1573480 GCF_000956235.1 Wasmannia auropunctata | reverse complement strand
AGCCGGGAGGTAGGAGTTCAATTACGACATTTACAACGACGTTTGCGCAGCTATTATTTAATAATACGAGTAATAAAAAAACCCGGACCGCTTCAAAAACCCGCCCGGACGCCCCCGGACGTCTTCAAAACTAGGACAAATCCGGGGAAATCCGGACGGATGGCAGCCCTAGCTGGAAACAAAGCGAAACCTGCGGTGGGAAAACAACCCCTAAGCGTCCGTCAGAGACATTAGGAATCATCCGATAGTATCTGTCTCCTTTTTCCCGTGATTCGTAAAATCCAAAAAAGGATTCGTGAAATTAGCGTTCGATGTACGAGAACTGAATTTTATGCGTTGAAATGTAATTCTTTAATAAAAGAAATGTTTTCTAGATTTTTTCGAGAAAACAAAGATATATTTTTAAAAACTGCTGTGCCAGTTATTGATTTGAAAATTCAGACTTAAATTCTTTTTAACGAACTAAATTCTTTTAGAAATAAATTGAGAAACAAATTAAAAATTTTGTTAAAAGTTTAAATTCAAAAAATTATAATATATTAAATATATTAAACGATTGATAATTGAGGTGATATTTATCTACAATTCGATTTAAAATTAACGCGTGTTAATGTATTGAGTCCTTTCATAAAATTATCAAGCTGTATTTATGTAGAATAATCGTAAATCCAAGCAGCAATCCTTGGAAAAGACAAAGTTGTCGAGAAGGAAAATATTACGAGATCTGCTTTACAGATATCTTTCCCTTCCTTCCGGACACCCGAAACATCATGATTTATCTACGTCCGTCCCTTATCCTTCTGTTAGAACGATCCTGTCACCGAACAGGATGCGTGCCGTGGATCAAGAATTTCTTCAGCCGAAAGGATTTATCGTCCTGACGTGCAATTACGTCGCCGAACATTCAGATACGGCGCGTCGCTATCGCGCGAAAGAAAAATGGCATTGCTCGCGTAACAAGAACTGTATTTACAGCACGGATAAGTAATATATCCAATTGAAATAGATGGAGTATTGATAGAATTTTTTTATTCTAAATAGAATATATTCTACTCTTGCTCGCCTAATAAATACGTTTAACGAACCCATTTAATTGGTCGAAAAATACGCGTTTAAATATCGAATTATTATCTCAAAAAAATTCATGTGTATCTTTGAACAAGATAAAAATTGAATTAATTTTTTTACAAACAGAAGATACTGTCTATTCTCGTTTGCCTAATAAATTTGCAGTTATTTAATTGATCGAGAAATATGCGTTTACATATCGAGTTTCTATTTCAAAATATTCTGTGTACACTTTCATACAAGATAGAAATTGAATCGTATCTTGTTAGAAATTTCAGATTATGTAACGTTTCATAATTTGCACGCATCCACCCCTACGAAGACCCGTTGATTCAGATATTTCTGCCAAATTACAACGAAGTCGGACGCGACTTTGTCGAACGTGACCGGAATTGAATCGTCTCCCTTGCGAAGCACACTCGGACACATTCGACATTTTCTAAGCCATAAATGTGTTCGGTGCGCGAAGTCAATGACAAGATGGGCCAGCAACCTTTCATTACTCCTTCGGAATTAACGATGGCGTGTTTCGTCCGGTCGGAAACGCCTGTGGAATTTCGACCCCGCGATTTTACGCGTTTTATTTGAACCGGCCGGCGCGCGTCGTTCAAGTTACCGAAAAATTAGGCGATCGATATTTCACGTCGACGTGTTTGTATATAACGCCGAAAATGGGTGGAATTATTTAACGGTGAATTGACAACGCCGTGAGCAGCGTATATCGCGTCGTTTGTGATGCCCGTCGCGTTAAAATTTTCATCGCGTATTCCAGAACTAAAATTTTTACTCTAAATTTTGATCTTCTCATACCTAAACTAAATGTTTTTTCTAAAATTTTCTAATAAACAAAGAAATTAATTAAGGAATCGTATTATTTGTATTTATATAACGTAGCATTTATTCGAACACTTTTTACATTTATTTATACACGTTCTTTCTAAAAACAATATTGCTTCACAATATTAGCCCAATTAGATGTATCGCAGTTTCAACCATCCATGCGGTTTTCTCCAACTAGAAACCGTTTCTTCGATATTAAAGTTGTTTTTGTGGTATATAAATTAGTATTATAAGATACACGATTGTGCGACGAAAGCAATTAGCAATCTAGTGCGAAAGGGATTGAAAGAGAGAACATTTCAAATTTTTTTCCTCTTTAACATTATAAATTATCACTTTTTTCTTCTCCTTTCTCTGGTGATAAATTTTAAAATATGAAATTTTGATGTAAAAATTGTATAGCTTTCTTTGTATTGCATGTTACTTGATATTATAATTTGAGAGACTTAATATTCTAATGTAAATTGCATGTTTCACTTCCGAGTTTCGATCGTTTCGCGTGTCTTTTGCAGATGCATTTCGTAGTAGAAGGCATGCCGTAGCGAGAAATATTTGATTTCGAGAAACAGTGCAATCAAATTAGTTCTTATCCCAACTACAATCTACTTTTACGGTTCTTATATCAATATTCGATCGTACAATATGCGGTATAGGAACCTGTGTATAGCGCCCGTACGGCGTACGTTAAATGGCGTTCCAAGGGTGACCCGAATATCGCCGGACGGCCGCTGGCGGCCGGCAGTCGATTTTAACGAGCGTGTCCCATAAGCGCCCAACGACGCGCTAAACCCGGTCGTCCCGCGGCATCACGTCAGTTAGAGAGAGCCGCGCGCGCGCGCGCTCGTATAGCCGCTCCTACGGGAACCGGGCTTTGATTAAACTCGGAGATAGCGGTGGTAACAGGTGTTCGCCATCGCGGACCCATGCTGAATCAACAGCGAACAACTTCCCCGGGACGAGATCTCTCTCCGCCGTCGGACTTCTCGATCGTTACTTCTTGGTCATCGTTCGGAGATTCGTATTCGGCAAACGTGACGGGAGGCAGAACATCCGCATTGTCCTCTTCGCGGCATGACGATCCTGATCTCGGTACTTGCGTGCCCGGTCACGCATCCGAAAGTGTTTTCCCATCATACCGCTTCTCTATACTGAACTAACATATGATATATTTTCTCAATATTTTCTAATAACTGTATACCTACAATTGTATATACAGTCGAACGATAACTCGAAAACTATTCGAATTTTTTTCTTTAAAAGTCATTATAATCGGAAAATTATAAACTCTCGTGCGAAGCTTCCGTAAGTCAAATTTTCATATGTTAGCTCTCTTTTACTCAAACTTCGATAAGTCGAGATCTCTACAACTCGAAGATTTTTATAACCCTTCCCTTGAATTACCGAGGTTTGACTGTATATCAAATTAAATCTTGAGTAAAATTTTTTTCAGTAATATAATTATCTATAGATTCATATTTCATTCATCTTTGGACAATTTGAGTATCCAAAGAGTGCCCAGAAAACATTAATAACGTTTTGAAACGTTTTCAAGATTTTTATTCTATTTTTCCGAGATCCGATAGCGTTTAATTTACCGTAACAGGCGCCCGATTTCACGAGAATGCGCCGGTATACTTTGTATACACCCTATGCATCGCTGTTAGGAAATTGCCCACTGCTCGATACGTATCTTGCAAATGGAACCACAATCTAGCATGGACGCAGAATGGCGGCTATTCCAGAAACTGACCAGCCTCGCCGGCATTTGCTGATTTAAGCTGTGGCTACCTCTGGGCTTCAATTAGGAATTGCTTGAAATCCTACGATTCGGAAATGAATATTCGGCGATTTCTCTGCCACATATAGGTAAACGGCTCTACCCTTGATACCGTTGACCTCACGTTGTGGATTTAACGATCCTCTTCCTTCGATATCTGTGGTTTAGTATAGTCTGAAGAATTCTAAAATTTCAAATACACAGAGGTTGTTCGCATATCTTAGATAGTTCCATAAAATCCTCCAATCTTTGATTATTATTAACCGCGAATTTCTTTTTGCAGAAATATTTAAATATTTTTAAGTTTAATAATATAAAAATTTTTAGATATTTCAATTTTCTGAAAAAGATTTGATTTTTCTACATAATATTCTATTTAAAAATTAATATTCAAAGCTTTTCAATATTAAAAAATATAAAAAAAAAGTCTGGCTTTATGTGCTCGTAAGAATGAAACTCGTACTCAATTTGTCTTTTTTAAGTGTTCATTCTATTCGTCCTACATAAAGTTAGCAAAATACGTTAAACTTGTTAGAATCTAACTTAATGAGCTACTAGCAAGAACTTCCCGGGGCGTTTAGTTTTGGAGCCAGCCCGGAAATTAGTTGTAGGTACAGCGGCGCGGCAGTCTCATCGGGAAACGATGCCAACCGCGTGCGCCGTATCGCTTAACAACTGAAACAAAGTATTGCCAGCCTCAACTATTTTCCAACGCTTGGCACCGCAATTCAAGAACAATGGGAAAACACAATCGTTCTCGCGCACTGCATTTCACTTGGAATTGGTATTGAATATTGCGTTACATTTTTAATTCCCAACTGAATAACTGAAAATCGTTTAAAAATCTATCGCGCTTTTACTCCAATATCATTCAGAGTGAATTATTCGGATTTGAACGACGGTCGTTGCATTTGCATATACACAAGATACCGAACATGAGGACGCATGTTTGCATGAGCTGAGGATAAGGATTACGTAGAGATGAGACTTGGTCCTTTAGTCTCGTCTCCTCGTCAGCGAGGAACTGCGAAAGAGGAAAGATGATCTGTGTATTATAAAGCTCCGCTGTAAAATCATCCGTTTTAGCTAACTTGCTATTAGTAGTGACATAAAATAAGTAGTAATATAAAAGTAGTAATATAAATAATAGTAGTTACGATATAGTAATATTTAAAAAAGAGATAAATATCTTTATTCATCAAACGTAACTTGCAAGATTCGTGGCTTACAGATTAGAGGATCCAAGAATCTCGTAATTTAATACGTCTGAGAAACAGAATTACTTCAATGTATATATTTGAAAAATTCATTAATTTAAACGTATGCGCGAGAGCACGCCTCTTAAGATTCCAGAACGGGATTCTCCATCAGAAGCGCTAATTCCATGATCGTGTAAGCATCTGTTCGTTTATAGACAGCTCACAGCGCGTCGCCTCTCCGGTATTTCGCGTTCCATCGCGCCGGATAAATTTTGTATCGGATCGCCGGAAGCGTCTGGCGCTGTTTTTCTCCGAGAGAGAGAGAGAGAGAGAGGGGGCAAAAATTCGATAATACCCCGATGGCGTTTGTATCTGCGAGAGACCGTACCGGTCGGTGATGGATGTTCCCTGAAAGCCGACGCCGTGGAATGTAACCGGCCGTCATCGGAATATCAATGACCGTCCGGCATTCTCGGCGTAGCTCAACGTAATTAGACTCCGCCGTTAGTCTCTCTCTCCCTCTCTCTGTCTCTCTCTTGCGGGGGCAAGAAATGGAGTCGTCCCTCCGCCACGTCGGCGTGCCTAAAACGTGTCGAGCACGTAGAATTTGAAATTCGAAGCGTTAAAGCCTTCACATCGATACGCGTCAACGTGCTGCAAACGTGCCTAAAGTACTTACAAGCGGAAGGACGGTATCGCGCACTCGACATGTCAAAAATTGTTGCTTCTGTCAACCGGTCAACATACGAAGAGAAATGATGGTCGCTTTGATGTCAATCGAGCGCCGACAGTTTTTCAGTTACAAGCAATTGAATTGAGAAGCTACGACGCGAATTGGAATTATATAAAATTCTCTTCAAGTGATTAAAGAATGAAGATTCCATTTGGTTTACATTTTTTTTCTATTGCTATTCGTGAACATATTCTATTTTGCCCTTTTCATTGCCCCTCTCCGCGACGTTTCTCCATGTCAGTATCACCGCAGCCCGCGATCGTACGTACTCCCAATTTATCAAAGGGCTGATAAATAACGAGACAAACGCGTTTTCCTCCCCAGCTTGTCCGGAATCGCGAGCAGAATGGATGGAACTGGGCGGCGGAGGTGGCGCGGTATGCTATGCGCCGTCACGTCTGGGCAAACTCGTTTTGCGTGTCACTGGGTTTCCCAGGGTCACTCAACAGTGCCATGTGAGCCAACACCCCGAAGAGAGTCACCATCGTGAAACCAGGCATCTGTATCTGGGCTTCCATCATCCCTGGGATCGAGACCTCTGGAAAAGCTGGATCAAAAAGGTAAACGACCTTCGCTATTTCTTTCACACGAAATCGAGAAAATTTCTCGCAACGATTTCTGACGAAATACAGAAAACGTCTGGAGATATCGTCTTGAAAAAGAAAATATGGTACCAAGTCGACTGGCGTAATTGAATTGAATAAAACAATGTAAAAGTTTTTTAGAAACAACAAAAATTACCATAGAATTATTTAAAAAATTGAACATGTGTTTTATTACTGAAAATTTATTATATTGTTCTTCAAATAATCTCGATTATATTGATCTTAATTTCACGATGGATAATTTTCGATATTTATTTTATTACATTAAGATATTTTTAATAATATCAATTAATTTTCAATAAGTCTAATATGAAAATTATTTGCATGATTCATCTTTTCATGTTTTTCGAATCTTCAAGCACGTATGTAATATAGATCTATTTTTTGCTTTTATGCGTACCTGTCGAACTAAGACACGCTTTACTTCCAAAAGCACTCGGTATTGCATTATTTAATAATTTATCAGTCCCGATATATTATATATTCAGAAGAGAAATCCAATTGTTCAACAGCGATAAACCTCCACTGCTGTGCGAGACGATAAACAAACACAGAAAGTGACTCACGACGACGCGTGTCGAAATAAGAATATGGAGAAATCCATTTTCCAAGAGACAGAGTGCAACCTTCGTCGAATGTTTGCGCTACAATTTCAGTCGCCTTAAAGTTTAAGCTCCCGCAGCTTGAAACCGATTCCCGGGGCTTCTCTTTGGGCATACGTAACTCCGCACGGGAAAATGAACGATTCTTATGCAACGGGCTCGGACAACCTGAATCTTGTATGACGTCCTGACGTTAAGCGGGACCGACGTCGACGCGGGGGCAGTACGCGAATTGACATTTAAAATGCATAAGGACGGTGTTGAGCCGGCAGGTAAAGAATTTTATTTCTTAGGATACCTGCGTAAAATAACTTCTGAATCTTGGCATCTTTGTATACCGCGACGCGTATCCTTCACCTTCCCCCGATCCCCAGCAACCCTCTTCGAAAGAGCCTTTGGCGCGTGTAAATAGGTCATATGGAGGTAATATTCCGAATAGGTAATATTCCAAAGCATACCAACCATATCTGGAAAGGAATAGATGGAACGTCAATGCAGAAGCGCGGCGAACACAGAGGTGCAACATGGAAATTATGCCGGGCGGGGAAGGCGCGGAGGCGGCGCCCGATAATGTCGTTACACGGCGACGGACAGCGCAGTGAATTAGAATTGTGTATTGTCGACTCGCGGTCCGATGCAAATGAGGACAAACATAGGCGTTTTGATGGGCTTTAATGGAATCACCGGTTAACAAAAAGGACAACGGAAGGCTGCCCGATATATCCTATAGCCGGGGCAATCCAACGTCCCACAAATATGCATCAGTTTGCTGTGAAATTTCTCTTCATCATGCGCGCTTTATATGTATGCGCCATCGTTTAATAAAGCGCGCGGCGTTACACATATAACATGCCGTTTATAATTAGATTTTAGACGTGCAGCGAAAGGGGACGAGTTTTTAAGGGAAAGATTTCCTATTCGCGTCGCCGCGGGGATTATTTCCGGGGGGGGGGGGGTTGATAAATAGATCGCTTAATAACTCTACAGAACAGTCGATTCTTCAAAGAGTCTGACAGTGCGGTTAAATCGCCAGCGAAATCAAAGGACAATTCCCCTTCTTCGTCTCGCGAATCCGGCGACTTCACGACTGAAAGGACCTGTGTGACAGCGAAGGGTGCAGAGAGAGGTTGACTGCCGGGTTGGTCCGGAGCTGAAAGAAGAGGGGAGACGGCTAGCAAGAGGAATCCAAAATGACGCAAACATTGGCCTAGAGGCACACCCTGAATATGAAATCACGATGAACAAACTTTAATATCCGAATGCGACGGAGAGGTGGGGCGAAGAGGTTGAAGAGAGAGAGAGAAGATAAGAGACGAGAGCGCGCGCATACACACACACTGCTGCTTCCCATACCGTTATGACCGAACGATCGCCAACATACGCGACATTATCGGCAATCCAAATCGATATCCATCCCCAATATTTTCGATAGCGAAGAGTGCCGTGCGTTGTCGCGTAATGACACAGTCAAAAATATATTTTTCTGCGACTTACACATAACATCCAGTGACAGATTTTAAAACCTCCCCCCTCCGGCGTTTTAAACGAAACAACATCCGAACATCCCAATGATTTTTCGAAAATATTAAAGCGTGCGCGCCAGTTAAACCAAACAATTCAGTATAGATCATGGATTTTATTTCAGCAGTATACATACGTTGTTTATAAATATTTGTTAAATATGTATGATAACTTACGTACTGATTGAAAAACAGATATTTATACAAAATGGCGCGATTCAAGGGGTCGCCGTTTTGAGCGCGGTCGCCGCTGAAAAGTCCCACAGCTGCAGAGAATAGCGTCACCTCGCGTACCTATTTCTCTTCCATTTGCGCCATTGGACTCTTTTCAGCTCCAGTAAATGGCAACTTGCGAGAAGTTTAACATATTATACGCGCGGTAATCCGGCGAACGCGAGCGAGTTCGTCGGCAGCATTCGCAGTGCGCCAAAGCGAACGTGATGCGGCCCGAAACGCGAGATCATGATTCGGATAAACACGTCGCTAAATATTCAGCGATCAGTTGTACAAATACGAGACGCGGCTCTCCTCTCTCTCTATTTCTCTCTCTCTCTCTTTCTCTCTTTCTCTTTCCCCTGTCTCCCTCTTCCGTTTGCCTTGAATTATTCAACGCGCGTAGTATTTTGCCGCTTTTCTCCATGGCGCAAATGCATCGCCGCCACCGCGAACCCGCTGTTATTACATCGACCAGATGCACGGCGATCGCGTTTAATCCGTCCGTTGAATTTTCCACTAATGTATTGTCGCGCGGTGAATGATGGGCGAAATTTCCGGAATACGTCAGTCCGAAATTTTCGACCTTTGAAAATCTTTTCCCCATATCTGTTATTTCATTTCGTATCGTCGATGCATTACATGCAGTAAAATTCGCACATGCCAAAAAAAAATTAATATATACGTCACAATTTTCCAGCGAGATTTTATATAACTTTATTACTACTTATCTTAATTCTTTTGTATTATAAATTCCTTTAAAGTTTGCTTTATGTATAATATTTTATTTTAAAAAAAAGTTACGGATTTAATGTGGCAATACGAATTCATTTAATCAAATAAGATTTATTAGCACATAATTTCCTATTCATCGAATTAATAATTTTAAAATGTTTATTTATTATATATATAGACATTTTTTACGGGGACAACAGCTCAACTGTAGATTTATCATTTAATTCACGGTATTGTCATCTGTCCTTTATTTAGCATTCACTGGCGGAATTTGCTTGCGTCAAACTGAGTTATTTTCAAGCACGTGCCAGATAATGAAACAATTTTCTTGAATACGGCATGCCGATGACACGATCGAGTGGACCGTGACATTTTGTAGTGGAATGTCATTATTTACTTAATAGAAGCGAAACGATTTTAACAATTGACTCTATAACCAGTCAGTTCGCGATATATCAACTATTCGCATTTATTGCCTTGACATTTTCGATATTCTCTATCCATTAAATCAGACGATTTATCGGCAATACTTAATTAACTGGCTTTCCGACAACAGCAGCTTCTTTTTGAGAATATCAATTTATAGCTGGACTATAATTAGATGTTTATAAGTATTTAGTACATACATTAGATCATATACGTTTTCTTCTCTAAAAATCATCATTGAATCTCTGCTTATTTCTCACTCTATATAAGATGTAATTATATTATCTATCAAAAAGAGAAAGAAAAGGAACCTGATAGTCTATCAGATTTTTTTTATCATTATTGGAATTGTTAGCATTAAACATTAATGTTTTTCATTATTAATTTAAAAATCGTATCCTTTTTATGCAAAATCAGTATGGTACAAAAATATTCAATTTTGATCAAAGAATAAATGATAAAAATTATATTCCGCTTTACAAAGAGAGAGAAAGAGAGAAAGAGAGAGAGAATATTACTTAACATTAAATATGTAGAATCGCATACGTACAGAAATTTTTGCAAAAATTGGAAAGCTTATGCAATAGAGGGTCCATTAAATTCTCGAAATTTAAAACGCGAAGTCCGATTAATAGCGACGTGTCCAAATATTCGATTACGTTCACTCGACGGCGGGCGATCGACATTCCAGTCGCGCAGGCAAAATTTATCGCACTGCTCTGTTTGGCAGAAACAACAGGAAAAAAATAGAAAATAAACAAATACAACTCGATATAACGGATGATACTTTCCAATCTGATTATCCGCGCGTTCTATGCGAGATGCGTTCGCGCGTGTCAACAGAACGCACTGACCACGATGGAACGTTGCGCCACACGTACCTATAGCTTGCGTCCACGCAGTTACGTGTCATCGTCTCATCAATTAATCGTATTCCTCGTGTTTGCTCGTTGAGCTAGAATTAAACATCGCCAATGAGATACCCGCGGAGTCTGTCTATACCTACGACGTGTGTCCCAGAATATTCATCGTGAGTTCTTTCTTTTACGTCGACGCGGTTGATTTCACGAAAGTTCTTGGTTTCGTGGCATTAATCATTTCTATCCCGCTCATTTTATCTGAAAAAACGCAACAACGCAAAAATCATTTGAGCATCCCCCTTTTCCGACTACTATAACACAAACGTAATCCCGGCATTATTTACAACTACAAATGTTATTTCACTTCGATGCGCTTGTCAGTGTATTTTCCATAGAAAAATGTGTCTCTTGCAATGCATTTCGCTACAACTTTTTAATACCGTGATTTTCATTTGCCGGCACAACTAACGCGTAAAATCGATCTTTATTAAAAACAATTTAATAAACAAAAATGGTCGTTGAGCTCTTGTCATATAGAGGATATTACCAGTTTTTTGCAGTTTATTCGCAACGGTTATTTTATTTTAATATATGTGTCAATATAGAGAATAAAACGGAGCCAGAATAACTTCTCTCGATGGTACAAGTATGGTTAGATTAAAAAAAAATATATCAAAAAATAGAGATATTAGCTTTTATGTATATTGCAGAATGTTCAAAAAGATAGTTGAACAACTTAAGTTCAAAGTGTAAAAATGAGAAAAGAAGAGAGAAGCAGGAAAATTTTATTTCATTTTATTTTAATATATTTAATCTAAAATAATAAACTTTAGCTGAGTTTTATTTTATTAAAATTTTTATTTGTAACGTAATTAACTTCAAATAAATTTTTAATATTTAAACCAAAATCAATTTTAATTTTAAAGAGGTTTTAAAAATTTTTATCAAAAAGTATTGAACTCTCTGGAAAAAAAAGAAACGCGCCACAGAGGAACTGCATTTTCATATAGAGAAATTTCATCTGTCCGCGTATTTTGTTGGTATCTTTTAATTATTTATTCTACTTTACATAATAACGCGGGAGAGCGATGCTCTCTCACTGGGGACGCGATGAGGCGTAAAATCGATCTCCGTCAAAATTAATTTCGGAACGCCGCGCGACTCTCTTTATACAGAAGAAAAAAGTATGCTATGTTTGTTATACGCGCGCGGAAAACTGTCGAGCACATCCGTTTTACTCAGCGATGTGGCAGCAAAATTCAACGTATCATTTACCGAAAATTATAAGAGGCTCGGGAATGGCAGTGGATTACGAGGAATGATTGCCATATACGGTTCAGGTGATCAATCTCGCGGTGCCGCTTTTTACGGTGGAATCGCGAATGACAACGAGGAAGATTAATTAACGCCGACGATATGGTGCGTGAAACGGTAAAGATAAATCTCGTTCGGCGGCGAATTTTGATGACTGTAACGATGAAAGCGCAAATAATTAATTGCTTCATTAAGAAATTAATAGATCAAAGGTGCACGGACAATGGCTAATGACACTGATCGTTCTTGAACGTCGATTTTTAGCAGCGAAATGGGGAATATAATATAGCTTGAAAAATCAACATTAATTCTTTCAAGAGGTGCGCAAACACCGAATAATTAATTATTCGATTAAAAAATTAATAAAAGGAAGTCTGATTATTTTATATCAATAATAGAACTATTAAATAATTTAAACTGTTAAATAATAGTACTATTATGTTCAAATTAGATTATATTACGAAAAGATGGGATATAGAGAATATTTTGTAATTATTTCTGAGACGTAGAACACAGAAGACTATCACTTTTTAAAAATTTAAATTTTTAGAATATAAGTTTTTACGAACAAAATCTTTTTTTAATTATATTGTAAATAAAAATTATATAAAATTATATTTAAATTAAGAAAAATAATATTTATTAGAAATTCTGTCGTTACAATGAAAATTTTACAATAACCTTTTTGCACTTTGTAATATTAATATCTAAAAAACAAGATATTTGTTAATCGGTGACCTGTAATTTAAGCAAAGTTCAATAATATCGATTAATTAATTACTAGCTACCTCGATTATCCCAATTATGTTGCATGCCACAACGTGTATTATCAAATATGGTGATTCAATCTTCTACGTTACACTATTATAATCGTTTCACACTAAATAGGATAAGCATTAAATACATTAAAACACTATATATTCTTGCTTTGATTCATCTATACATATATATATATATACGCGCAAACGTAATAGGTATACGTTTTGTCGATCCCGTGTGTTCACAAACATGAAACTAAATGAGTCCATTTGCTACAGTGTTATTACGCGGAATTAATACCGTAATTTGTATCATAGGTCGATTTTTGCCGCTACAAATACGCAAATCCACTCTTACGTGAGTATAGTAGCGTGTTTAACTGAAATTTCATCGTGAAATCCTGCACACGCGTTACGCAATTCCTGGAATTAACTTCTCGCCGAAACGTAAGTCGTGCAATACGACGAAATTATGAAGAGAGTGCGAATGATCCCTTTTTCCCTTCACGTCGGCGCGGTTTTTTTTACGGTCACCGATCGTTAAACGCGGAGAGAATGATTCAGAGATTTCACCTTCGTTATACGGAGAAAATTTTTATCCTCGCACGGAGATTCTTCTGCACACATCCACGCCGGTTCTTCGTGGGCGCAAGTGTAAAGGAATAGAATAACGTGGGAGAAAAATCGAGCTCGAGGGATAAAAGCACTGTCCTAATTTCTCACGCACTCAGAAAGGGAACTGCCTTGAATGAAGATAGCGGCGATTATCCCTCGCGAGGGGTTCGAAATTAGGGCTGACTGTTTTTAGGCATTTATCACTGGAACCTGGGAGGGGAAACCCGGAAGATCTAAATTGACACATATATTATTCGAATTACCCGCGGGTATTAAAAAATTATATCGCGGGCAATGCGTATTAACTTACTGCTTCTGTTGTGGAAATAATTAATTTGAAAAAGTAACACTTTAGCTTGCGTAAAAAAAAAACATAAATTTTATATCAAAATAAATTTTCGAGACAGTCGTTTCCAATGAAATGATAAATAATTTTGAATATTAAAACTCCTACTTTTAAATTTGAAAAGTAAATTTAGAGATTTAACGTGCGGCATGAATGCTATTTGCATTTCTTACAATTAGACGGAAGAAATAATTAGTACAATAAAATTGCTATTGCATTTTTTCTCTTGATAATTTCTCTTATCTTCTGTGGCAATTAAACGAGTATTATACGTTTTTCGCTCGATACTCGAAGCCATCTACATTTTGAAACTTATTATTGGGAAAGATATAAAGTTCAAATAGCGATTTCAGCCGTAAATCTTCGATTGGACCGTCGAGGTCTGCGGCTTTCTTTAGAATCAACTGTAAATCGCGAAAGTTTCCCCTTAATCGCTGAAAGGCACTTCGCAAAAGTTGCTAGTTACAACACTCGCATCACTATTTTCGCCTTTCCCTGTGCCCTCTCCTGGCTCTTGGATCGCTTCTTAATCATTCTTGAGAAACTGTTCAATCGCCCGGAATACAAACCGTTACATTTAGTCACAAAGTCAATAAAAGACGTGCAGTTTGCAATAACGTTAAAAATGTGGGATGCCTCGCTACCAAATAGATATTTATCCACAAACGCATTTATCCATAAATGTGCTTGTGCAAGCTTGTTTTTACAAAACTGCAAAATTTATATTTATTTATATTTATTTATTTTACGTCTACTATTACAGTACTGGGAATAAGAGAAGAAATAAAGCCATTATTGCATATATCAATTTAATAGATAAAATACAACTGGCTTTTATTATAACTTGTTATAAAAATAATAATTCATAAACAAAGCTGAAACTCAGAAACCCTTAAAAACATTTGTATATTTTTTAAATTGCAATTCAAAATCGAGCCGAATGTGTTTCCAGTTGAAGAGTTCAGATCCAGGACGTTCCTTCGATGAAAATCAATTTTTAGCCGTGCTTATAAGAAGAATTACGACGCGGCTTTTTTTTTTATTAAATACTATATGTGCGCGCGGTGTTGCCCGGTGGCACATTTTTTGTCAAAGTTCCATTGTTATCTACTGGTTTATCTTGCCCGTCCTTTGCGCCTCCTCGCCCCACCCGTCCCATTTTCACTCTCAAAAGATCTTCACCGAGAGTAAACCAGTAGCGGACGTGCGTTCACATGAATTCCGCTTGTTAGTCACAAAGGGAAAACAGCGAGGGCGAGCGTACCCTGCCACCCCATCGTTTTTTTCTTTCGCCGACAAAATAATTTCCGAGGACCCTTTTAAAGCGACGCATACCGTCGTCACCGTGATCAAAGTAGGAATTTTTATTAAGGCGGCTTATTAAGTTCTCACACATGGAACCCTCTGCTCGACGCAGGCCTCAGTGCTTTGTCGCGACTTCCTTTCTTATTTGATTTCGAAATTTCGCCGGGGAAACTCGACGTCGCGCGCGCAAGAATTTTTTCCGCGAGGCTTTAACGATGGCAACGACACGTTCAATGCTCAAGATTGATTGATTAATAACGTCGTCGCCTGATACTTTTCGTTAACCGACGAACTCTCAACGACTTGTCGTCTCAGACGATTTGTCCGTAGTTGAAGATTACTTGAGAAGAGGCGCGTCTCCAACCGAGTTTTCGCGGATGGACATGACGGTGGAAAAACATTGTCGCAGAAACTGCATCGTGCAAGCGTATAGCCTCGCAAAAAGCCACAAACTTTGGTATTAGCCGGGAAGGAGGAAGGAGAGACAACGAAGGAGAGAGGACAGAACAAGCAAACGGGAAAGACGTCTCGTTTCACCTGATTTTGCAGATCCTTTCGGGTATATAGGACTTCTTCAGGTGGAAAAGCAGGCCACGCGGCAGGGGGAAAGGAAAAAAAAGGTCCGCGAGAACGGCAACCACGATAATGATGCTCTCGTTACGGGGAAAATCCCCTTCGCCCGAGCGCGAAGTCCACCGTGTACCGCATATACCGGGTGTCCGACTAACGAGATCGCGCGGTAATGACTCATTAAACGCGGCGGTTTCTCGCCAGGAGTGACGCAGCTCGGGGAAGCATCTCGATAGTTTTTTCACGCATTACTGCGTCAATCGGGGGAAAGAAGCGACACGATCGACCGTCCATGATCGATCGATCCGGATTTTGCGATATCGTTTGAGACGCGAGGTCGCCCCACGTACGGAGTCGCATGGAAAAGTCATCGGAATCGCAGACGAGATCGCGAAAGCGTTTCCACGCTTCTCTGATGCGCGAAAGAAGACTGTGGAATTATAAAGCGACGACTTGTTGCATTAAAAATCTGCGAAAGGGAGATTTCTGATGCAACGTTCTTTATTTCTGTACTCTGATCAAGCGTAAATGTTTCTCACTGCGAATTTCACGTCGACTACGCTATTATTAGTTAACACTCTCGGAAATTATATGGAGTCGATCAATTTCTGCAAGACAAACAGCCGCATTGACTATCGCTTTTCGGTTCATTGGGCGAAATTAACGCGTTTACGGCACAGACGCACAGGTTATATGTTTACCGAATGTCACGTCGATCCTTTGAAGTTTATCAACATGTACTATTCTCGCCGATAATTGCACGTACTTGTGCCTTAGAAAATAAAAGTTTTTTTTGCGATTTTTAATTAGGATAAAATTCATCTCTTCAATAGTGATGATACCTCTATTCGTAATTATAACAATCTTCTTATGTCCTTACAGAAATCCAATTTAATACCAGCCAGTTTAATACTTAATTTAATATTGCATTTTAATACTAGAAATTACTTATTTTGAGAATTAAGAGCACTGTTTTTAAGTGCTTTTAATTTTCAATAAGTAATTGAATGACAGTGCTTTTAATACTCAAAATAAGTAATTAATCATAGTATTTTCTAGTATTAAATTTCTGTAAGGATAATAAGATTAAATGAGGCTGAGACTGTATTTATTGCCCTAAATTCAAAAATTCAGATAAGCGCAATCTATCATACCTTTCCTATGTGCAAAAAATAAATTATTTCCAAATATTAACTTGTATAAATATACTTGTATAAATAAATATTAACTTGTACCTATATAACTTCCCAGATAGCACACAAAGCACAAAAGAATTCATTAGTATATTCAGTTTTATGTCAATTCTGAGTTCATTTGCAGGTGCAAAAAGAATCCCTTTTAGAAAAAGAATTCTTTTTGCATCTGAAAATGAACTCAGAATTGGTGACATATAACTGTGTTCTTTTTTCTCTCTGTGCTATCTGGGTTCTCAATTATTTAAATGGTTTTTTTCTAAATGCAAATTTCAAAAGGCTCCACTTAAATCTAAAGATTCTATAACGTCCGAATTATCTTACAATTAGTATTTTTTTTATAAATAGATGAAAATTATTATCTATTCAAAATAAATATAATTTCTTTTAACAGATATGTTCTCTTATAATTTATATAATAATTCTTATAATTAATATAAGAAAATGAAACACATAAATCACAAATTCAATTTGTGAGATTGTAACACTATCTTTCGAGAAACGAAGAAGTTAGACAGAGGTAAGAACAAACGCTACGTTGATACAGCAGAATTCTGTAAAGATATAACAGTAACTAGATTTCAATATTTTCGCCGTATAACAATGGCATTGGTATATTTAAAAAATAAGATTATAAAAATAAAGGAAAATCAGCACAACAATATAGAAATAGAACGATAATGTAAAAATATAAAAACAATAAAAATAGTATAGTCTGAAATTAATAAAAATTAATGTTGAAAATGAGATAAATCGTGTCAATAAAATATTTGTATCCAGACAAGAAGTGGATTTTCATAATTCTACAATGGATTATAAATTATATATACTCTATAACAAGATCTGCATTTTAAATGAACAACTTTCGTTTCTCAATAATTTATTAACTATTCACTACTATTTTTATTATTAAAGAATATAACTTTTTCTGCATTTACTGCCTCGCGCTTATCCAAACGCGCCAATTATTCCGATCAGTCCACGACGTAAGAGAGGCTGGCAACCAGCGTGAGTTCGTGCACCTCATTTTCTCGCGCATGAAAAGCCACGATTTTCTCCTCCGAACGAACGGTGTCTCGTCACCTTTCCCGTATCCAATTCACCCCCCGGGTGTCCTCCGCACCCGCCTAATCGACCGATCGCCTAGATATCCACCCTCGTCAATTTCTCTCCCGTCAAACTCCCACGCCTGCCCCGGCGTTTCCGGCTTTTCCCGGGGCAAAAACGGACGGCCCGTTACGGCCGGAATGCATTTATCGAACGCTGAAAAAGAATTCTTATCGCGTTATTCAAATATCCTCGCCCCGCGCACGTTCGAGCGCGTATATCAAATATCCACCCCGTATCTCTCGGCCCGGCGCATCCCCCGTCACTTCTCGCGCGGAATTCCGAATAAAAGGCTCGAGACGGAGTCTCGACACAGGTGTGAGGTAACGTATCCCCAAGACGCTTCCTATATTTCCGCGGATACTTCCTGCGTATCCGAAAACCCGCTCTCGTTCTCCTTCCTCTCTTCCTCTCTCCCCGTTATATTCCCTTCTCGGTTACTCGTCCGTAAATTATCGGGCGACGCGCGATATCGTCTATCGCGCACTCTCTCTCCCTCGCGACTCTTATCTCGCGTCCTCGCTCGCGGGGGTAGTTCTCGGGAGGGAATGAACAACGAAACTGGTGTTGGAGTTTATTAGCCTTAACAACCAGTCATACGAGTCATGATAATGTGTAACGTGATATCGGGCGCAGTTAGCTTTCCTATACGAATATAACTGTAACTTAAATAGGATTCGCGCGTGATATCGCGATACTTGTCGCTTGATAAAATCTAGCGGCAAGAGACGAGATATCGGGGAAGTATTACAATATATTATCATATCGGGACGATAAGAATCTCTGAGTTTTATTCATTTCGATGCTATAAAACAGCTCGTCGCGCGCGCTTATTTCGCGCAAGGACGTTATTTACACAGCTTTCTTTCGCATCGGGTGACTCATTCGAAATGATCAAAGGCAAAAAAAAATTCGCCTTAACGAACGGCGCGTGTCGCAGTGGCTGGTGCCCGTTCGAACAACTCGAGATTGGATCGACACGCTCGGCTCACCGTGAAATGCAAAGCCGGGGATCGAAACGGCGTGCTACGACTGAAAAAAGTGACCATCAGCGAGTAGCAGTAAAAAAAATATGTACGTCCTAAAAATTCGTGGCGTACACGATGACTTTTTGGAAAATAGCTGCAGAAATCTGCGAGATGGAGAGAACGACAAGTAACTTTGTTCACTATTTGGTATGATAATGTTGATAAGGTCAGCTAATTTCTCCAGGGCACGCGCAACTTCTCCATCGACTGCTCTCAAGAAGTTTAATTGAAGTTTATTTATCGCGCGGTTTCGTCGCCGCGACGATGCGGCGGCGAAAGTTTCGTGCGAAATCGTTTCACATCATTTGACGACAATTTTCTGTCTTGTGCAAAATTTAAAGAGTAAGTTTAGACAGATTTTTAATTTAATTAGTAAATTTTACAAGGATACACAAATTGTTGACAGTGCATTAACTTATTTAATTATAAGAGACCTTAATTACATTAAGTTATATTTGTTATTTTCCACAGCAAAAACATTCTAATGATGAAAGATTTTAACTGTATGTAGCATCGCATAAAATATTAAATATTAAAAGACCAAAAATAATAGTTAGCTAATGGGAATCGGCGCGATAAACAATACGCAAAATAATTATAAATTATTTTTTAACAGTTTATAAAGATGAAATCAAAGATACAGGAACGTTTCGGCTAACATTTTTAGCCATCATCCCAGAAAAGCAAACAATTTAGAATGTCCGCATTATGTGCGCAAACATTATAGCGAAATATTATGCATGTATAACTAATAAAAAAAAGAATAAAATATTGCGATGTTACGGTGACGAGGCGGCTTAATCGATATCTCGCTGTGAAAAAAATAAAAACTGACGAGGAGGTGGCGCAGGCTGAACTTTTGTTCAGCTGAACTCTTCTATCTCATGGAAGAGACGAAGAAGCGCGGATGTACGCGAACCGTTATGTGCATTCCAACGGTACGGGCACGCGAAATTGATCTTCAAATTGGCCATTAGGGAAGTCTTCTGGCCGCATCACGAAGATTGCGCAATGCGTCCCCGTAATTGAGAAAGAAAAAATGGATAAACGCGTCGCCAATCTTTCGCGAGGGTTCAACCATGTCGTCAACATTACCTTTATTTCGACCACCGCGTATCTACTGCAGAAACGTTTTGATAGTACCAAGAAAATGAGCAAGTTCCGCAAATCTTTTTTTTCTTCCTAAATTCTTGAATTCTTTGAATTAATATAGAAAAAATTTTTTAATCACTTAAAATGGATGCTGATATGACTCAATTTTTTTAACTGCTCAGATAGTAAATTTTGATTTTTTAATTTTTATTGATATTAAATATACAGATATCAAATAACGTAAATGTAACGTTTATTTATATACGCTTTCTTATATAAATAACAAAGTACTTACATATGTAATTTAAAATTGAAATAAGATAATTATCTATAACATCTTTTACGTCGTAATTTGTAATATTTTCTCTTTTCTCCTTTCGAATTTTTTATTGAAACAACAAAATTTCACATTTTTCTCGAAAATTTTTATCTCGTAACTAGATAGAGGTGCATCTCATACAGTCAAGTTGAGAATAAGGATCACGTCGAGGAGGTCGAGAATTTTCACTCACGAATGCATGCGCGTGTGTTTATGCGCTTGTGTATTTTCCCAGCGGCTAGATGTCAATGTCGGAGCAGTATCTACGTGTCGTCCCTCCGTATGGCGGCCCCCGGGGCTGGAAATCCCGAAGTGTCTAGCAGACGCAAAAATTGCGCAATGCTAAGCACCTGAGCGTGCTCTCTTCCGCCTTACGTGCCGCGGGACACGCGACAAAGTCTCTCGCGCGACTCCTCAGTGACGTGCCGGCGGTAGTCGTGAATAATGCTCCGTATCCGGCGAGCAGAGACGGAGACGACGGGACCAGCTAGACCAGTGTTTCTCTCGACCGTCTTTTTCGGGTGACACTCGGGACGACGCGCGCGACATTCGGTTGAAGAATTCCGAATCTCTCTCGCAGGGAGATGCAAACGTACATAAGTATCTCAGACGTTTTGCATTTGTATATGAACGAGCGTTTTACTTCGCGATCGTGCGTATAACTTTGGAAATCGATGGAATTAAGACGCTCGTTGGAAAGAGGCCAATGTTCATCGTCCGGATGCTGGGAATATTTTGTAAAGTTTTCATTAAGCTCATATTAAGTACGTATCTTCGCAAATTTTCAGCCCGTCTCCCCTTCGCGCGGATTCAAAGCTCAGCATAAATGCGGGGACCGTTTAGACATTAGAAAATTAAATTCGGTAAATTAAATTTTGTGGGAACAACTTTTATAAAATTTTTACCTTTGTAAAAAATGGATTACACAATTAAATTTTTGTTGAGAATTGTTTCACCGAAAAATTTAATTTCAGCAATTCTGCTAAAAAGTGAGTAAAACATGACAATTTTCGCGTGACGCTCTGATGTGCGCGACTTCTATAAAACCATATATACATGCTTTAATCAAACGCTAATTATCAAAATTAACACGATCGCTATATCGGGGGCAATTAATTAAAAGTCCAAAATGTCAAAGAAGCTCTCGAGGGCGCGATTGAACGTCGTTGCCGCGTTTCCCCTTCAGGCACTATCCCGGGAAATTGATCGGCACATGCGTTGCGGTCAGAATTTTTAACCGTTCGCGCAAACCACCGATACGCGGTTGCCAATAATCGATTAAGCGCTATTCATCTGACTCAACGCGGACGGTACCTGTTATTAAACCGGAAATAGATCCCAGTGTTAATTTCGCAGGGACATTAAAAAAGAATTCGCGGTTGAGCGAAATTTTGTGAGTGTCAAGGGAATCGTAAAACTTTCCACACATACATATCACTTTATATATGGATCCAATAATTGATGAAGTATTTTGTCCATTGTATATAAAATCGTGTTGCGATAAATAATAATATATTAAAGATCTATTACGTTATTTATGATTTTATAAAAAAAATGTTATAAAAAAATATTTTCGATATTTTTATATTTTTAGAAAAACAATTGTATGCTGTTTAACGTGTGTGTAACAAACAATCAAATGCTAACAAAAATACAAGTTCACATTTCAGAAACATTCAATTAACAGCTCGTTTCGCAACGTCGGTGTATCGTTTAACGCCGATTACTGTAATTCAAGATGACTGTGCATTAAATCGGTCATGAGGATTAACGCGTCGTGCTATTAAAGGCAATAATCTTAATTATCAACTTTCCCTAATCGGCTACTCTTTCGTCCTTAATCCGCCTCTCGCCTATTCCCCGTAATTGCCACGATTGTTCTCGCCAATTGTTTCGAGAAGACTCGTTTAACGGTTTACATAATTCACATCATAAATTTAGCACGGCTACGCACGTGCCGAACGGTATGCGATGTTAAGCGAATTCACGTCCGATGTGATAACAGTACTCGCTAATTATATCTCATAATAATTCGTGCGTCACGCACACGTGCATACACACACACACACACACACACACACACACATCGCGCTGAATCTATTTCGCAGCCCATCATTTTCGTAGCATCCCTGATTTCACGCGCACAGGATCCTCAAGGATTATTTATCTTCGTTAGGTTTGACTCGCAAGGCTTGACCCCAACTTGACCGCACTGTTAAAATAAAAAAATAAAAAATAAACGAGAAAAAGGAGAGAAGACAGAAAGTTTCCAACGCTAAAAGAGTGATTCTCGCCAAGAAGAGATCGTGTTCCGCTCCTTCCCCCTCCCTTTGTCTCTCTCTCTCTTTCTCTTTCTCACACTGCGATCTCCTTTGCCCCTAGTCCTGGATTTCATGCGGCAGATTATCGCAGCTCGCTTGACGCATCAGTATCGACTGGCCCGAAACTTTCTCGGGAAAGTTACTTCCCTCGTTAGCCATCGACGAGTACAGACAGCCCGGGGACACGCGGAGCTTCTTCTTTTGTCCCTTCCTCTACGTCTTCACTCGTTTGGTGCCCGGCTGCCCCTTTCTATCACGGCTCTTCACGCTAAGCGCGTCCGTTAGCTATAGAAACGTCGTCGTTTCGTCTCGTTTCCTTCTCGTTTTCAACCCATCGCCGGCGTGTATCAACCGGCCGACAATGTATGCGCGACTTTTTTCACCTCCTTTTTCTCTCCGTTTTCTATATCCTTCGCAGCTCTTTCTCTTTCTCTCTCTCTTTTTTTCCCTCTTCTTCATCCCCCTCATCCTGCATCCGAGTTCCGGATCGAGTGGAAACTCGAGGACGGTCAGCGAACCCGAAGTCACGATCGGAAGGTAGCATCGATCGATCGCGCGGGGTTCCGATGGGAAATTATCGTCGGGAAATTGGTGGAATTGAGACGATGGAAGAGTGGAGTTAAATCTGAGGATACTACCATCGGGGTGCTGCTGCGCCGCGCCGGGAACTTCGCATCAGAAGCGTATCGCTCGAACGAATCTGATCACCTTAAACCCCGATTATGAATGCCCCGGAGGACTCCCCGTGAAAAAGACTCGCTTCTAAATTTGCCGAACGTTCGATTATATAAGACTATACGTATAGCGCGTGTACACGTCTAAAACGTAAATCACTTTCCCCGTCGGATTTGATGCCGCCCGACCGGAAATTAATCGTCATGCGACGATCGTGCTCGCTCACGCGACTCCGAGCTCTTTCCCGCGACACGGTATCGCTCTCTTTTCCACGTAATCCCATTTTCCCCTTCATCAACGGTGACACTTCCTCTAATGGCGTCCCGACGAAAAAATCTCGATTATTATGGGAAACTGCATTATATATTACGCGACGAGAAATTTTATGCTGTGAATCCGTTAAGAAGCTACCAAGCTTCGAAGATCTGTCAAGTCGAGAATGATAATTATTAATAAGCAAACATTAGCACTTAGCTTAATTAGAACGATCCAAACTATTAGTCTAGAAGAATATGTTAATTCCTATAATAGACAAAATGTCAATATGACAAATGTGAATATGAAAATATGACAATATGAGATAAAATTATTCAGTCAAATTTATTTTTCCATAAAAACAACAAGCCACATAAAAATGTTTGAATATAAACGAATCCTGAAAAATCGAGATCTTTTTGATTTCTTCTTCGTTCTTTGGGTCGATCTTCGAATTCGATATGACACATTAAAAAATTAATCTGGTTTTGGGGAAATTTCTGTCGACTTGGCTATAAATGATACTTTTACAAATTAAAGTTTCATTTAGCTTTCCTTTCTTCGCTAAACACAATAATGTGGAGTTTTTCACGTTTCTTTTTTGTTATGGTTCGATCTGGTGCGCGACGTTCTGCTTTCTAATGATACTGGCAGAGATTTTTCCGTCGTATTGTTTTAGGGCGGTCCGCGCGCGATCGCGGACGAATCTAACGCCGATAAGAAAGCCATGACTGACGTCTTCATTGTTCGGTTGAAAATTCGCCGCGGACAATGAGAGGCTATTCGTAGCCGGGGCAACGAGCAGAACAATACTTGTCGGCACAAATATTGCTCGTGCACCGCCGCTACTTTACGTTGGTTTCTTACAATGAAGTTCAGCAAGGCTGAATGCATTATAATCTTTGGATTATTCAACGATAAAGTGGTCCAAAATCGAGTCAACGGAGAGCGTATAAAAAGCGAAATGTAGACGCAGAATGAATTATTACTGGGCGTATATTAAAAGCAAATAGAAATGAAACAATAATAATTAAATTTTTCAATAAAGTACAAAGAATTATTGAAATGTAAATTATATTTATTATTTATTTATTTTCATCGTTATTTTATTTATATTTAAATTTGTTGTAAAGAATGTATAACTCTAGAATTTTATTTAGTGCAATTAATTTTAATTAAATTATTTTAATTTTATTTTTCACTAAATGTATTTAAATTTTATTTTCTTAAAATTGGTTATATTATCAATTTAGAACTTATTGATCTCTTTGTTATAAAATTTTGTTTGAAGACTCATTGTGTGGACATGATATATTATCAAATTGTATAGATATAATATATTAGCACACGTACACACAAATGTTTAATAAAAGATAGTAAAATATATATCCTTTTACACGCACGCACACGCACGCAGTAACTGTAACTCCACGTGAAATTGTTTTATTTTATTGCGCGCATCATATATCACTCTATTTTTTAGATTCGCGAACTGTTCGTATTTGTGCGCGATCCAATAATTGCGCCATGTCGATTGACTGTTTTGTAATTTCGAATGCACAACCCTCGGAAGAACAAATCGAAACGACGTGACGAAATTACAACGTTAAAATTCGTTCGCTTGTTTCGTTTGGACGTCTGCTCCGACGAACACGATACTCTGTGTCTGATTAATCATCGCGCCGCGTACGGATATTGTTAAATTATTGATTCGTTATTAAGCGATTTCTCTGTTTCTCTCCCTTCTCCTCCTCCTCCCCCCCCCTTCTCTCTCTCTCCCGTCTGTAGCTACACTAACGAATCAATTGATCTGAACGAAACTATTGCTCCGTAATATACGAAGAATCACAACGGAACGGAACACGTCACTCACTGAAGTCAACATTAATTAAGATAATGCGATTTGTAATTTTAAAGTCGACGTTTGAAATGTAGTAATATAAAATTAAACGTTATAATGCAGATGTGATGAAAGCGAGATTTTACGGCATCCTCGTGAATAAACTTTTGAACGAACTGTTACACTCTACGAGGTAAATTATGTAGCTTCGGAATGATGATTACGTCAAAGTGAACCGTGAATTTTAATTAAATCGCACGCTCGATGCGAAACGTGCGTGTCGCGCAAGAATATGCGGCGGTTCGGAAGATGGTGCGTGTCGGAGATTTGATTGCTATCATGGAGGAGTATGACTTTGATAGAGACGACACCATAGACACGGATTCCTTGGAGGTAAACACGGCATACATAGGATTATGAAAATCGCAATAATAATCCAATTGCGCAATAAATAATCTAATAATAATAATATATCTGGCAGCTATCATTTTCTCCATTTGCCTACAATAAATTTGTCTTACTTTGAAACGGAAATATACAATATTGTGGTGTAATAAAATTCTCATAATACGTAATACTTAATCGAGTTCAAGGATTTCTCGTAATAAAAATCGAGAAAGATATTTTTCAGATACTTTTAGTTAACTTTTACTTTAGTTATTAAACATTATTAACGTACATTTATTTTATCTATCTTGTTTTTCTTTATTATTAATTATATCTTGTTATAAAATATTTACGACATTAACATATCACATGCTCTTTCGTGTTTTTACAGGCTACGCAATTGTCGACATGCCCCAAAAGTTTGGACTTGAGCAAGGCGGGCCTATCAAGGCTTCCCGACAGCGCGATAGCTTTTGCGGCGATAGAGGAGCTCGCATTAGGATGCAACCAGTTCACTAACGTTGATAACAATCTGAAGCTTCTGCACAGGTACACTTTCTTCTGCAGTCATATTAAATCGCTTCTGGAAAAATACAAAAAAATTTACCTTACTCTTCCATTTTCCATTTTACTTCTGACTTTCTCCGATTATTATCCGATGAAAAAAAAAAGTTAAGTATATATAAGTAACCGAGCACCCGCACTTCAATGAGATTAACGAAAGAAAGAGCCGATAAGACAGACAAAAGGAGAAATTAAATTAATTCTTGCGGAATATCGAGTAATTAGAGCGCGGATAGATTAACCCCCTTCTCCGATAAGAGCAAAGAAAAGCGTGTGAGTGTCCGATAGCACAAATGCGGCGAGATTGCAAGGAAACTTTAATTAGTAGTTAATTCGTACGTAACTCTTCATTCCCCGTCTCTCCCCCTTTCGCGCAGGTTTCCCAAACTTCATGCCGTTCATCTGGAGAGCAACAATCTCCACAGAATCCCGAGGGAACTGCTGGAGCTGTCGGCGTTGACCTACCTTAATCTCTCGGACAACAAGATCGAGATAATTCCGGCTGACATCTGTCGACTGATCAAGTACGTGTATAATTTTTCATTTACTTACGTATTCATCTATCTGCTTTATTTACGACGACAGTAGATTATAGATAATCCCTTTTTAAACGGAAGAGACTTCCTCGCTTGTTTATTCTCCGTTATCAGGAGAGATCAGATGTTTATCAGACTAGCAGTTATCTCTAAAATCTTTTTATCAGTGTTATATCACTTGTTTCCTATTTCAGTAGACTTTGATTGAAGAATTGCGATCCCGGTTTTTTTATCTTCGAGCGTATTACGAGAAAACACTCGAGCTCGTGATAATCGGGCTTTTCGAGAATCCCGAATACATTTCTTTTTCATTGTTTTTCTTAGCGTTCGCTGCAATGAATTATCTATTTTATAAATCGGCATAGCGGCTTGTATGCATCAATGTGCATGCGCGGCTGAATTTTCCCCTCCGTATCGCCTGATTTATGTACGTCAATCTAGGAGTACAATTAATTACTAACACATTAATCACGCGAGCTATTGTCGATCAGTGCTGATAACGAATTCGTGTGGAAAATCAGCGCGAGTGATAATGATTGAATAGTGCTGTTAATTGTCCGATTTCCCGAAAAACATACGATGACTGCCGATATTAGAACTCGAGAAACATGTAAAATCGATTATAGAGAATTGCATAATACATCGAAATGAATTTAATCCTTCCGTTTTGAAATAAAGAGCCACGTATTAGGGAATTCAAATATTGTGGATAAATTAAAATGACGACGAAGTAAATTTTTCAAAAATTTTTCAATTCTTGATTTATAATTTGTATTTATTTTTATAATCATTCTATAATCAGTTTTAAATTTGTTAAAATATATAAATTTCTTTAGAAATAAATCTAAACATGTCCTCTATCAGTTATATTGTTTTTTCAATGTACTAAACAAATCTTTAATAATTGAAACAAAAGTAAAATAATGAAAAATAATTAAGTGACATGACAACGAAATGCAATTTTTCTTCTTGTTACTCGTGATCGTAAAATGTCACGATTCTTAAACTTATGTACAATTTGTATTATAAGATATTTTGTATCATTGAGCTCGAGACATTATAAAGATCACAAAGAAACAATAAATTTCTTAGTACCGCGCAACTTTAGACAACGCAAAAAATCTGATCTTACGAGAGGGGGAGGGGAAAGACGCACAATCGAGACGGAGATTACATAAAGTTTCTCGAAAACCGCTTTCCACCGACCGGAAATGAGGATACCGGGGGGAGGAACTACGGGGTGTGAACACGACGACGTCGCTGCACGCGCGCACACACGCATGGAAGGTAAAAGTGCTCCTCTCACGGGCTCGCCATCGGCGAACTCATAGGCGAATTTACGGAACTTAAGTCTTGATGATCGTTACGGTTAGGTGACACTATCCTGTCCCTCTCCCATTTTTCAGTGGTTGTTTAGATAAACAAAATGTTCATTAGACCGCCATTAGAAAGGCCATAATCGAGCCAAGTTAATATAGCTTTAGCGTATCTCTGACCCCTTTTCCTAAATCTAAATAGAAGATCTACACAATGTATGTTAATAGATATATCTGGTGTCTAAAATAATATCTTTTATCTAAATTTAAAGTATTTTCCTTCACCATTAAGCGGTTTTCAATTTATTTTGCGAAAACACTAGCGCGAACTGCGTCTACTTTCACGTTTTCATTTAATTGAATTCACGCCTGCTTCTCGAATTGCAACCAAAGAATATTCTCATTTTCTAGAAATGTAAGAATTTTGAAGATATAATAGTTAAATTTGTTTTTAAACACCAAACTGCTTGCGTAAACGCGGGGAATTTTACATTTTGCTCAGGTATAATATAATATATATATCGGTATTAAAAATTATGAAGACGTATATGTAATGAAATTTTTCTCGTTTTTCTCAAAACCACGGGTTTCCACGCGCCGATGCTTTCGATTGTGAATCACAGTGGCGTAACGATAGTACTTCTGGAAATTCACGTTCGTTTACGAGGACCTCGCTGAGAGATCTAATTGCCCGGGATGAAGTACTCGCCAAGTCCGACATAAGTTCCATAGACATTCACCTTTTCCTTGGCTCGCGTGCGCCGGTTTCCACCCGAGTCTCGCCGTCTCGCGCCACTGCCTCGGCGCACGACTCCTGATGTTGCCTAACCCCGTTCTACCGCAGGAAGAGTCGGGCACTTTAAGGCAATTTTGCATGATTCACTTTCGACGATCGAGTCAAACGAAGCGCCCAAAAACGAGAGAAAACCGAATCTGAATTTAAGATTATACGACTGGCGCGATAATGCGGATGCTTCCGTCGCTCCAGGTACAGCTGACCCAGATATGAGCGAACAAAAGGTTTTCAAAGATAAAATGTCTTACGACGAGAATCATAGAGAGAATCATAGAATCATTTAAATCTTTATTAGGCATAATTAAATTTGTTTGTTCATTTAAATTACATTCGATGACCACGCAGTTAATTCTCTTATGCTAAAACCATCTCTCACTATTCATACTGTATATTAATCTCGGCACTATCTCGTCGGCTTTTGAATAATTTGAACGTCCAAAATAGTTTCTATATAATTAAACGTACTAAAGCACAAATATTCCTGAATTATTATCCCGGCAGACATTCGGGCAGATTTCAACGCGGAGATACGCGTTTGTGGTATCGCGTATTATACTTCAAACGGCATAATTTGACGACGTTATTCACGCGGAATTAAGGTATTATGTGTAACAAGGATTTCACCGTGGCTGGTGCCGGCCATCGTCAGTGCATGTCCGGTCTAAGCCACGGCGCATTATCGCTCGGTCCCGCTTCGTACACCGCGGCAGACAATTTCTGTTCTGTTACATCAGAGTGGTCAGCCAACCCATCCTCGGTCTTGCCTCCCTCTTCTTCCCTCGCCACAAGACGGTATCCTCAAGAGGAATAAGTTCGCCTTTCAACCGACCTCTTTAGTCCTCGGAAGAGCCGCCGCGGGTGTGCATCTCCGGCCGCGCGAAAATCGCACCGCGAAAAGCCGCGCGGAGATCGCTTCCGAGTCGCCGCCGAAAATCCCGTGGTCGAGGAGATTACGGCGAAGACTTGGTCCACGATCCAGTGACAATCCCGATCCTCAAAATCCGCGCACTACCGTGCACGCTCGACGTTAAAAGTCGTGTTGTAAAAATTGTATCTGCACGGTGAAAATTTAGATCTCACCACTTTCAGTATATAAAGCATTCGCTTTACGCATTCGATGGTGAAAGTTCTGCGTGTGCTGTGTACGCAATTCACAAAATTTGCCTGGCAAAGTGAGAATGTCGCTCGCATCGGGGGCGTAATGTCGTTTACAATGTGCCAAGATATTCCAGGACTTTGCACTCGGCATTCGGAAAGAATGCAATATCGGGAAAAAACTCGTCGATATACAAGTAATTTTTAACACTTGTATAACGTGACGTTACGTTTTTTTACATAACACACATATTTTTATTTATTAAAAGTAACCCTACAACATAAGACATATCACAGCAACTAATTTAATAAAATATAAATTATCCCGGATACTTGTGGTTTCAATACCCAAATATTTCTCTACGTGTGATTATTAAAACTACAATAGAAGAAAGGAATTTGTAAAAGTGAAATCGGAATATAGAACGAGTGTTCTTCGAACAAAATATTACTTGATGATAACAATCATATTTACCGAGCGTACCAAAGAAAGTACTTCGGGTACTTGAACGCTCTTAAACGAACGTGTGCGCAGCAAACATCAAAAAGCAAGAAGTGCCAAACCAGGTGAGAAATAACGAGTGCGTGTTCTAAAATAAAACGACGGCTTCGTAAAGAAAACGCTGACGATGATAATGATACATTTATTTACGATATGTTACAATCGATATTTATTAGTTTTTTAATTTTTCTCGCATCGGATTTTTATTAACAATCTATAATTATCTTTTGTGAATACAATTATTCTTGATGTTATTCATAAGTGACTTATTTCTAGAAATTTTTAAAATGTTTTGTAATCGTAAAAACATTTATGTAAGCCTTTTCGAAATTCATTTGTCAGTTCGTTACTCTTGTTTTCTCTTTCTTGTACTAAAAATACGATATTTTATATAATGCTCTAAAATTTTTTAAATTGAATATAAAGTTCTTGTATTTTCAATTGCTCATATCGCAAAAACTAGTATCTTTAATGATTGTCTTTTAAAGAATCAATTGTAATCTGACTTAATTTTAAGGCACATTATACGTAATTGATTTAACAAGAAAATAAGGATTTCAAATTTCTCGCCGAATTAAATGCGTTTATTGATAAGAACTGCTACTGTTTTGATGGCAAAAATCGAAAGTCTGTCCGATGACACAGATGCTTACTGCAACGAAGGTTTTCACTATAATTCGAAACTTTCTACTCAAGTGCACATCCTGTGGGCGGCTCGCTCGTTTAGGTTCACCGACTCGCGTGTCCGAAGCTTCGGGATACAATTCACAGTAGCTAAAAACTGCACTGCTGCCACGTCACAAAAACTGTAATTTATGAATGAACTCTTCCAGATACAGATTCTTCCTTGGTTAATACTTTAACAAAAAATAACAAAAAATTCAAAATAATTTTTAGCAAATTTCTATCCTGTGAATAATAAATTGTGAATAATAAAAGATTCTCTAATTTTACATTATATTCAGTATAATGAAATCTTTATTTCTATATCTTTATTTTTTTGATAATTTTTATTTTTGTATTAATTTTTCTGTATAGATAGTAATGGATAAAAATATATTTATAATATTTTATAATGCTAAAGATGGAAATTGAGTTTCAATTATAAGGAAAAAATAAACAAACTTATTTAAATACAAGAAGAATATAAATGAAATAACATTAACTCAAAGTCGACTCGAGTTTTTTAATTCTTAAATGATAATTAAGAATTATACTAATAATATTAATATTTTTAAAATAAAACGCGAGGCAATTTGTTAATTTATTCGCGTGTAATCCTTCCTTAACATAACGTTATCACCATGTTGCAGTTTGAAAGAGCTGATCCTTGACCGTAATGCCATCAAGGACCTACCGGACGAAGTGACACGGCTGAGAAACCTGAGGAATATTTCCCTCGTCGGAAATTTACTCAACACCGTACCATCCTTTTTCAACATGCGAGCTCTCACTCTGACAGTAAGTTAGACTATCTTGTATGATATAATAAATTTTAATAATAAATGATAAAATTAATATGAATAAACTAAGTTCTAAAAATCACTCAGACGATTTATAAATTGATGAAAAATGATATACATTAAAATGTACCGTGTACATAAAATTATAAATAGATCACATAGATATCTGAAATGCGTTTGATGTTAGATAGATTACAGTGAAAGCGATAAAGTGGAATATTCTGATAAAAGTAATATTAAGTACGTGAATTCTAAGCGGTTTTTATTGATTCGCTTTACATATCCGACCTTGACCCTTGTAGTTTAGTTTTAACTATTCACACGTGTCTGACACATAAACATTTCAATACTGACTATGTACCTATTATTGATTATACATATACGCTATAATAAAAATACCGTTTGTCATATAGCGTCGCGTCGGGTTCAAACTAAAAATATCCAAAAGAATTTTAATTAAATTCTCTAATATCTTTTAACTTTTTCGTACATATTTGAGCTACATATGTGATATATTATTATAACTAAATTACATTTCTTAAAAAGATTCTAGAATCTAAAGAATCTAGACTTCTTTTATATAAAAAGAATAATGTTATTAAATGAAAAAATATTCCGAAAAATTTGTGTAATAGTTTGTATTTTTTATAATTTTATAAGATTTTTTCAAAAACAAATATGTGTTACACTGTTTTAATCATTTATTCATATTACATTAAAAGACACATATACATATACATTTAATTAAGGATAGTTAAACATTGGCACAATTATATTATTAGTTCTATAGACAACTGTACACGCATATATATACATATATTGTTTATAAGTTTATAAAAATGTTTAGTAAATGGAAATTGTTTAAAAATAACATTTTTTATGAATACAAACAATGTTATGATTGGTTTAATTCATGACTTTGGTTTCCCATCAATAAATCTTTTACCTTTTATTAAAAATTCATGTGGATGAACAATTTTACAAGTATATAAATCTTTGAGTTTTATAATGAAAATCGAATAAACACTCAATCTAAAATTAAATTATTTAAAAATCATTTAGCAATTTTATATTCCAAAATATTTATATATATAAAGGTAAATAAGAAAAAATAATTTGTTGGTAGAGAAAAAATATTTTGTGCATAACGATAAAAATATTTTTATCACACACACACGCACATATATGTATATAAAAATATATGCATGCTCATTAGACATGCATATATGTATACATGTCTAATGAGTCACACATATAGAAAAATAATTTGAATGCAAAATTTATTATGTTCAAGTTAAGTTGTACATGGAAGAAAGAGTACGTAATTATTATAAAATCCACAATCGCCACAACTTTGAAATAGAACTATATACATATAGTGTATAACCTGGATATATTAATTTTGGATTAATTTACGACCCAGCTTTTGCTGGGTACATCAAAAAATTGTTATAAACTCTATCAAGTGTTCCCCTCCACGGAAATCTTTAGTAAAAGGCGAAAGATTTATACGTGGTCTGAAAGGAAACTAGAGTGACGAAACCAACCTCATAACGGTCCTAAAATAGACCGGGAAACCGAATTTTACTTACGAGATACAGTTCATCCTATTGGCCCTCTGTCGAGATTAGGTTTTAAACTGACAGTGTCGAATCTCAAAAGGTCCGTATGTGTATGTGCATGGGCCCATAAATGAGTCTCGATTTTGTAATCGATTTAACTATGTATATTTTTCTACACGTATTAATTGTAGAATCTTTCCAAAGGCCCGTAAATGCATGGGCCCATAAATGAACTCTCGATTTTGAAACAGATTTAACTATGTATTTTTCTAAACGTATTAATTTTAGATTAACTTACGACCCAGCTTTCGCTGGGTACATCAAAAAATTGTTATAGACTCATCATATGTTCCCCTCCACGGAAATCTTTAGTAAAAGGCGAAAGATTTATACGTGGTTTGAAGGGAAACCAGAGTAACGAACTGAACTCATAATGGTCCTTATATAACCAACGAAACCGAATTTTATTTACGAGATATATATCATCTTAACGGCCCTCTGTCGATCAAATTTTGAACTAACAACCTTCAATCCCTCAAATGGCCCTTAAATGTATAAGTGCCTATGTTCTTAAAATAAACTCTCTCAATCACAAAATCATAAAACAAAAAGGAAACATTTTTTCTGTAAAATTTTTCTTAATATTTCTTTATTAATTAATTATTAGCTTTTTTATATAATAAAATCTAAATTTTTTAATTCTGCAAATCATGACTTGATAAAACTTTTCAAATTTTTAAGATATTTTATTTATTACATAATAACCAATCCACAGGAAGTTCTGTCGAAGACAGATCACGGAAAGTCATACAAGGATGAGAAAGTCAATCATAGTAATTTGCACAAGATCAATCTAAGAAATAATCAACTGAAAGGAAATATAATTTTAGGAAATTATGGCGTAAGTTTATATCTGTTATGAAATTTTTATTTTTATATATCTGTTTCTTTTTAATTCACTTTACAAATAAAGCTTTTTTTCGAAAAAAAATAAGATAAAAAAGTAATTAACTTCAAACTTTGGCATTTATTATTTCTCTTTCTTTTTCACGAACAAAGAATCTGACGCATCTGGATGTGAGCGAAAATAGCATTGAAAAACTGGATATCAGTGCTCTACAAGAATTGAGAAGTGTACGCTGCGGACGAAATAATTTAACGGAATTAACTCTTTGCGGACGAAACCTTGTATCGCTTATTGCTGGAAATAATAGTGAGTCTAGACTTTTATATGCATTGGCCGATAATTTTTTATTACTTATTTAATATACCGCGACAGAAATGAAGAATAAAATATAAAATAATTAAATTAGAATAAAAATAATTATTTTTATTTGCAGGATTAAAAAAACTAATCGTCGAACCTGTGCCAATTAATTTGGAGCATCTGGATGTTTCATAGTGAGTGAATGCAATATAAATTATTATGTATATTAATACATTAAATCAGTCTAAAATTTATGAAATACTATCAACTAATAAAAGTTATCTGCAAAACTTTACTTTATTTAATATATTTAAATTATTTTTATTTTTTATATTTTTTATCCAAGCACTTTAATTTTTGGTTCAAATATATAAAAATAATTTGCAGTCTGTTTAACAGCAATTAAATATATTTTAGCAAGTCGTTTAATAAGTCATTTAATAACCAGTGAATTTTAAAATGTGTATTTTTTATTATTTAATTATTATTTAATTTATTTCTATTTTATGTGAAAACTTGTTTTTTTTTATCGCTCTTCGCTCAGCAATAATTTAGACGCGTTACCGGAATGGACAACTGAATTGCCAGCATTGCGCGTCCTTTTCGCATCGCACAATGCTCTCACGGCTCTCCCAGACAGATTGTTGTCGCAACCCTCGAGACTAGAAGTTCTCCATCTGCCTCACAACCGACTACAAGCCCTACCGCCGCCCAGGAGACCATTGAATATCGTCCATTTAACTCTTCAGGGCAACATGTTGACCACGTTGCCAACGAGTTTTTTCGCTAACACCGAAAAGTAAGACATTGACCGCGTATCTCATATAAATTCAAATAATAAATAAATTCATATTTGCGTTTCAAAATCGTGAGAATGAATAATATGAAGCAATATTGTATCTAATTTACAAAAGCAATAATCACATTTATATCAGTTTAAAAAGAGAGAGAAAGCTCTTATAAAACACATATTTAACCGTCTGAAATAAAATCATGGCGTTTCTTTTATCATAAATGTTTTGTACCTACTCAATGGAGTTTAGACTTCGATCTTCTTTTCAGGATGAAAGTTTTGAACCTCTCCAACAATCGCCTCTCCGAACTTCCGTATCGCGAAGAGGCCGGCAAAATTCACCAGGGATCGCATACCTTGGAGAAATTATACGTCACGGCAAATTGTCTAACCGATACCGCTCTAGACGCCCTCGCGAAGTTTACGTCTTTGAGAATTCTTCATATCGCTTACAACACCCTGGACACACTTCCGGAAAGGTGAGCCTATCTTCATTCTTTGGGACACATAAAGGGATACAGGAAAGAACAATTTTAATCGATAATTTTATATCGGTTATCAGATAACAAATAACGGACGCGAAGTGTGGATACAATAAAAAGATATTTCAGTAAACTGTACAAAAGTCAGACGAAAAGTACGATTTGAATACTGACACAGATGGATATTTAAAATAATTTTATTATTACGTTATTATAACGTTTTATTATTAAAATTGTGATGCTGCAGTTGCATAGCTGCGTGGGGCGATCTGGAAGAATTGGTGTTATCTGGAAACCGATTGCAGTACCTTCCGGACAACGTGGCGAATCTGCGACACTTGCGTGTGCTACGCGTGCATTCTAATCGGCTATTAACGTGTCCCACGTTCAGTAGAACAACGTCCTTGAAGGTGAGATATTAAATATGAGATAGTCGTACAACGTGTATGAATATCATTAATTCATATTGAGCAATTTACGTAAACGAGACACGTGGCTTGCAATCCAAATTCTCGTTCCACATTCTCTGCTTACTTAGACGGAAAAGATTATTGATTCTCAAAGATGTTAGTTAATTCATATTTATATAGAACTGACTTGAGAAATGAAAGCTTGCAGCAATCGATTCTTTAAAAATTTTATCAAATGTAGATATAAAAATATAAATAAAGAATATATGAAATGAGATAGATATATATTTTTTTGTATAAATACATAAATAATAATTATGTTTTATACTTGTATAAAAAAAACTAGAAAATCTAACTAAAATATATAAAAATACGAGAAATAAAATATTTTTTCTTCTTGTTTCTCTCTCATTTTTTGTGATTTTGTTTTATTATATTATATAAACCGTGAAAAATTGTATTTATTTATAATTGAATTTATTATTATATATGATTTTTAGTTTCTGCGAAATATATTTTTGTTGCCATAGAATAATTTTAATAAAATAATTTTGTATGTATAGTCGTGTATAAATATATTTCATGAAGTTACGATATTTGGAGAGTGCTTGTTTCTAAATAACATATGTCAACGTAGAAAATATTTATAAAAGAAATTTACAAAAAATACTAATAATGCATGCAACTAATAAAAACACGAGATGAAATATTTATCTATCCAGGTGCTGGATCTGGCGCATAATCAATTGGATAGGGTAAATCTGGCCACACTAGTACCGCCGCAACTGCAATTTCTTGACATTTCCTGCAACTCTCGACTGCACGTGGACCCGCGACAGTTCCAGGACTACAGATCCCAAAGGCCGATTTCTTTAGTAGATGTGTCTGGACAGAACAGACCTAGTCTGCCATCTCATCCGCATCAACAAGAAATCGTCGCGGCGGAAAAGAACACCGAACAACCATGGCGATTGGGCTTTTCGGAAACTGCCGGTTCGCGCGAAAAGTAAGATTGTTATTTTTATGTATTTTCCTCAAGATTATAGATAAATTGTAAGAGATACCACTTCCTTATTACAAGAAATTTATTTTTAATAAATTCTAAAAAATCGCATTATTATATCTTGTTTTTGAGAAACAAACAACTTTGTATAATATATTATAAATATGCATTGCGATCAGTATAAAAATCTCACGTTTGCATACAGGTTGTACATTTCCCAAGTGCGAATGCCATCCTTTTGCAACATCGAGGGTCTGTTCGGCATATTCGATGGTGGTTCCAACCAGGAAGCACCTAGCGCTCTTCAGGAAATGATCCCCCGCCTCTTACTGGAGGAACGAACGGTCCGGGAGACGTCGAAGGAATATCTGAAATACACCCTGCTGTCGGCGCATAGAGAGCTCAAGGAGAAGGGTCAGAAGTACGGCGTAGACGCAACTCTGGTCCACGTCGTGAAATTGCCGTCGCAGCAAGGATATCCAAAATCCTCGACCAAGTATTCTCTGAAGGTGGCTTCCACCGGGGACGCCAAAGCTGTCCTGTGCAGAGCCGCGGGTCCCTTGACCTTCGCTAAGTCCAAGAAGTCTCAGACAGTTAAGAATCAACTTGGTAACGCGGCCATGTTCCCGTTGGCGGTGCCCGATCCGATATACGAGGAAGTCGCCCTGGAGGACGACGATGAATTTGTCATAGTCGCTAATCGGAAATTATGGGAGGTCCTGAGCGTCCAGGAAGCCGTGAGGGAGGCCAGAGCTGAAGCGAGTCCCGTCCTGGCCGCCAAGAGACTTCAGGATCTCGCGCAGGCTTACGGCGCGGAGGACAATTTAAGCATCATCGTCGTCCGGATGGCGGGACCGAGCCCGGGCGACATGGATCAGCTCATGCGTGAACTCAGGCATGCCGTTGGTAAAAACCGAAGCCAAGGCGATAGCGTGTGCCCTTGTCCTTGTTGCGTGCCACCCGCGACGCATAAGCCACCGGCTGCCTGCTGTTGTCACGCGAACGAAGGCTATTATCTTAATGGCGTGTTAAAGAACATTGTGAGCAGGTAAAGGAAATAGAATGCTGTTACAAAATTATGGAAAATGAGTTGATCAATGAGTGATTATACATCAAAACATCTAAAATATGCAAGAAAGCAATATATATAATACTTTTCTGATAACTGTACAAACATTTAAATAATTAGTATTTTTTATTCTGAAGAAATACGATTTATATATTTTTATTACACAAAAATACGTTTATTTAAAAGTATGGATTAACATTTTTTAAATACTGATAAAAAAAAGTTAAAATTCTAATTTTCGTAATTATTAGAATTGTCTTCTTTATCAGAAATGTCTAAATTTCTTCTTATTGTTTTTTTAAATATAAAAAGATTACAATTTTTCTACTGGAATATTTGGGAACTAATTGTGAGAATTTTATTTTTCAAAAAGAATATATTGCTATAAAATTTATTTCATTGGCATTTGCTTGGTATTTGTAGATCTAACAAGGTTCACGGTGGTTCCGGAAGGTACTTCAAGAACTCCAGATCGACGCAGGAAAACGAAAGTCCTCCGTACAGAGACGACCGCAGTTCGCCAAGTGGACAGTCCGATCAGGCCAGCGACAGCACTTTCAAGTCTCGTCATCCATCCGGAAGAATGTGGTCCGGAAGTGCGGCCGCCAGGGCGACAAATAAGGCTCATCAGAGTGTTCTCATGCAGGAAAACAGCATGCGAAAAGTAAAGTCGAGTCTCTTCGTTGATATATTGCTTCGTGAGAAAATATTTTTATAAAAACGTCACGCTCTGGCAAAAGCGCTAAAAGTTACGGTCTTTTTTACTGAGGTAGCAAATAAAAATTGGTGACAGTTTATTTCTTTTGACGCTCGTCAATATTTTCATAAAAAATACACACACAGAAGTAATCAACAAGAAATATAGACGTAAAATGTAAAAAATACGATATCCACATATATTAAATTTCAATTCTCTCTTTATTTCTCAGGTATCATCCTGTCTATCTACACAAGAGGATGCTATCTCGGAAAGATCTAGTGCTCTCAGCGAGGAGCAATTCCGTTGCTGGGAGTATATGCTCGAGCAGAACACTCAGCTGCTATTCGACAAGGAGTTGGACACGCTGACGAAGGCGCCGTTGCATCGCGGCCAGTCGAGGTCGACGCCACAGCTGGGAAGCAACCTGCCCTTCCTGTCGAAGCGGTTCGGCAGCGCCCGTTCCTTCAACCCCTCGCTACCACGACCGCCAATGGTCCGCTTCGGCAGCGGACGAAGAATGCTGAACGGAGGACCGAACGCCGCCTACTTCGGCAGCCTGCAGAGGCTGATGCCGTATAATCTCGAGTACGATTTCGCCGTTATCCAGGAGAGAAACGGCATGGACTCGCTGGAGCAGGACGCCACGAGGATGCAGCAGTATTGGGGAGTTGCCACCACGGAATTGTAAATGAGAATCTAAATTGAGAATACTAGGATAAGATATAGAAGTGTAAAAATGCAAAAAATCTATTCAACAATGAACGAGCTTAATCGCTTAATTGCGCAGAATTAGAAGAATGTCATTCAAATAATTGATATTTATGTAATTCCTGAAAAAGTTTTCTTTTCTTTTTAAAGTTCATATTTTGCAGAGATATAGAGATACGGCATTTCGTATCATCGCCATCGTATCTGATTGCGAAATCTAACGCGGAAATTCGTTGCGTCAAACCGTTTGTCATATCGCGATAAATTTATAGTTTGCACTCATTTATGAACAATCCAATGTAACCGAAGTCTTGAAAGGCCCGACGGCGCGAAGTAATTACATCTCTGTACTATAATTATCATTGGCTAATGGAATATAATTAATGGAATACAACGCGACGAAGCGAGAAGAGCTAATCGTCAACAAGCGCGCACAATCGCAGTAATAATATCGATCGTGCTGATAACAATGGCAAGGCCAAGATAAGCTATGAAGTTCTTCGAACTTTGCGGAAAGAAAGACGGCGGGATTTGTACCGTCACTTCGGTAATTCGCTCGTTTATTGCAGCTGATACGCGTGCAATAAAGGGACCGCGGAAATCACGGTGCAGCCTTTACGCTACACAAAGCTCGCCTTATTTCTTTATAACGGTAGACATGCGAGAGATCTATATCTGCTTTATTGCGGAACGACTTTACGGCGCTGAGTAACTCCGTAGAAAATGGGCCAAATAATGGAGAGATCGAAGAAAATCCGTTTCTGATCTTCCCGAGATCGGAGACTGATTTAAATATTTTAAAGTTCGATCTTATCTTATATGATCAGATACTATTTTATATTCTTTTATTGGATTGTCCATATATATTTCCGTTCTATTAACACGATTATTACGATTTATCTCATAAATCTTCTCTAAATAAAACTCTTCAATTTGATTTATAATTAAGAAACATACAAAGTGTGTGCTGCCCAATATAGCATTAATTGAACAAATTAAGGATCCGAACTCGCACAGTGCATTTCTGTGCATTTAAAATTCTTTAGCGTGTCGATTATCTTCTTGTATATATTGATTTTATGTTATCTCGCAAATCTCAATTGTTCGTTGCTCCATTTTTTTATGTTTAGCATATTTAGCGTTAAATATCGTTGTGCTTCGTATTTTTTTTTTCTTACAAAGTTTAGAAATATCTTTTGTACATAATTATATTGCGTAATAAGTACAATTTAATATATCTTTGATGTTGTGACACTCCCACGATAAACTATTGACAATGCCAAGAAACACGTGATGTTGACGCAATCGGTGTGATCTCGTTCTTTCAATTATATGAATGTCACGTATCGATGTTCGACTTACGATGTACAGGGCGATGTTTCTAATGAATCACACCATTTGTACGATAATTCTGCGCAAAATGTTAAACGTGTTACAATAATCAAAATATTTGAATCGTTATTTAAATTTATAAAAATAAAAGTTAATATAATCGTTAATATGAATTTAATATGAAGTTAATATGAAAAATTGTAACAAAATATTCGAGACGACAATCTTACAATTCTTTATTTCATAGATCTTATCGAAATCTGCCATTTTGCTATAATTTATTGATCTATATTTTGCATCATAAATTCTTTTGCTAATCAGTAAATGACATTTAACGTTTGTAGAAACTTCTATTTGGCCAAAGCAATGCATCAGAGACACCGTATATTTATGAGAAAGATTAAGCCCTATTATCGGCGTTCAAAGAGCATGAGTTTTTTTTTTTTTTAATTCAGTCTTTATGGTGCGTCAATTAAGCATATTTCATTCTTCCCCTTAGGGCCTGCAATTTCATTATCTTAGATTAGCTTAACTCCAATTCCATTGGAATCAATCACATTTGTTAAACAGATTCAGAATAAATTAATTAATCACAATTGATATTTAATCGATATTTAAGTTAATAGAAAATGGTGAAATTGGCTTTAATCGGAATTATGCTCTTTGATGAGAAAAAAGAATCACGTGAAAATATTTGATAAATGCGAAGACATTTTTTTCATTGATGTATTATAGAATGTGTCCCGAAAGAAAATATGTTCCAATTACAGATTTATATTTGTCTGAAATGCGAAAGTTCTTTGATCGCAAGATAAATTACGTATTTATAAGAAAAATAATTTAAAAGAAAAGTTATTCTGCAAAAGTCATCGGTATTATATATGATGTAAAAATAGAAACTTTCAAAACTTTATTTTTTTATTATTTAATATTCAATGTAAACTAAATTTTTAAAAGAAACTCTACAAGTAAAAATACAAGAGTAAAAAATATAAGAGTACACGTAGCGAAAATATACAACAAAAAAAATATATTGTCAATACAAACTTTCTCCGGGACGTCGTGTAGCAAAACTGTACCTGAGGCTGGACCAAATAAATCATGGCATACAGTGACCCGTTGTTGTCAGAGCAAATAAACTATACATTGCAAATGGTGACGCATTCAGAATTTAACGAAAACGATTCGACATTTTTATACATTTGTAATTTTGCGTCTGAAATTGTAAATATTTATAAAAATTTTTTTGAATATTTACAATTTGATGCGTATACATTTTGATGACGGAATGTATTGATCTCGTGATTTATTTATTTTTGTTTATTAATAGTCTCTTATATAATTTATCTTCTCAACCGCAAGCAAAAGTAATCGAAAGCATCGCAAATTCTATTCCTTTTTTTTTCTTGTTTTGTCAAGTTTCAAGGGATGTCAAATTCCGAAAAGGAAATTGCGCGAAAGACTAAAATAAATTATTAAAGGAGAGGATCCTGCGAGCACAGAACTCGCGTGAATCCGCCTGCAGTAATTCTAAAACACACGCCATTATTCTAATCTGACTTCCTGTTCATCGGCGTGTCCGACATGATCAAATAATCGCTTCCTTCCGCGACTCGATTGTAACAGATGAATTCAACAGACGGCAATATTCGAGACATGTTAGCGTACGGCTATACGTTCCGCTCGCCGATTAAATTTCTTTGCGTTGGCCTTGGGCGACGTTATCTTATTTGCAGCGTGCTATTACACCGATATCGCTTCGAATTTTTCTGCCGAGTCACGAAAAGAAGCCAGTGTTGTAGATTAAATAGAGAGAATAAAATTTATTTTTATTCAAACTGCTATAAAAATTGTATAAACGACAAAAAAAGAGAAAGAGGAGATATTCATGGAATTAAGTTTTTTTTTCTTGTAAAAATTCCAAACAAAGCTCAATTAACATAGAATTATTTAACACATTTGAGATAGAAAATTAAAAAGTCAAGAGGAAGGTATTATAAAATTCAAAATAAGAATTAAGAGGATGAATATTATACAAGCTCTTTCTCCTTTCAATTAACACGAATTTTATTTATACATATAGATATATTTAATATTTTAAAAAGATTAAGATTATACCGCGACATTGCTGCAATAGTGTCATATCTCGAAAATTGATAATTTTCAGTTATTCATCACCAGATAAAGTACACGCCAAAATCCATCTTTTCCAATGAATAATTCAAAATTGTCATTTTTCGGATATGACACTATTGCAGCAATGCCGCGATATAATTATTGAAAGTTATATAAAAATCGCGCGTTGTATAAATTTTCATAATATTGTATTATAAACTTGTATAAATTTGCAATTGTAAATCGACTTATGTATTTGACTCAAAGTGAGTTTTTTCGCCGTTCCACTTGAATTCGTTAAAAAGTCGAATATTTTTCGACATCGCGAATATGGAGCACGAGTAGTTTCAAATCGCACGTGAGGGAGAATAATCTTACTGATTCAGCACGTGCTCTTTCTCCGATGACTCCGCCGAGAGCCCGATAAGCAGTTTCTTTATCGAACTTTGGAATCTGTCACTTATATTTACTGCTATCGGCAGCTGTCAAGCTGTGTTGTCAAATTATTAATTAATTGACAGTAATTCGCGAGTTTCTTAATTACTGGGTAACCTATTTATCGGACGGTAATTCTTTCTCGAAACGTATATTTGCAACCACATGGTTCACACCTAATATAATATTTCCATTTTTTACTGCGGCGACGAGTAATCTGCTGCTTACCGTTGTTAAAAATAATAAAATTATTAGCAATATAAATACGGTATACGCGTCAGAATGTAAAACATATCTGTTCCATTTTATCAGTATAATATAATAATAAAAAAACTAATTTTTTAATTAACTTGTTAAAACGATTCTGAATTCTGTTGAGAAATAAAAGGTTTGCTCGATCGTTTGAGTCATACGCAGCGAAAAAATAACGACGTGAAATGTTTTAATCACTGATTCGACAATTACCAGTGTAAATTAGTGAAGAATACATTTACAATGTCCAATTAATGATTAATAATCGGAAATCATTAGACAGGCTCTCGAGGATAGTGACTCATGTTGTGTCTTACTTGGTATTCTTTTTTTTTTGCAATACAGTTTTTCAAGATAGCGACGGCTTCGTAATCTTCTAAAGACACGGATGTAAATGATGCAACGCGCGTCGGAACACTAACACCAAGCGGAATGGACGCAGCTTCGTTATCGGCACTTGAGTATCGCGCAAAACGAAGATAAATGTGCGCGAAGGCATGCGGCTGAATTTTTCCCTTGATAAGCGCGCCCGAGCAAGAGTCGGAAAACAAGCGCGTCGCGTCGTAAATAAGCATATTTCGAAGTGTGCATTGTAGCTGCAAAAAGAGTACAATAGAACTTATCGGTATTGCATCGCTCTAATTCCAATCTTATCGAATCGCGGAGCTCCGAAAATCGGAGCGAGAAAAGATCGAGTGCGCGATATTTTTTAGCGGAATACACACATATAGGTATAATCTAATGACGATACGCGATACGATCGCACGACGTGATACTATCCGACACCAAGATACCGAGGCATCGAGGTGGTCTTTCTTCCGACTGCAGCGGAGAACGTCAATATATCGACGTCCACCGCGGCATTCCGGGGAAGATGTCGCGGTATATTTTCGTAACACCGGAACTGTTTCGCCGATACCATTCGGTGTCCACGGTCGCGTTCTATATACATTATAGGCGGCCCTATAGGTCGGCCCGATTTATTCCTATGGATACAGACACGTAACTACAGAAATATCAACGTCGCGACCGGGTAATCGACGTGGAGGGTCAGAGGGGAAGCGGAATGCCGAGCGTACGAATGAAGCGATCGAGGAGCGAAAGCCTAGTAGCACCCGAGCGTTCGTACGCGCCGGAGCGTATAGATACACGTTCCAAGCGATCGGTAATCCGCTCTATATCTTCTTTCTTTCTTCCTTTTTTTTTTTTGCATTCGCATTCGCGATTCGCGATTTCAATTCCGGAGGACAAATCGAGAGACAAATCCGTCCGCGACTCGTTCCCGGAGGGAGGGAGGAAAAACGGACATCGGACGAACTCAACGCGACGACGGATCGAAGAGATCGGCGATGATTGATTGCAGTGTCGCAGCTTGGTGCGCAATGCAGCCTGCCGGAAGTTAGCACGTGCGCGCGGGACCGCACTTTCTGCAGGTGAGACGGAAGCTGTACAGAGATCGGATGAGGGGGAGCGGGGAGGGAGATAAATTGCATGGAGAAACTATCGATGCGCGAGAGAGAGACAATTGGGGACAATTGAGCGAAATTCAACGTATGTATTCTCGGAAGATCGAGCGCGACGATCTTGAGACGCATCTCCTTTCTCTCCGTGTATCTTTATACAAAAATTATATTGGGAAAGAGGCACGTACAAAACCGCAAAAAAAAAACAGAGTTTATTGGCGCAATTGTCACACGCTTCGGTGCGTCGTTATACGTTTCGAACAGGCAATTTTTGACGCGCTATATAAATACGAGGACGAATTTCTCGCGGTGGACTTTGAACAGTCATGAGAAAATAGCCTGCAGCTGATCGCGTTATAAACAACTTTCCCAACTGTGCGTAATCCGTCTGTCGCGATAACAGCGTATATTCCGAAATCCCCCGGCGTGTTATTCTTCTAATTACGAGATAAATACGGATATCCGTGTTGATTTCTAAATTTTTCGCTTAATATAATCAGGGATGACAGAATTAATAGATTCGAGATCTGTAATTCCATCAAGAGAATTAAAATTGTTCAAATTCGAGTTTGTATTAATATGAAATAGATATGAAAAAACACGTTTTTTTGTCTGTAATTATGTCTTAATTTTACAACTAAATATTTATCTGGATAATCATACTTTATAAATAGATATTTATTTATATTAAAGAAATAAAAATTAACAAGTATATACAGACAATTGGATTCATTTAATTAACAACTTATTTAATTCGATTAACAAAGCACAATTCAATATCGATGTGAATTGACGTTATCAGAGAGAAAAATATTCTTATATAATGCAATCGAGAAACACGGAATGATATATTATTTTAAAAATACAAGAAAATCTAAAATTAAAATCAAGAAATAAATTCTTTATCGATAAATAAATCTAATCTTGAAAATCTTGAGAAGATAAAGGATATTATCGAACGATCGGAAATACGATATTTAAATAAAAAAATAGGATTTAATTACCTCGATATTTCTTCTTTTTATCTAATTCTATCGTTTTTCTTAAATGAAAATTCGTTTCTTTCACGCTGCGAAAGAATTTGGAAGCAGCCTTGAAAAGATATTTAACTGAGCTAGAGAAAGTTTCGAACATAAATTCTATGCTGATATCTTTATATGTGCTGATATCTTTATATCGAAATACTTTTGCTTCAAAGAAAGGAAGAATGCTCTTTATAAAGCATTCTACAAAAATATTGTCAGCGTGAACGTAAAAGTTTAAACCATAGAGTTTAGACAATACGGTTGCGCTTCAAATACCGTATAAATTTTCGTCTCTCTGCCTGGAGAATTTTTCGAGATATAGTCTCTCAGACACAATGAATAATTACACAGCAAGCGTTACGGAATTAATGAATTTAAAGGATGTATTGCAAAGACTGAATGGTCGCATATTCGTTAAGCTAATAATTTATGAAAAAAAAAACTCTAAAATGAACTCCCGCTAAAGGAAACTACAATAGCCTCAGTTCAACTTTTTATTAAGTTCTTTTTGCGTGTATAATACGATCTGCAACTGTGGTATAACTTAAGATGTTATAGGTGATATCCTCCGTTCACTAAACATTTTGACCATTACGTTGTCGAAATGTCATATTAACATCTCGATAACATTAAATGTCCTGCCTCTAGAATGTTTCAGAAAAATGTTTTATTTGTAACGTTACTATACGTACAACGTAGCAATCGATTTCGCATAATGACACATTCCTGTTACGTTGCAAAAAATCTCACAAATGAAACGTTCCTTTGAACCGTCATAAAGATAGGACATTTGCTGTTGCTGAGATATTAATATATAATATTCAACAATTTCAACGTTCAACAATTATGTAATGGTCAAAATGTTTAGTGGGCGAATTCTATAAACTATATATATATATATATATATATATATATATATATATGTATTGCAAACTTTTTATGTTTTATGTACAAAAAAATAATAATTATATTATTAGTTAATGATACGAAGAGAAACTTTTTCAGACGGATATATCGTTTTGCCGTTGCAATTTCAAATTTTCAAAATTTCAAGTTTTCACTAATCGAGCCCAAAAACGGGGTAACAGTACGATTTAACGCATTAAATTGCGTATAAAAAATGCAAAAGATCTAAATCAGAAACGCATTGTGAAAGGCGTGGCACACGATGCAAAATACCGTGTAATGTTTCTGTTCGCATAAATATAACATTTTGCATCACAAAATAAAAATAATTAAAGCAGATATATCGAAAACAGATGATGCAACAGAAATTTATTTTCTTTTTTTTTTTTAATTTCTATAACGAGTTTCGCTCAAGGTATCAAAACAACCGGATATTATCGACGTCGCGAGATTTCATACCTCGCTATATAATTTGTATAAATAGCGAGTGAAGTATATAAACCGCGGAAAAGTGCCAATGTTTTTCTCGGCATTTCAACAGCGTTAAATCGGACAGAAACCCTGACAGGGGCTCTACAATATTATATACAAGCTGTTCTATGTTACACAAGCTACTCAAAATAAGAGAGAGCTTACTGACTTCAAATAGCAGATAGCAGGGGGCTCATGCTTTAATTAGAGTCTCGAGTACTTATAACTTCAACAGAGAATCTTCGCAATTGATTCTCGTGATCCATATTTTATATAATTTTTATATTGGCTTAAACAGTTCTTTTTGTTTTATTCTAAAATGTTGGTAAAGACACGTGTAAACTTTTACACTCTGTACCTCCGCGAAATTTTTTATACGTCAGATTTTTTTAACAAAAGAGAGAAAAGAAAGAAAGGGAAAAATGCAGCAAAATAATATATTCAAAAGTATTTATCTCCCGCTTTCTTTTTTACCGTGTTATTCACATTTTTGCTGTAATAAAATGATACAGAAATAATATTTTATACATGCAATGTTGTGCAAAACAAAAGCAAACATGTGATTAACTCGGCTTTTTAATTATGCCATTATATGATTATCAATGGCAAGCAAGATGTGTTAACATCTCGAAAACATGATTAACCGCTGTTTGTTCGTTGCATCGGTCGCCGACGTTCGGAGTTGCCGATATCTGACGTGTTTGTGCTGTATAACTCGTTAGTGTATAGCACTCGCGAAAAATACGATCCCGCCTGCATGTCGTGCCCACAATTAATCCGACACTTGACGTAAAGCCGATGCGCGTAACAGCACGATGGCAAATATTATTAGACGTCGCGGCATAATGCGTAAATGGTGATAAATTGTTCTTGAAAGAGCGGCCGTAATGCGCTTGATCAATCGCAATGACTCGGACACATCGCTCCGCTGCATCACTCCGTAAAAGAAAAGCGTGATGAAAATTTACGGACGTCATCGACGAATCGCCGGTGATTCGAATAAAGTTGACGCTAACAAACGCGAAAGTCATGAGGGTCTCGCAAACGCTCAGTCATGAAACTGTAAGAGCACTTCGGATATTAATATATTAAATCGGTATCCATAAAGCATATAGATCTGATAAATTAATATTCTTTGAACATCAATTGAAAGGCATTTTTGCAATATTTCTGCGTTTTCAAATTGTTCTTACATGGTATCACAGCAAAAAAGCATTTTGTGTTAAAAATTTTTTTAACCGGTCTTTGTACAAATTTTTGTGTTCAATTTTTAACACGTCTCGAGTGTTAATTTAATATAACTTAACATAATAATTGTGTTAATTGAATATTTTGTATTAAATTCAATATTCAATATTCAACATTTCTTAAAACTTATAAATAATAGAATCTATGAGTAACAACATAAAAATAATGTAAAATAATTTTAAAACGTAAATTTTAAGAATGAAATGTATGTGTTAATTTAGCATAATATAAATATTAATTTTATCGAAGAAATACATTTCCCCTTTGCTTCTAAATTCTGTCAAAATATTAAATTTGTTGTAATAAGTTTTTAAATTATTTATCTTATTTTCTAACATATTCATCCTGTAATTAAATTAATACAAAAATTTCAGACACGCATTAATGTGTTAAATTTAAAACACAAATTTTCCAAATTTTGATATAACATCTAAAAAATTTCACAAAGATAAAGTCGGAATATCTCAGACACGTGCCATTGTGTAAGAAAAATTGTTTCCACTTCTTTCTGGATTTTGCTTATCTATTTCGATATTATTTGCGAAGGAAATGTATCTAGATGTTTGCGTCTCTGTGTGTTGAAATCTAAACTTTCTAAGTGATTCCAGTGTATATATTATCACGCTAGGAATTCCAAGGGGAAACGAGCGGAGGGGGAGGCAAAGAGACCTTCCTAGAGACTTCCTGTAGAATTTCCCGGAAACGTTTCGCAGAGATGTCACATCGACCTTAACGATCCTTCGCTTCACGCCACTTTTGCCCCCCCCTCTCCACCCCTCGCTCATAATTCGATATACTATATACGCTCTTATCACGCGAACACACACGCTGCGCCACGCGGCCGCAGCTGCGATTTCATCTGCGGCATTTCGGTATACGCTTTCGATTTAGATCGGCGAAGCAAACCGCTCGCATTATACGCAAACTAATTCGCAATGTCACGCGCGTAAACGTTACGTGCGCATCACGCATGAGGAATGAAGGCTTGGTTCAACGTATTCATTGCGCTCCTATTTTATTTACATCACAAATACCGTCTGAGAGGAGGAGGTCTTACGCGACTATTGTTGCCGCCACACGCGTCGCACACGTGCGGAAATTGTTTTTCTTCCTTCAGAAAACAGAGACGTATAGGAGAACTTAAGCTTGAATTTTTCATTAAGCACTTATTTGCTAATTGTTAGGAAATTGAAGAAAAGTATAAATATTGTTTCGCACACATATATATACATAACGTTAGACGAGGACCATCTCGTCGACCGAATCTTTTTGTTTCGTAAAAGTAAAATCTTTTTTATAGATATTTTTTTCTAGCGTTTGTAGTAACGCTGCAATATGAGTGACTTATCTTTTTACATCCTGGTCTCTTAAGAAGATTGCAGAGGAAAATATTAAAAACATGTGAAACGGCCATTCAGACGCTATAAACACGTAGAACGTATTATAACTCAATTAAGGAGAACAGAAAAGTCAAAATAATATCAATTTGACGTAATATTGACGCATTTAAATGACGCAAATTCGATCAACGTTACGTCAAATTGATATTATTTGGATTTTTTTGTTCTCCTTGGCAAATATGATTATAGTTTGTAATACAATTTACAAGTCGCAATTGAAGATGTTGACGAAGGAATAATCCATTTGTGTCACATGTTTTCAATTTTCGTATACATTAATTACAATATATTAAATATGTTTGCATTTTTATCATTATAAATATTATAAAATCCAATATTATACATATATATATTGAAATTTATATACATACACACGCACACATATATACACTATATATATAATTATAATAATAAATATTTGTATTGGTATTAATTATACGGTAATATTGAAGAAAAGAATTCTGAATCCATTAAATTGATTAATTGATTAATTAATAATGAAGCAATAATATTCTCTAACATAAGATACATAAACTAATTAATATTTTGTTAAATTCTTACATTTTTAAGAACATACTGTGTCGCACTTAAAAAAAAATTTTCTAATAATGTCTCTGAAGCGTGACTGCAGTCAAAAACACGAAATAAATTTGTATAATATTACCTATTTCATATCGTCGATCGTTGTATGCCGATCACGTTTTCCTACTCAAATACGCAGCGGTTCCCCCTGCCACTTAATGCATACGGTTTTTGTAACGAATGCTTTCCTGTTTCGAACGTTAACATTAACATTCCAACCAGACTCAAATAACATCGAGAAACTTTTCGTTTCCGCAATAATCTATCTCATTCTAAGAGGTCGGCAATTATTTAAAGTGCATGACTTGAAAGGGAATCAAATGGTTTGTAAGAATATAATACGTACGGTTTAGAAAAATAATCATATATTCTGAAGATAATACAAAGCAGGCCAAAGAAACGAGAAAATTTAAATGAATGAAATATCAATTAGAAACTTTTAATTTAATCAATTTTAATTACATAAAAAAGATAAGTTAATTTGTAAATGATGTATATATATATTATATATTATGTATTACATTTTGATAAATTGAAGTTAATTAAATGAAGTTTCTAAGTTTTTACCCCACTTCTTTGGGTCACTTTTTTTTATATAATTGTTCGAATTTATTTTTATCTTGTACATTCTTTTTATTTCTTATTTAAATATATATAATATCGTTAATACTTTCCATTTCTGTTAAATATTTCGAATGTAATATATTTAAATGTTTGTTATTACTCAAACCATTAGACCATAATATATATACGTCCTTAGTAAACACAGATTATATTATAAATATTATAACTGCAGCAATATTGCAGCAACATTATATATAATATTATATTTCTACAATATATGTATATATACCTAAATGTTACAGCAACGTACATAGATTATTATACATATTCTTATATATATATATTTTTTTTTATAATAAAAATTATTCTTTGCTGGGATCATTTTCTTATAGCAATAATTTTCGACTTAAACTCCCTTGAATCGGCTTTAATTTAATTGACATTTTTAATTGTATACAATTTATGTTATTCCTAATTTAACTTTTTATGTGTAAAAATTAGATAATTCCATCTGTTAACTTTAACAAAACGGTATAATAAGTATTTATATAATTGACATGTTAATCGTCGATTAAATTAATCAGAATTTGATCACCCTCGACTCCCTCAATAGAAATGAAGATACATTAAGATAGAAATAAGCATAAAGCGGGCTCTTAATAATGATATTTTTAAATGTTCGATTCGAAATGCGAATTGCGCGGTGTGCTTCGAACGAATAATTTTTGGCGCCTAATAGGGAATTCATATGGTCTCCGATTGCAGAAATTTGCTGACTCTAGGGACTTCGGCGGACAGCAAGTTTCTTAACCTTTCGGAACAAATTTTTCTATTGGCGCCCTGAAGTCGGAAGTCGCCCTTCCCCTACAGTCCATACTCCGCACTGCTCCGCACTGCTCCCCTTCCTCTCAGTCGATAGTTTTGTCTATGAACGAGGCAGAACGAGGCCGACCGACCGAGCACGACCGAAGGTCTCTCTCCGCGCCGTCGTCGTCGTCGTCGTCTCCGCCATCGTTGCGCTGTGCATTTCCATGTCAGCGCGCCGCGCGTGCAGTGCATCGCGTTTCGTGCGGGGCGAGAGCTACGGTCGCGTCACGATTATGTCGAGTACCGTGAAGCATCCGGAACGACTGCCGCAGGCGTTCGTTAAATAACGCGAGCGGTCGAACGGCGACAAGCGGCGACGGGGTCGCGCGAGGACAGCCGAGAGACTTCTGAAAAAAAAACTGGGAGATCGCCGAGAGCCGAGGCTCCTCCACGTCGTAAGTAATAACGCGTTATCATTGTTGGAGCACTGTGTTTTCCCCGGCCGTTGTTATCACGAGGAAAAGGGAAATCCTCGTGAGACGTTCCGAGGAAAATCTCTTCGGTGAAAATAGAAATCCTTCGAGAGAGAGAGAAAGAGAGCCGCTCTCGTGGAGCAAAAACACTCGTCCGAGAGAGCGCAGGCCGTCGTTCTCTTTTTTTCACTTTGACAGCTTTCCCGTTTTGCCTCGGGGTACAAAGTACAGTTTGTTGCATCAGTGGAAACCTTCGAGCGAAAATTCGCCTCACCCGAGTTCACCGTTAGATTCTAGAGAAGGAATTCATCCAGCCTCCTGAAGTTTTACGGATAACGATAATAAATAATACGCCGTTTCGAACGCCGCTGTTCGCTTGTCACTCGCCTGAAAGTTAATATCCTCGAGCGCGCGTGTCTCTCGGGTGGAATAAAAATAAAAGAGACTAGGCGTTATTGCGAGAGAAAACGGATATGGGCACGCGTACGCGGCACCGCACGCGCTTACCACGGGCGCGTATATTTCCCTCGATCGTTAAATCGCCGCGCTTCCGCGGAGAAAGTAGCTCGCCAATCCAATTATATCGTTCTTTGTGTTCGTGTTGCGTCGTGCCGTCGCGTGCCGAGAATGTCAGGAGAGGGGAAAAACGTCGGCCTCCGTCGATCGTGGATCGCACAGGGACAAGGATGACTGTCGTCACGTCGTGCAAAAATAATCCCACGAGGCACGGCGAGCCACGTCGGCGCTGAAAAGCACTCGTTCTTTGTAGCTTGACCTTTAGTACTTCTCACCTTGCCTCTCTCTGTCTCACTCTAGCATCCAATTACATATTTATTTCTTTTTAATTATACATAAATACATACAGAAAGTATGAAAGAGAGTACGGCTACAAGGAACAGGGCTCTTAATATCAATGAGATTTTTGTCCCAGAATATCTGAGGGAATAAAATGAATTCGCAATTGCGCTGTGAGGAGGGACATTTTTAAGTCTATAATTTTCTGGCAATATTATATTTAATTTATTTATATTTAATAATATTTTGAAGATTGACAGGAGCGCGCGGGAGGTATCCGGTCATTTCGTAGATGACTCGTTCTAATAAAATTAACATATACAAACAATAAGTTAAACTTACAATTAGATCACTATGTGTGCTTTCCATTTAGCGACACAAGTATTATATTCTATCTTTGTTGTCACTAGGTATTGAAAAAAGATAAAATGACGCTTGCGTCGACTTGTGTCGCTAAATGGAAAGCATCCTATGTGAACAGATAAATAGAGAAACGTCAAATACGATCGAAACTGGATCTTGGGTTCTCTCAATATTATTCGTATGTAAATTTTTAAATACATTTTTCATCAGTTCTACGAACTGCGCGCCGATTCTCGGACCTAATTGTAACCTGAACACAGTCATAAACTGAAATAGTATGTAATGAACTGAAATGTACTGAAATTGATCGTCAATTTAGTAGTGATGCTAATAAGCATCTTAAAACATTCCAAAGAATTTTTAAAAATACATACCTGATTATATTTGAATATTTATATGGAATTCAGTCTGTTGGTCAAATAATTCATAGAACGTATGTCATTTGATCTATCAGTCAGAAAATAGGGACTGAAATATGATATAATAACTGTAGGCGGACTTGCATCATAAAATGTTTATCATTGCTTAGTCATGCACCTGATTCACTGTGGGAATCTTTAACTAAACGTTTCTCAGACTCTTCTGACAAGTATATATTTTTTTTGCTTACGCTGATATGATTGTTTTTGAGTTTTGTTTACAATATAATTTAAAGATATAATTTATTTGTATCATTATTGATATGATTTTACAGAATTATTACAGAAATGAAGCATTATATAATAATGTGTTACAGTAATATTATATCAGTATTAATCAGATTAATGAAAAAAGATATGTATTATTTTTATCTTTGTTAGATTTTTTTAACTAAATGGTTACTGCATTTTGAAAAAAAATAGTTGAATGAAGAATGTTGTAAACATTAAGTCACAAGTCATGAGTTTTATTGTATGTTATTTCCAAGTTTCAATAAATAAATTGTTGATTGTAACTGAATAAAAAGAATCATTAAAAAATTTATAATATTAACTGAACAAAATACGTAACTCATATCTTAAAATATAAAAAATGAAAGAAATGTAATTTTAAAAAAAGCACATAGTAATATGCATTGAATACATTTTTTTAGGGCGAAGAAGCAAGAAAAAAATTGAACAAGCCCCACGTGAGTTTATCATCACCGAAGTGGCGGTCGCAGAAAGTTCCGACATGAAGGAGTCTAAAAGAGACTGGATTTTTAGAGTTCAGGTAATTTTTGGTGAAATTTTTTCTTCAATCCTTTCGTGCAGATAATTCCCGAAATTTCAATTTTAAGGAAACAAAAACGAATATTTTTACCCTCATTTATCATTTGCTTTAAATCTAAAGGTACCCAACCTGGAGAAAAATGAAGTGGTCTATGTGGTTGGAAATTTACCTGAATTGGGTGCCTGGAATCACAATCAGGCCATCCAAATGTCGCAGGAACATAGCAGTCGGAGGGAATCTCCTATACTGTTAGATAACAACAGTAGCGGGGAATTCTATGGCGAAGATGGAGATAATGCAGCTGATGGTATCTTTGAAGAGTAAGTATACAAAAGAAATAGTATCTCAATTGTGAAGTTTGAAAGCTTAAAAATATCTTCATTCTTTTTTTTTATTTTCTTCGTCTCTTTACGTACAGAAAAATTTATATTGGGCGTCCTATATATTAATTATATCAATTGGTCAAAACAATAAAAAAATTTATATTTGTATTAAATTCTATTAATAGCTTAGAAAACAACTGATTTTATTTAATAATTTGAAAGCGATAAAAGAGAAATGTATATGTAATAAATGGCAATTATTTATATTTGTACTTTTACAAATATTTGCTTAAAGACAAAACGTTTGTCTCTTTTTTTTAAGCTATAAAGACATATGCTTATTACATTATGTATTACACTGCAAATATATTCCAGTGACGGGCGAATATTCTCGCAGAAGGTTGCACTTCCCATCGACGCAAATATCGAGTTTCGATATTTTGTAGCTGTCATCTGCCAATCGAACGGCACTAAAAACTCAGCCAAAACTCTGATTATCCGCAGATGGGAAACTCATATGACACCACGATTAATTAAAAAAAATAGTACATATCTATCCATTATATTTTTGTATGATTAAAGCCGATGTAGTTGTATCAAGCAATATGCAGGAGAATAAATTAACAGAGCATATAATACTTAAAAATATAAATCAAATGTAAACTATGTGTGTAATCAAACAATCTATTTTGCAGCACCAAGCAATTTTGACAATGACAACACATTGCCAGATCCCGACAAATTTGGCTATCACAATAATTACCACAAAATCGAACGAGGTTGGCTGACAGATGAAACTGTGATACAATTTAAACTTTTTAACAATCCTACTAAACTGTGGAAGAATCGGCTGCAAAATAAACAAGTTCATATTAAGGTATTGTTCTTGTGCTGTTTAGTATTTCTACTTTTAAAGAATTTTTACGTTTTAATATTGAAAGAAAAAATTTATGAACTGTTTATTTTGAAAAACTAATAAATACATTAAAACAGAGATATTATGTTAAACCTTTTTATAAAATATTTTCAAAGCAGATAACTGACACTTTACTTATGTTACAGATGACACCTATAAATCTAGTTAGGCATAATTCTTTAGAACTGCAACAGTTTGGAGGCGACTGTATAGACGATAGTCTTTCTATGGATACACAAGATATTGTTGATCAACCCGCCTTTACCAGTATTACAGAAATTGCTGTAGGTGTTAATTTTAAATATTTTTTTTTACTACAGAAATTGCTACAGGTGTTGATTTTAAATATTTTACTACATTATTATCACAAGTTATGTCGAACAACGCCTCACGTGTATTTTCAGGTGATGAATGATGAAGAGGCTAGATTCACGTTCCAGGAGCAATTCGGCCGCCCTTACAATGAAGACGAGTTTTTAATCTTCAATGTTGCCGTTCGGTATCCTGAAACAATCGTAAGTTTCCATGTAGATAGTCTCTCGACACACGGCATCATGTATACACTATTATGTGAAAGCTGGGATTTATTGCTTGCATTGCTTGCGATTTTGGTACACTTTCGAATGCGATCTTTTTTTTGTTCTTCATATCAATTTGTAGTTTCATGCGTCCAGAGATATCACATCCATTTTTCCGATATTGCCGCAATATGATATATCTCGATTCTACGACGAAAAATCAAATTTTACACCGACGTTCCCCTTATTTGACCTTTCACAAAATTACTTAGGCGCGCTCAAATTTTCGAGGGAACTCGTGCGACATGACTGGAAAAAACGAGAAAGTCGTTGGCATGGCAGAGCAATAAATTACTGGTTAGCGATGTGATTCACAAAACGAGCTGAGCACACTAAGAAAGAATACGCATTGACCATATCATGTGAGTTTTCAGTAGACCACGAGTAGGCCGGCCACGTCTCCTCGCGCGACTTGTTCAAATTACTTGGTAAACGATAATTAAACTTGTCCAGCAGCTATCTCCCTCCTCGGAAATGCCAGCAGCGACGTGATCGCGTGGTGTCCGGTCCCGAGGAATACGAAGACGACCTGTTCAACTTGTACAAAAGCAAGACCTCCGGTGCAAATGATGATGCTAACTTGCAATCTGATGTTTCGATGCTAAGCATCGTCTACCACTTTACATCTGTGTCACATGACATCACACAGAGATATGATGGTTTTGATTGTCGTTTCACCTTACCAGACCCATCCTTCGGTACGCCTCTCGTAAATCGTCTCGCGATTGCTTTTCGTTTCATCTTTAAAAAAAAAAAAGCATGCATTGATCGACTAATGTGTACACCAAGTAGTTGCACTCAATTGGAATTTCAGATAGAGATCGAGCCTTGTTTTCGTTACATTTTTATGCCCGTTGTTTTTCGATTTACGCGAGTCGCAGCCGTTCCGTAAACTCCTAAAAATGTTGCGATATCAACGCTATCACATCTCATATCCATCTGTGTGCGTCGAAAATGGTGAGATTCCCATCACTCCTATATCCTTTTAGTATACTACTAATATTTTCTAGCTCTGATCGACTTCTTCTGTACCGTACGTGTCACCGCTGTCCGGCCAATGCCAGAATCTATGCTGTCAGAATCGTCTGAATATGAATTGCAAACGTTGCTGACTTGCTCTTTCTAATCTCTTTTTATCTCTACATTTCGCTCTGTCGAAATTTAACATTGAACTGATCTCGGCAGGTGTTGCGGAATACGCGTCACACCAGGCAGTGTACAACGTTTAGCAATTATTGATCCGATTCATTGCTAGATTACCAGAAATTTGTTGCTCTTGCCTACCAACGATTCAAAATTTCTACGCCGGAAGCTTCGGGCAACTTTTAGTTTACGTAATTGGATGTATGCTGAAGGAATATTTCGTGTGCTAATGTCTATATCTTGCCGAACGAATTTTCGAAACAATATAAATCGTCTGTTATGGCAAAGAAAGAAACAAAATTCTTTGAAACAAAAGACTAAAATTATTATTTGCTCTTATTTTGCCTGTCCTTAATTAAAGAACGTGATCGAATATTGAAGCAAGCACGAAAAATGGATGAGCTAAAATTGTATTGAAAGAAACATATTGGTGTTGTTCAAAGTGTTAGGGTCTTTTCGATGAAGCACTAAGTAGACTGTTTTTCCAGGGGTACTTAGTGGACTACTACGTGTACAGCTCAAGGTGTTTCCCAGGAGAACCGCCAAATCACATTGGTTTCAGCTACATCTTGCCGTGTGCTTTGCAACCTAGCGTTGGACTTCTCACCATACCAATTACTAGTACAAAACATAGACCCATTGGTAAGTAAAAAAATACTGTAACAAATATAAAATGAAGATATTTTTATTTCATTATTACAAATTAAACATTTAATATCACTGTGTGGCTTAAAGAATGATTTCTTGAGTACGTATCATATTTAGACTTTATTCTGTTTAAACTATATAACATAGTATAATATATAAACTGTAACTATGACATTGATTGTTGATTCCGTTAAAAATTTATCAGAAAGCTAAACGATTTAAGGCTCCTGATTAATTATCTCGGCCATATTGAAATCGTGATGACGCAAGAAATGACACGTAAAAGTTTCTTGCATGCCATTTTTTAATAAAAAGAATTTTGATGAAATAAAAAATAGGGTCGCTTTAAAAAACTTATAAAAATGGATGGAAACTATTCTTCCCCTCTGGCAGTCAGTAAAAATCACGTCGTAAAAGGCACGTGAAATGAAGCATGTTCAGGCAAGAAAACACGATTTGACAACTGTTAAAAGAAATGATAAATATACTTTTACGTATAAAATTCAAAGATAGTATTATTTTTCATACTTTTTTACGAATTTGATAAGTACGAGACAAATCACATTTTTATCATTAAGCATACAACGAAATGGCATTCAAGAAAATATTTTGTTGTCAACATTTTTCACAGCAAAGTCCATTCTGCAATATGTCATACCGATACTGAAAGCAATAAGAATCGATTAATCACAGTCTAATATTCTCTTGACATTCGACTGTAAATTGATCAATTCTTACTCCTTACGATACCGGCATACAATATATTGCAGAATTCTTACGACTTATGACTTATGACATCGACATATGACATATTGTAGAACAGGCCTTAGTACGATGAACAAGGTTTTAATTCCTATCGCGATATAATGTCACCACCACCAATGTGGCGTTCTTGACTGAGTAATCAGGAGCCTTGAAGTCAATTAATTGATTTTAATTTACATTGTGAACAATAGTAATCTATTCTATTGTTCCATCCGCAATAAGCTCTTATATTACAGGCCAATTGACAGTGGAATATGTCGTCATAAAACCAATACCGGATCATCCATGGGATATGAGCATCTCATACGCGAAGCGTTGGGAGCAGCGTTGGTCAGGCTTAGACGTAGGACACAGAGGCCTTGGCACATCTTTCAAATTCGAAACGAAGAAGTGAGTTGATTTGTATCTAAATTTTTAATAATCTTTATAATAATCTTTTAATAATTTTTTAAATTTTAATAATTTCTTTAATCTTTTAATAATTTTTTATAATTTTTTCTTATAATCTTGACAATTTTTTTTTAAGATGTGCTATATATTCCCAATTTGGGATTAAAATTCTTATAGCTGTGCTAACGTGCGCGAGAACACAGTCGCATCGTTGAAGACCGCGTCGCATCACGGTGCGGACATGGTCGAGTTCGATGTCCAACTGTCGAAGGATCTTATACCTGTGATCTATCACGACTTTTACGTATCCATCTCGATGAAGCGTAAGAAGCAGATTGAAGCTATGGACATGCTGGAGATACCCGTGAAGGATCTTACATTAGAACAACTTCATTTACTCAAGGTATTAATTAGTTATGACTTTTGATATCTCTTGTGCATACATTTTCATTTCTTGCATTTTTAAACGTATTTTTATATACACTTGTTTTTTTACATTTATATTATATTATGATTATATTTTAACAACATATATTAACTTTGTTGATAATTAGTATATGATTACAATTCATGTCTAACAATTCACACAGTCTTGAATGTACATATGTATGTTTTATTCTGTTTTATTACACTTTTATAATACGAACTAATATTTATTGAAAATGATGACTGTATGTTAAATTATGTTTAGAGATTAATATTGTACTCTTGGGATATACGATTATTTAAGCCGATGGAAGAACGTATTGAAAACATGTATTTATCTATCTTATTTAAAAAAAACCGGTACAAAACAAAAAAATGTTGAATGTATGTTGAAGATTATATTTATTGTATTTTAGATTACATATATATTTAACATTATACTTATGCAATTATTGAATCTTTGAATTCTTAAAAAAGATTATATTTTTCATTAATCACGATTTTCCGCTGGCTTAATTAACAAATGCATCCATTAGTTGGTCATGTAACACTAGTTGAATGACGATGGGAAACATCTCTACGGGAATGCTTTGTGTTTCAATGTTTGCTTTTTATATGTTAATTAATAGAGGAAAAGTAAATTACTACTTCGTCTTAATAAAAGAAAAGTAGATTACTACGCAGGAGTATGTCGTACGTAAACGTTCATCAGTTCACACACCACATTCAAGAAATGACATGCTCTTTCGTATTTGTCTATTTTTTAATATTCAACAGGATTATTGTTACCCGAGGGACTCGTTGGGTAAGGTGCTCTATTTCGTTGATAAAGCTGAGCAGGGGGTTAACAGACTGGTGAGCTTTTATATCGCTTGCGCCGGCCTAATTCGTCACTCAAAATGTATAACCAAAATGTATTCATTCGACTTGCATGCTTTTTCCAAAAGCTATTCAAGCAATCAAATTCATCAATATCTCAAGTGCACAACTATTGCTATTATGAAGAATAATAGTCTTTCTCAATATGCCAGGTTGTGCTTTTCTTAGAAGCTATAAAAATTGAATGTTTATCTATAAATTTATCTCTCGCGCTTTCTCTTTTTCTCCAAACATGAATTTTGATAATAAAATTTGCTAGCAGATTTACAACTAAAAAACGGCTTTAAATTAATATAACTTATACTTGCGAGAATTACGTGACTCTTGATAGCAGAACTTCCTGATAAACAGATTATAACTGAGTGCCGCGATTAGTTTGACATTTTCAGAGTTTTATTCAGAGTCGCAAATTACTTCTGAAAACAAAATTATTTGATGAACATTCAGTCTGATAGCTTATAGCAAGTGATAAGAGTATTTAATGTAAAATCATTACGCAAACGCAAAATACGGCTAAAGTAACATTCATGAAGTGGCTTCTAATATTTCTAGATATTCTGTATTCGTAATAAAATTGTCAATCACCAGTTTCACCCCCTATGACTACATACAAATGCTCACACTTTAAATTAAATCCCTCATTCAGAGTGCGAGGGATTTCAAGACTGAGTTGATACGAGAAAAAAAATTAATAAGCAAATTAAAAATATATTTTCAAACGTTATAAAAAAAAGCAAAAAGATGTAATAATATATTTTTTTCTTATACTTGTCCTCCGGCAGCTCAGTTTTCCAAAAATGTTTCCGAAATGCACATCTTGTACAATTTCGTCGATAATAGCATGCGATAATAATATTTGATGTATGTCACGAACGGCACGAAATTACAAGATGTATTTGCATAAAGCCAGTACGGTTGTTTTGTCTTGCTTTCAACATTCATTATGTCAACGACAATATGAGCTACACTTTGTCGACTCTTGTCAATTAAATGAATGCCATGCGTGATACGTGTATTTTATTAGCGAGCTTTTTCTTTCAGGTCTATCACGTGGCCGAAGGCCGCGAGAAGAATCCGAGATTCTTCGACGAGGATTTGGAAGATCATCAACCCTTTCCTACGCTGCAAACGGTGCTGCAAGAGCTGGAGCAACATGTTGGTTGCAATATCGAAATTAAATGGACCATGCAATTGAAGGTGAGAGGTGTTTTTAATAATATTTTTTTATTAGCCTTTCTAATAACAATTAATATAATTGAGTTTATTTTTTCGTTCTTGTCACCAGGACGGCACGTTCGAACTCAATCATCCCTTCGATCTCAACATGTATCTAGATATTATTCTGAAGGTGGTATTAGAATACGGAGGTGACCGGAAAATCGTGTTTTCTTCGTTCAACCCGGATATCTGCGCAATGATCCGTCTCAAACAGAACAAGTATCCAGTGGTATTTCTAACGCAAGGCATTACGTCGAAGTATCCGACTTATCACGACCCGAGATGCCAAACGGTACCGATGGCCATGAGACACGCATTAGCCGCGGATATCCTAGGAATTAACGTCCATACCGAAGACATACTTCGGGATCCGTCTCAAGTCAAGTTAGTCAAGGACGCGGGATTAATTATCTTCTGCTGGGGCGACGATAACAATGATAAGGATACCATCAAATATCTGAAGAAACTCGGCTTGCATGCGGTTATATACGATAAGTAAGTAATGCGACGTAAATAAAGATGCAATTTAAACGTCAATAATTAAGCTTGCAGATATTGAGATAATAATTGTCTCACTTGAGAAATCCTCGTGCGCATATATTTTACGTTTTGAATGTTGCTTTTCAGAATCGATGAATATAATGCGAAAGAAGTGAAGGAGAGTATATTCTTAGTGGACGCTAGAGAAAGTCAGAAAGAGCTGATAGCCTTGGCACACTGCAGTCAAACACCACAAACACAAATCTCCACTCCCCTCAATACAGATAAGGTAATTCTCTTTAGATTAATACGTAACATACATAAAAATATCTAAAGTATATGCAAGTCCTCAGTAACTTTAAAAATAATTTAAACAATCTGCAAGTATTACATATTTTTTATATGTATCTTTTTATATATAATTTTATTTTATTTTAAAATTTATTATTAAATCTAAAATTAGTATCTTTGAAAAGACATATTTTCTTCGAAATATACATTAATTTTTTATGGTTGAACTAGTATATGATTGAATCTGAATGTATAATGAAATTTTCACTCCGAAAATATGAAGTATAAATTCGAATATCGTTGATTTAGGATTATTACTCGAACCGACCATCAACGACCACATCGTTCTTGAAGAACAATATTGCCGGCGACATGTATTCCGTACCAAACATGAAGTTGCCGACCAACTGCGAGGAGAGCATAGAGATTAATGAGATAACTAAGGATTTCAGTGCCTGCGCGAACAGTTTCGGTCATTCGGTAAAACCAAACGGCGTCTCGGGCGTGATGTGTGGACAACCGGCTCCTCTATCTGAGTTTTATGGGGAAGACGAGGCGGCAAAGGATTGCCTTTGATGCTTTTCATTTAAAAAGCCATTCTTCTCGTGGTTTTGATGGCGAACTAAGAGGATCACCAAGAAGAAGAATTCTACGCCATGCGACGACAGGGAGATAACTTTTTTGTAATTTATAATAACGCTGTAGTTGATAGGCCGAAATATTACCGATGATTCGTTCTGTACTTTGTAACGCTCTTATACGGATCGTTATGCAGATTACGGTATAAAAAATAACCCGGAATCAAAACGATCAATGTTATTCTGAGATTTGCCAAAGGACTCATTATCTGCATTCAATATTTAGCTTTAGATATAACTATACGATATAGCCTATTGTGTGACTGTGTTCTGCACTTAAAAAAAAAACACTCAGACTAGCCATGTCTAATAATAACAATAAAACTTGCAGAGATTTCGATAAGTTCTACTTGCAAATCACAGGATAACATTGATTATTAAATTTTAAATTATCGATATAACATGTGATGTGCGAAGAAAGATTATCCGATTTACTCTTCATATTTTTCCAATCGGTATATTTTTTCGGGCGTTATACAAAAAGTGTGTCGGAAAAAGTGTAGCCGGATACTGTTAAAGAAATTGGGATGTTTTGATTGTTGAAATCGATTCTTCTTCAATGAAAAAATTATTTGGAGATTCCGAATACATTATTCAATTAAGTAGATTAATCTGTAATCTGATATATTTGAGCTCTTTTCCAAACTTTATTCGATATCAGTAATTTTTAATCTAAATGTTAAGGATCTAAAAATTCGAAAAGTCCAAGCTTTAAAGAAGCTAGACACGCAAAGATTTAAATGTTCTAGTTTCTATACGTCCAAGCATTAAAGTCTAAGTATTTAAGAATGTAGGTATGTAAAGATCTAGGAATCCATAGATCTAATTCATTCGTTGATCTAACGATTTTCAACAATCTGAATACCTAAAAAAAAAAATGGAATTTTAAGAATATAGTTTCTCACTTACCCTGCGTTCGCTTTGACGTTTGCAGCGCTCTTGAAATCATTTCATCCTTGTTTATCACATCAATTTTTCAACAAGGACGAATAATGCTTTTACGAGCGCTATGAGCTTCAAACTGTACGCAGAATTAGATTATTTGCTGTTGCTAGATTATTTATTCCTCGTGAAAAAAAATTAAAAACGGGTTGTTCAATCCATTAGCTACCGGCATACAACTGTTTCCACGCACTCCATACGTGCACCTTAGCAATTTTTAACGAGGACCTTCTCGGTGTGCTAGTGAATCCTGCGCAGAATGTAGAAAACGATTCTAACTCCCGCGAGTCGGCGCGGGAGTTATGTTTTTAGTACAAATATCTTCAGGTATATATGTCTTTATTTATAATCAGGAAGAAAACAATTCTCTCTCTCTGCTTTCGTATCTCTTCCGCTATCGATTCGGATGATTATAATACGCGAATACGAGGGGAAAAAAAAGTACAGAAAAAAGATGAAAGAGGAAGAGTGAGTAACGTTTGCTCGTTACTCGGATTGCTAGTAAACTAATGCCATTAGTTGATACGATTTTTTACGTGCTGTCGAAAGAAAAAAAATCGCGCCGAATGCTCGAGAGAGCGAATGATCGCGTCGCACCTCGAATTGCCTTTTTCGACAGCTGTAACTCGAGTTTTAATAAGACCCGTAAGGCAAACTAGTTTTTCGTAGTCATCATAGGAAGGTACTTCATGTTCATTTATTTAACGTCATCACATTCAACGCGTAAGAATTCTCGTGACTATTCGACTGGCGCGAACGTATAATCGAGGAAAATAAAGATGAATTACGAAAGGAGTACGCACACACATCTCGTTCTTTTTTTTCCATTTTTTTTTTGTTTCGTCACAATTTCAGACACTAACGGAGTCAGTGCGTAGTTTTGCTCATTCTGAGTAGTATCTTAATGATAACGCTGCGATTAATTTGCAGTCTCTTCGTGGTGTACGCTCGAGACGAGACGGGAAGCCTGGTGTGTTCAGAGATCGACCGAGATTCGCCCGAGGAACTTGCCATACTTCGGAAATACTCCAAATACCTTTTTTCGAATGTGGAAAGCTCTGTGGAGCAACGCGCGGTCGGTCTCTCGCCGTTTCGAGCGTACCAAGTGCGATCGGAGGGCGTCGAACACGAGAAGCATCATTCGCTTTCTATTATAGCAAAAAAACATTTTCTCCCGAACGCCATGTGTTCCTTCGAGAGGAAAGTTGACCCTTCAACCGATAGCTTTGTCCATCCATAGCTTATTAGTGGCATGAACGAGCCGAGCTCGTCGCACCGTCCGCTTCGACTTTTTGATATCACGATTAACTCGCGTTTCTTTTCATTGAAGACACACCTTCGCCGCGGATAAATGGGGAGCCAACACTTTGCGCTCGAAAACGCGCGATGCTCTTGTCAACAACGGCACGATCGGTCAGACCTTAATTTGAGAAAAACATTTGTCCGTCGACGCCGACTGAAAGATTTGCCATCTCGACACTTCCAGATTGATTTATTGATGAGAAAATAGAAATAAAATCGCAAGATTATCCAACAAATTATTGGACAGCGAAATTGAGAATTATATTATCACGCTTGCACGGTGCGATTAAAGGAAATAAATTAACCGAGGGACCTAGATAAGACAAATATAAGCAGCAGCTTTGCGCCACTGATCTCGCGTGAATGATGGGGTGCGGGTTTTCCTGGGGATACATTATATATTAGAAATACTAATTATTGCTATTATTATTATAAGTATAATAACACCGTATTAGCATTGTCTCTCATAGTGCGTCGATTACTGTTATAATAATTTAATAATAACACCTATTGTTAAAGATTATACACTACACGATAACGTAATGCTGTTATATCATTATTAATGTAGACGAGAGACACGGGATGATAGAAACCGGGTTGACGCTTCGCAGCGCAAAGGGTTGATCTACCGGCTGAAGGGTTGAAGGAAAAAACGGACGTGCAGCGCGGCACGCCGTTGAGCGTCTTTGTAAAATTTTTTCACGGGGAGGGTAACGTGCTGCGTACCGCATTGTGGTAGCAAACAAAAAACAAAGAAGCTGTGACAGGCTGACAGAGCGATTGTATCAATCGTCGAGACTCTATGCAGTACATTTGTTAAAGGCGATTCCGAGGAAAATACGCGATACGTTACTTCGAGATCCACGCCGCTGCGCAATGCGAAGGAGTGGATACATATCTGTTCTCTTTATATCTTTTCTTTTTTTTCTCCAGTCGCCCTGCCACCGAGGCCGAGCGTTACCCTTTAGGTTTTTAAACCCTTTGCGTCCAACGCAACTGGCGACTATAGATGCGCGGATGCGCATTCCCCCTTGCCGAGCAAGCTCCAAAATGACGCGATTTAAAGACTCCGACAAATCGAACGGCTGACAATGCGGAACGCTGATCAAATCGGGGAAATCACCGCAGGCTTTCTTATCGACGATAATTATTTTTTTATAGAAACGGCGAGTACTGTATTAATAATTAGCATTAATAAGCGTGTAAGTGGGACGATGGGCGGCTTGAGGAGGGACTCGGAGCTTAAATGTCATCGAGATTCGAGTGCAGCGTGTATTCCGAGATAACGGCATAAAAATCGCGATTTTACGTGCGTCGGGAATTTGTAATTAATACAGGATCGAGTTTAGAGAAAATTTATATGCGCGCGTTTTACAAGAGCTAAGTGTAAAAATTTGTTATATATTATGTAGGAACTTGCCGTTCCAGTTTGATTTTTTTTATTTTTAATGACTTATTGTACTTCTTGTGATAAGTGTATATAGATTTCATCCCGAATGAGAGAAGAATCTAAAGCCGACGCCCCGAGTTGAAATTGAAATACTCAAAAGCAACCTTTTCTCATTTTCCTATCTATTGTATATTAACATATCAGTATACATGCGTGTATATTAGAAGTGAACGATTCGTTTCTCCGTCTGTTTAAGTTCTGAGTAACTCCGTGCGTCAGTAAGCGAACTTTAGAGAAGTTTTGCGAACTTAATGTTGTTTCGGTCTTCGAGCCGTTTTAATCGATAAACTCTCGAGCATATAGTTAAGATTTCTAACGATTGTCTATCCCCACTTCTTTCCTCGTTTATGTTACACGACACAACGATCGAGAAGAGTTGAAGTAATTTATTCTTGCCGAGATAATAAAACATTTGTATTGTCAGAATACTCCTGTCTTCTGTCGATAATTATGTGAATAATACTGATCCCAACTCCCTGCTTGCGCGTAAATGTATTAAGAGCCTTGTGGCGATAACGGGTTTATTATTCAACCCCTTATATACATTTCATTCACAATTCTCCAATCCTTCAACTCTCCAATCGACCTCTCACAAAATCAAAGTACATAAATTGAGAATCCAATTCAGCTAACTCGCGTAATAATCGATCGCTCTCGCGCCTCGCTTAAATTTTTCATGAATCATTATACCGTTGAAGGTGAACTGTTAAGGAATAAAAAAAAAATCGTAAAGAATATCACGTATACCTTTGTTATCTGAAACAATCGCGGTGACATTGCCTCTGTGTTAAGCGTATAATCTTTTATTATCGATAATCTCGTGTGCGCAAATATTTTTCGAACAATTTTTATCTATGTATTAATTCCGTATATACAGAATCATCCGGTATTTTTGATATCCAGAATTGAAAAGCATCAAGACTATGAATGGATATAAAGCTAATTAAATTATTGCCATTTATTGGCGAGCCATAGAATAAGCTTTTATAAATATTAATTTATTTATATTACATATTATTTTACGATATTATATTATATTATATTATATATTATATAAACAGAATAAATAAAATAAATAAATAAAATAATTATGAATCACACGACATAAGAGAAATCGTAGGCGCGGAGGAAAAACTGCCACATATATAATTAAATCAACGCGCCGACGTCGGCGATAGTATCGATAGACGATATATAAGTATCGAGCTATATCGTTATTTAAAATAGCGTCCATGATGGACGCCGCGGATTGTTCCCCCACCCCGGGTGCGACCATAAAAAGCAATGCACATAGGAGGGCAGTCGAACTCGAAGCGTCAGCGCGGCGCCGTCAGCCAGCAGCGTCAGTGAGACGAGGACCGTTGATCGCCGATCGAAGATCGTGCCGACACTGGCGTTTTCACGACGTTTATGTCACGGTCTGCTCCGCCGCATCAGGTCTGGCACGTCGTCCACTCGCCGCCCGTGGCATCCTCGTCACCACGTTCCCCCGTCCGCGACTCAACGTCCGTCGCCGGCGAGCTCCGGTGCTTTCGCGCGACACCGCAAAAATCCGGGCAGCTCGCGGCTCGTCCCTCCTCCCCCTCCCCGCCCCTCCTCTCCCCCTTCCTCCAGCGATGTTTTGATACGCTCTCATCTCCGTCCCTCGTTTCCCCTGCCTCTGTCTATCCTTGTCCGTCTCTTCTGCCGGAGGATGCCCCGCGACTCCGTCCCGTCGACGAAGGTGTGACCGTTCTCGGGATCTCTCTCTCTCTCTCTCTCTCTCTCTCTCTCTCTCTCTCTCTCGAGTCCTGCGCGTCTTTTTCCCCGGGAGGACAAGCGCGAGGCCGAGAGCTTCCTCCGGAGCTTATTATGCTGCTACTCGTCACCGTCATCGTCGTCGTCGTCGTCTCGTGATAGGTGCGGAAAGTTCACGGGCACGTGCGTGTGTATATTCGCACGCACACGCGCGAACGTGCGTGCGTGCGTGCGTGCGCGGATGTGTGTGTGTGTGTGTGCGCGCGCGTATGTCATTTGCTTATTTGTGCTTATTTGCAAATTGATCAGGAGCCGGAGAGAGCCTTGCGTTCACGCACGCTGGCGATGCTGGCTCGCGCTTACGGGGGGAGACTGTCCTTCAACACGTTGCACGAGTGCGAGTGGTATGTGTCGCGCCGCGAACGTTCGTCGCACGCTCGCTCGCTCGCTCGCTCGCTCCGGGCGTTTTGTTTTTAACAAAATTGTCGATCGTCGGGTACGCTCCTTATTCGGTCGGTCAACAATCCGGGCGACCAATTTCTTGCCCCTCTCCCCCCCTCCCCCTCTTTAGCCCCCCGCGCGCGCGACAAGTTTCCTCGAGGCATGCAGATTTAGAAATCGCGAGACGGTACGATCTCTGTTGAGAGAGCTTCAGCTTCGGTCGCATATGCATTGCATTTTTGCACAATGTGTCGCTGCACCTGAGATTTGGCGTTGCCTCGTTGTTAGACATACGTAAAAGTTCGAACGGTCGCGGAGTATTTTTTTTTTTGGCTCACAAATTCTGGAGTAAATTGTCGCTGTACCGATCGGCATTGCACGCAAGACTCTTCGAGAATGATACTTTGATTGCGTTTCTAGCATGTGGAGCTTGCACGCTCTTTCTTTCTTCGACCGTATGTCTGATATATTGTTACCGCGGTGTACGCTTTATCTCAAGGCTCGTGATATATATCCGACGATTGAGGACATCGAAAGACAGTTATCTGTAAAACAGTCGTAAAGGAGCATTCAAAGTCCCAATTGTGTCACGTACATTGTATAAACTGCATTGTGTTTTAATCTCTATAGTGGTATAATAACGCGCAGCTGTGCAAATTGAACTCTTTGGGCGAATGAAGATGTTGCTTATCTTTTGTCTGAGAAAATCTCAGTGACACACACGTCGGATAAATTAATAAGCCGTAACGTACCCCTCTTTCAGATATGACTCTCTCTGTATATACCACGCCGCGTAATTGCTCAAGAAATCACCTGATATCCACGAATGATGACCACCTGTGTGCTGTTGAACGACATTGAGCTGTGATGGGGTGGACGATCTCCACCGCAGCATGGGTTGTCATATGGAGCTGCCTGCTGCCGGGCTTCTACTTAGCTCCGCAGGCATCTCCGAAGCAAGTGCCATGCGATAAGACGAGGAAGGTCTTCACGGACTCATGGGGTGTCATCAGCGACGGGCCCATGGGCTCGAATTATACTCAAGATTCCCACTGTGAATGGCTCATTAAAGGTACCGATGTGGAAGTGTTCGCTTGACTTTAAACAGTGAGGTATAACTAATACACAGTTCATAATCTCTGTTCTCGTTTTGCAGCTAACCACAGCCGCCAATTTATTACATTAAGTTTTCGAACGATGGGCACGGAGTGCAGCTACGACTATGTGTTCGTTTACGATGGAGATTCCTTTCGTTCACCGCTGCTGGGTAGCTTCAGTGGCAAAACGGAGCCGCAGCAAGTGACATCATCATCTGGTTATGTAAGTGTATATACCCCAGTAATAACACAGAAATAATACATTGCAGCTTTGAGATTTCTCAGCAACGCATTAATCTGCATTAATGATCAATGTTGTATGGCATGAATTAAATATGAAAAATGATTAATAAGGAAAAATTGTGTAAACTAATTAGATACAGAAATAGATACATTAAAATAGATACAGAATAGATAGATATTAAAATGTAAAAAGATTATTCTTAAATATAATAAAAGTACGATATAATTGAAATTTAATATAGATTTTACTCCCTTAAGAAATTTAATACTGGAAGGTAGTAATGAATTATTTATTTTGAGTATTCAGTGAACAACAGTGCTTTTAATACTCAAAATAAATAATTTCCAGTGTTAAATTGAATTTCTGTAAGGACTGAAACTACATAACAATAATGAACAAAAATAAACATGATATGGAATATTATTGTAAACGATACTATAACGTTACTTTTTTTTTTACAGATGTTGATATTATTATATAGCGACACAAACTACGTCCTAGACGGTTTCCATGCAGAATTTTCGGTCACGGATTGCCCAAACAATTGTACTCATCATGGAAAGTGCATTAACAATACGTGCTTCTGCGAAAACGATTGGGGAGGTAAGGATTGTGCCCGAGCCCTCTGTCCGAACAATTGCAGTCACGCCGGGGGTGTGTGCGGGGTGAAAAGATGCAAATGCAACGATGGATACTCCGGACAATCTTGTTCGTTGCATAAAACGCGTCCAGAAGGAAATCGGTACGTTAGCCTGTTAAATTACATTTTCGCGCTTTATACTTAACGTTACCACATAATAAAATAATTTTTTTAAATATTTGATATTAAATTTTTTATATATTAATATTAATAAATAATATAAATCGATGGGACGCGTACAAATAAAAAAATCATTGTAATAATTTAATTATTTACTTAGATGGCATTGGCTCTCGCATTCGGAAGGTGGACTAAGAGCACGCGCAGCTCATACAGCGATCTATGTTCAAGAAACAGACTCGCTTTATGTTTTTGGCGGCTACGATCTCAATTATATACTCAGTGACTTAGAAGTATACAAGTTTAACACAAGTCAATGGGAAGACGAATACGGAAATGTATTAGGTAAATTAATGCAAATACAATCTCTTAAACAATTAATTCTTTATAATTATAATTTTAGAATTTTTAGTCTTATAATTTTTCTTCTTTGTAATATATATATTTTGATTACATTTTTGTCATCGTTTCTAATATATATACAATAATTTATCACAACGAAGAATATGATAAAATTCTTCTTTCAATTGTGAATGTTGTAATATTAGAAAAAGGAAATAACTTCTCAACATTGTTTTGCATTCGCAGAAGGCGCCGCATCAGCCGAATATCTGGATCCTACATTGATCGCTACCGAATTACAACGCCATCCTGGTGCCAAAGAGACGTACGGCATACCAACGTCGTCTCTATTCTGGAAGGTGCTTTATAGCATTAAAGATAATAATACGTTCGGCCTGCTCGATCGGACTGCTGACGGCGGTCAACATAGCTCGCGAGAGTTCAGGAATATGCCTAAGGAAAACGAGAGGAGCAGAAGCACCATTAGGATTGATAGGAACGACGATCCCAGGAGAAAGCATTCGCGAAATATAAGGCCACGATATTCAAATCGTCAAATGTCAACAAGGTAGTAAGTGACTCACTCATTAATTTAATATCTCGAAAACAATCTTGGAAACGCGAAACAATACACTGTTGTATTTTGCTCGTGTGAAGATATAAAAATTTATAAGCTCTATTTGTATACCAGAAAAGTTTATTATATTCTTTCAATTGGCAATTTTATCATAAATAAAGATTCGTCGAATCTAGTTAAAGTCCATGCGATTCGTTTAAAGCTTTATATGTCCGCGATTTCTTCACGAAAATATTTAATACTCCCTATTTGTACAGTTAGATTTAAATTAATATTTTATAAAATATTTGTTTATTAAAGATATCGCAGAAACTTGAATAGAGAACACGATGCAACGGACGATGACGTGAAATGGGAAGATCAAATCGTGGCGGAATCCGCGGAGGATAATGCCTTCATTTCAGAGTTCACGGATCCGAAATTAACCACGAGTGATTCGCTGAAGGAGGACGTTACGGAGGCAACTGTTGACGAATTACCCAAACCGAGTCCCCGATATGGTCACGCTGCGTGTAAATACCAAGGTCTGTCGACATACTAATCAGCGCTTACTAATCCATACCAATAAAAACACGGCAAAAAGTTTCACATTGCAGAGATGAAGGAATTTTACACGCATTAACACATTTAAATGTATATTTTGTAGCGCTAATTAATGCAAAAAAAAATGAATATTACATGACCTTGCTTCAGGAAGCAATATTTTTATTTTACTTTTGCCGGAACTAGTAACGAAATTGAATTGGCATAAAATGAATCTAGAAGTGGAAATGTTTCCCGAAAAATATTTTTAACGAAAGAAAGAGAAATCTTTTAATTGCATTTATTATATCTTTATCAAATATTTCTAGGAAAAAATACAAAATATAAAAAATTTACTATTATAGCATTATTTAAAAAATATATTATATGATTTATAATCATAAACTTTAAATTATATAAATTAAAGTATATAAATATTATAGGCAAATCTTTGTATTTTCAGATGGCTTTGTAGTCTATGGAGGAAAGGTGCAAGACGGTTCTCTATCGAACGAACTGTGGCATTACAATGTGAAGGAACGCATGTGGACTTTACGCGCAAAAAACTCCCCCTTTTATCCACCCAGGCTCACAAGGCACACTCTAACTTTGGCAGACGATTATATCTATCTGTTCGGAGGTAGCACCGTTGACGGAGAGTTTTCGTCCAGCCTCTACAAAATTAAGTTGCGTTTAGGTAAATTTAAATTTACTTATTTTCACAATTTATTAAAAGCGAAAAAAGAAAATCCAAAAAATATATGTTTACAGTTTGTATACATATGAAACTTGTAGTTAGTGTTTGAAAAATATTAGCGTAACGTATAAAATTATAGCGGATCCTACGGCGATTAACGAGAGGTGGATAGAAGTGCGACCTCGAGGCGGTAAGGAACTTGACGTACGCGTGGTAGCGCATTCAACTGTGTATCATCGCGCTACCAATTCCCTCCTGGTGTACGGCGGCGTGGTCGCCAGCGTCGCCCGTTTCAGTAAACTGTCGGACCGAATGTTCGTCTTTCAACTGGACAGAAAGGTCTGGTCGGAGATCCATTATCCGAGGGCGAACTTGCCAGACACATACGTGCCGAGAGAACGCGCATTCCACACATGTAGTATCATAGGTAATTATTTGTTATTATTAAGTAAAGTAACTTTTAGAGAAAATATATGAAAAATATAAGAAATATAGATATACGAAATGTTTTTTTCCTTTGAATTATAAAGCTTGTTTTATTGTAAAAAGACATACAAATAATGCTAAAATCACGAATTGTTTTTTAATATTTTTTTAAATATTTAGATTCAATGATAGATTTGTAGTATTTAATACATTTTAAAATGCACACATATAAACCTGTATTTATTTTTACGACAGGAAATTATCTGGTAGTGTTTGGCGGATATTCTCACAGACACAACAAGGAAGAAATCTGTTATGATAATCAGATGTATCTTTATCATCTCGGTTGTCACGCTTGGGTGAGCCACGAAGTGTTGGGCTTAAACGATAAAGGTAAAGCAAACTTACTTTATCTTACATAAAATTTACTTTGTATCGATTTAAATGTACTGAAAATTTATTTTTTCATTTCCAGATTCTCGTTATCCCAAGCAGCAAGGTGTATTCGCTCATGCGGCAGATGTGCGCAACGGAAATACCTTGCTGCTCGTTGGTGGATATCATGGCAACGTAAACGCGGACCTTCTCGCATACACTTTGCCGCCTATGTTAGCGCCGGGAGACGAGGATTACATCGAGCCAGAGCAAATCTGCTCGAGGCACAAGAGCCTAACGGAATGCGCGGCAAATCCCGAATGTGGCTGGTGCTCCGCCGATGAGGTATTTTATTTATTAATCTCATGCTTTATGTATATATATGTGAGACAACTTTCACTTTTACACTCTAATGTATTACGTCTAATGTAAATTTCCTGACACATTGCAGATATGCTACGGTCGGACGATTGGCAGCAACTGCACGACGAATCTACAGACGACGCGTTGTCCGGGAGTCTGTCCTGCTCTGGGCGATTGCCACTCTTGCCTGATACACGGTCAGCCTGGTGGTGGTTGGGGCACGAATTTCCGCGGCAGAAAGTCCGTCTCGAATAAATTAAATCTGGGCACGTGCACGTGGTGCGTTCAAAACGCTCGCTGTCATCACAAGGACGACAATTACGGGGTATGCGGGGTGCGGGACGACACGCTCTCGCACATACCGGGCTGGTGGGGACAGAAAGGCACGGAGATTACCAAGGTCGAAGAGTGCCGGGAGATGGACAAGAGACCGGGTTTGACTTTCCTCAAGTACAAGCCACCGGTGAACTTCAGCCAACCCGACTCGGTGGCAATAGTGAACGCGACCACGGTCGACTTTAATGTACCATCCATGCAAGGTGCGAAGACCGAATCGGCGCTAGGCGGCGAAATGATCGCCAGGTTGACCGGCTTTCTTAGACCGCCTTCAAAGGACGCCTGGGACAGCGCGGCGGAGCATCTGAAGATCTGCGTCAGTTATAACAGCGCGACGCTTCACGTGTCGCGAAACAATGATTCTGACAAGCTGGTGAGTTATCCTTATTGTTTAGCAATTAGTCCATAGTCTTTAACTGTACTGAATAATAAAAAAATATATTAAAAGTATTAAAAGACTGTTCAATGGGAGAAATAATTTTATTTTTATTTATTGAAAGAAATTTACGAATTTAAGAATTGTGTGTGTATGTGTTGTGTTTGTGAAGTATTCTTGTCGCATAAACTTGTCGAACGACTTCAATATTTTTAAGTTCTGCTGTAATTTAACTGTTGATAATTTTTAATTTCTACTCAGGAATTAGTCGCCAATCTAACCGCGGAGACGTCACAGTGCATACCGACGAAATGGCCAGACGGATATCCGATGGATTTGAAGCCGGATCATCGTTATCTGTTGGACTTCGAGTCGAAAAGAATGGTGACCGCGAGCTACGCTTACGCGAGTAAAATGGAAATCACGCATAACAAGAAGATGGAGAATCCGAAGGTGTTCACGTTCGAGTACTTGGAGCCATATCAGAACGGCTCTTGCCATCAGTACGGCAATTGCCTGCACTGCCTGACCGACTCCTCGTGCGGCTGGTGCGACATTACTAATCAGTGTCTACCGCGCTCCGCCAACGAGACGGAGAGCTGCGCGACAAACGTGGAGTGGGACGAGCACGGCGAGGTGATACGCGAGTGGCATTACCTGACGATTATGCCGTCGGCGTGCGCCAACTGTTCCAACTACATCTCCTGCGAGTCGTGCGTGGGTACCAATCTGTGCGAGTGGTGGACGGAGGAGGCGAGGTGCGCACGAATCGGTCGGCTACCCAACGCCGTGGTGAGCCTGGACCAGTGCCCGATCCCGTGCCGGCAGCGCCCCAACTGCACGCAGTGTCTGGACGAGCGCGGCAGATGCGTGTGGTGCGAGGCCACGCGGGAGTGCTTCTCGTTCTCGGTGTACACGTCGGAGTACCAGTTCGGGCTGTGCCGGGAATGGATGGACCAGGCGGGCCTGATGGGCGTCACGTCGCGCAGCGGCTCGTCGCTCACCGGTAACGATCAGTGCAAGAGCTGCAGCCGGCACTCCAACTGCTCCAGCTGCTTGCACTCGCTCAGCTGCGGCTGGTGCTACAGCCTGGAGAATCCCATCACCGGCGTGTGCGTGCAGGGCGATTTCAATCAGGCCCACGTGAACTGCAGCGCGGTCATCAACGAGTACCGAAACAGCACTCTGAGGGCCGACGAGTCCGGCTGGGCGTACGCGCAGTGCCCCGATGTGGATGAGTGCGATCTCGGCTTGCACGACTGCCATCCCGATGCGCTTTGCACCAATACCCACGGTAGCTTCAGCTGTCAGTGCAAGCGCGGTTTCAACGGCGACGGCAAAGAGAATTGTACCAAGACTTGTTACGAGAGATGCGTCAACGGATATTGCAGCGAGGCGCCGGATTACAAGTGTGAGTGCAATCTGGGCTGGACCGGACCGGATTGTCGAACCAACTGCGGCTGCTACAACCATTCCACGTGCCTGCAGGTAAACAAGGATTGCATACAGAAAATAGAAAAATTTTTTCCTTGATTCTCTACTCGCAAATCATCGATTTTTTAAATTGGTAATTAGAGGTGTGCGAATAATTCGAATCGAATCTGTAAGATTCGAAATCGAATAGTTTGAAAATTTCGAATCAACAATGGTTCAATATCGATGCATTACATACATAAAAAATACTTATTTATTAGAGCAGAATAATTTAAGTATTTTTTATGCATGTAATGCATTCATATATGCAGATTAATAAAATGTTTGAAATTCTAATTATTTGTGTATATACATATTAATTACATATTTTCTAGTTTAAAATGTCACACAAGATCACGCTCCTTTGTAATGAGATGTAAATCAAAAACAGATCTTCAGTTTGTTTAAATCGTTGCGTAAAATAATGTTAATCATAAATTTTTATATTTATTTCGTTTAAATTAACATGTAAATCTGGGGAAATTGGATTCAGATTCGATTTGATTCGAAGTAAAAATTTCAGATTCGATTTCGAATATGTTACAAAAAATTCGATTCGATTCGATTCGACCATGCATATGTTTGATTCGCACATTTGTCTCTATTTGTAATATTGCTATCAATTTTTGTATCATTTATATGTGTAATATGTTTTATTCAATCTTCAGGGACCGGGCACCTGCGACGAGTGTCAAGACTGGACGACCGGGCGTTATTGCGAAGAATGTAAGGCAGGGAGTTACGGGAACGCGACGACGCCGTTGGGCTGTCGCGAATGCAACTGCAACGGCCACGGTGACGTGGAGCTCGGCGTTTGCGATCGGCAGACCGGCATGTGTTTCTGCCGCGATAACACCGAGGGCGACAAGTGCCAGCGCTGTAAACGGGGCTATTACGGCGATCCGCGTAACGGTGGGATGTGCTACTACGGCTGCATGTCACGGGGTATGCTGGGCGGCGAGGGGAACGGCAAACAGGGCCTCGGTAGTCGGCACTCGCAGTCTTCGCTCTGGGACAATTACATGGGCGACTCGCCGACGAGAGAGTGCCTCTGGATTGTCGGTCCCGAGACGGATCTCTCTTTGGACGCGACCAACCCGGCGATTCAGAGCGTGATACAATTTACCATCCACGACGACATCAACGTGAGCTGCCAGGAGAACAGCGTGTACGTGTACGACGGTCTGCCCGAGTTCGTCTCGTCCACTGGTGGCCATCAGAGTCAACTGCTGGGCGTGTACTGCACGGAGAGCACCGACTACCCGGTGACGGTGGAAGCAAAATCCGGATTTCTAACGGTGCACTACAAGCAACTGGACGAAGTGGAAGGCTTTAATGCGAGCTACGTGATAATGACGTGCAACAACTGCCCGGGGAACCGCGAGTGCCGCAACGGCAACTGCCTCTGCAAATCCGGTTACGTCGGCATCAACTGCGACGTGGAGATCTGTCCGGAGAACTGCACCGCTTCCGAGAAACGCGGCGCCTGCGACAAGGGCTACGGCCGTTGCGTTTGTGTGCCGGGCTACGGCGGTCGCGACTGCTCCATCCAGCTCGATAATAACCAGCTAATATTCACGGAGCTTTTCAATTCGGAATACCTGGCCGATCATCTGGACCACTTGAGGAAGACGCTGCCACGCTTCGGGCACAGCCTGGTGGCCGATCGACGCGGCAGTCTGTGGATGTTCGGCGGCTACTCGCTCAGCCACGGACCTCTGAACGACATTAGACTCTTCGACACGAAGAACAATACGTGGATGCCGGTGACAGTGGAGTCTACTTCGGAGGCGTCCATGCCGCAGGGTCGCTATTTTCATGCCGCCGAGATTGTACACAGTAGACAGCAGATCTACGTCTACGGCGGCCTGTCGATGAAGGACGAAGACGTGCAGGGACTGTCGAACAACACTCTCAGCGACTTCTGGAAATTCAGTTTGCAGAATCAGCGATGGAGCCAAATCGTGCAGGACGAATCGAGGAAGGAGCCATTATCTCTGGCCGGTCACACGTTGACCTTGCGCAGGGACGGGGAGTCGGAGAGTCTGATTCTGATCGGTGGCTTCAGTCCTAAGTACGGATATCTAGACACGGTTTGGGAGTTCAATTTGGAGACTGAGACCTGGGACACGGTGGACACCGTAGGGAACGGACCTCTGGGTGTTTACGGTCACTCCACAGTGTATCACAGCAAGTCCGACAGCTTCTACGTCTTCGGTGGCTACACCTACGCGGTAAATAGAACGTTTATTTCGAACAAATTATACGCCTTGGACTACAAGACGCGAACGTGGTCTGTGCTGCCGCCGTTCATAGAAGATTTCACCGACGGCACTTTACCTCAAGCCAGATTCCTTCATTCCGCGGTTACGACGGACGAGTATATGGTGATATTTGGCGGTCGGCAAAATCCTCACAACACCTCGGACTCGCTAATAGCGTACAAATACTCGTGCAACCTGTGGATACGTTTGATAACGAAAAACATGGAGACGATCGGCAGTCCGCCACCGCCGGCGTACGCCCACGCGATGACCCATGCCGATCCGGAATCGAACGCCGTTTACGTCGTCGGCGGCTTTGACGGTAGTATCAAGAGTCACGTCACGTGGATCAGCATACCGGAGGATCTGTGCAATCTGTGGAAGGATAAGAACACGTGTAGGCAATACTTGGGCTGCTCCTTCTGCGCTGTCACCACCCTAAACGGCACCAACACCTCCCTCTGCTTCTCGAACGAGGTATCGAGCAACCGGGGCGACAAGTGCGACATCAACGTGACTCAAGCGCAACGATCGAACGGAGTGTTCTGCAGCGCGGATTGGATGGCGAAGAGGAAGTGCGATAACTTCAGGACCTGCACGGAATGTCTGGCGGAGTGGCCGTACTACAAGGAGGACAAGCCGGTGTGCAAGTGGTGCACCAACTGCCCTCACAGCAAATGCATCTCGTCGGACAGCGACTGCGACGAGCTTGATCTGAAATGCAGGCTGACGGTGACTAATGTGAATCACTGCGGGGAACGGCGGTGCCCGGCGAGCGACTGCGAGAAGTGCAACAATCTGAGCGACTGCGTGTGGACGAGGCAGGTGCTGAAGACCAACGAACTGGGACTGAAGCTAACGGGCGAGCCCGTCTACGATTGGAACTGCGTGCTGGACGACGTCTTCGAGCGATCCAGCATCAAGCTGAGCAGCAGGCAGTGCGAGAGAAGGTGCTCCGACCACAAGGACTGCAGCAGTTGTCTGAAGGGCACCGGGGCCGAGGGTGGGTGGAGCGAGTGCAGATGGTCTACGCAACTGAACGAGTGCATCTCGCCGTCGTATCAGCCGCTTTACTGCGCCGGCGGCGTCTGCGGTTTGGTGTTGCGTAACGCAGACATGGACCACTGCCCGGAGCCGTGCTCGGTGTTCAAGCAGTGCAGCACCTGCCTGAAGCACTCGCATTGCGGCTGGTGCTCCCTGGATTCTGCCAACATAACCGGTCAGGGAATCTGCACGGAAGGATCGCTCGAAGCGCCGGCGGATCATCCAGCGGGCGGTACCTGCGAGATGCTCTATCGTCAACACTTCCCGGAGATCGAGGCGCCGATCGCCACGACGTTGCATCCGTATCACGTGGACTCTGTAGAAGTGCAGGACAACGTCACGATGTCGTTGCTCGTCGCGATATCGAAACCGGAGTTCTCGTGGCACTACGTCCGCTGCCCGCCGGAGAACGAGTGCGAGAACGGACACCACACGTGCTCGCCGAAGAGCGAGAAGTGCTTCGACCTGGAGGAGGGCTTCGAGTGCAAATGCGGGGACGGATATAAGACCGAGGCCACCTACGGGAACGACTTCGGCAAGAAGATCTGCGTGCCCATGTGCACGCAGGGCTGCGTGCGGGGCACGTGCGTGAAGCCGGACCTGTGCCGTTGCGACTTCGGTTACGTCGGCTCGAACTGCTCCATCCAGTGCCAGTGCAACGGCCACAGCGATTGCGCCGGTCCGGACAAGCTCGACAATTGCACGAAGTGTCACAACAACACGATGGGGAAGCAGTGCGAGAAGTGCCTGCCGCTGTACGTCGGCAATCCCGCGGACAACGGCCAGTGCGTGCCGTGCCTCGAGTACTGCAACGGGCACACGCGGATCTGCATCAACGACAGCATGACCGTGCCCGATCCGAACTCGGTGGACAAGATGTCGATTGAGAAGCTGAGCAGACAGCTGGGGGAAGGACCGGTGGCGAAGGCGAAGTGCATCAACTGTGGGAACAACACGAGGGGCGACAAGTGCGGCGAATGCATGACCGGCTACTTCCGAGGAACGGAGGACCTTCGGGACGTGTGCCGGCCGTGCGAGTGCCACGGTCACGGCTTCACGTGCGACCCCGTGACCGGCGAGAAGTGCAACTGCGGCAACAACACCGAGAGCGATCCGTCCTGCGTCAGCGGTCCCATAAAGGGCACAAACACGATCGGCACGCCGTGCTGGATGGTGCAGTGCAGCAAATGCAGGGAGAACTACGCCGGCATCCCGACGAATGGCCATCAGTGCTACAAGACCGTCACGGTCGACAACAAAATGTGCTTTGATTCGAAATTAATAGGTGAGCATACGAATCGTGCAAACGACAGTCTAAATCTTTTTATATCATCATGACGATAATTAATACGTGTAACGCGCAATTAAAATTGCTGTGTAAAATTGTCATCTTTTTTTAATTTTTTAATAAATCTAACTTTAAATTTGTAAACGGCACGTTTCTGCTTTCGTATCACTTCTATGTGCTGTTTTTCTTTCATTGATGTCAATATGAATAATATTAATATTAACACTAACCAATACTGCTTTCATAAAAAATAACTGATACCACAATTTCGATGTCATTTCAATATATTTGTACTCACACATTCGACACTTTGGTCAAGTAATTATTCTTCTTAAATTGCAACGTTCTATTTTGTGTGGAGCACCTTACGTATCGTCCGGTTCGTATTCTCTTTCTTCTACTATACAAGCTATACGATATCCTGCCGTTTTTGCACGTCTAAAATGAAACACTATTTTTCTATTTCAGACGAGTGCAAGATGAAGCCGAAGCCGCTAAATCCTGGCCAAACCGTCTTCTACATGGTGCAACCGCGATTCATGAACGTGGACATCAGAGTGATGGTGGATGTCACCCAAGGTGCCTTGGATTTGTTCTTGAGTCCTCGGGATGATTCCTTCGTCGTCACTTTGAATTCATCGACTGGATATCAAGAGGTACGATTTAATCTTTCCTATTCTATTTTCCTTTTTTTTCTATTTTTTTCTAAAGCTTGTCAATATTTTAAATCTTTGAATTCTTAAACGATTTATAAATTTAGATCACTTTGCCATTATGCTAATATCAAAATTAATACACGTTCACTACATCAAACTTATTTCTCATCATATGTAATAGATTTTACAATTCTTTTTAATTTTTATACATTTATAAATTTTGCGATGCTTATATTTATCTATCAAAAAAAGTGTTTGAAATGCTCATTACATCCGCAGATCGAGCTAGACAGCAGATTCAGATTGCGGCCCAAACTGCCGCTAGCTAATAACAGATTCCGGATCGTTGAGTTTCATCCTCAGTTTGGAGCGTTTAACGGTACTGAGCCGACCCGGTGGAACACCGGACCGCAATATTTCGTGATAGAGCGCTGGCTCGAAGACGATCTGGCCAGCTTTCTGACGATCGAGAGGCGTAATACCTTCCTGGTGATCCGTAATCTGACGAATCGACTGGTGCTGACGTTGCCGCAGGACAAGCACGAGCTGGGCCAGACCAAGTTTCACATCGCGCTACGAGCGATCGACCCGGCGAATCCGGAGCTGAATGGCCGCGCCGCCTACGGGATGATCTTCTTCCGCCAGGACCAGCTGCACATCGACCTGTTCGTCTTCTTCTCGTGCTTCTTCTCCTGCTTCTTCCTGTTCTTGGCTGCGTGCGTGGTCGCGTGGAAGGCGAAGCAGACGGCGGACTTGCGCCGCGCCCGACGCCGCCACGTCGTGGAGATGCTGCACATGGCGAAGCGACCGTTCGCCTCCGCGACGATACTCTACGATCGGGACGGCGGCGAGTGTAGCCCGAGCTCGCCGCAGCGTAAGGGCAGGCGGGGCAAGCACGTGAGCTTTCACAGCGACGTGAGGCCGGTGGCTGTCGAGCCCACTGACGACGGCGTCGCGGCGGTGGCGACGGTGTTCATCAGGCTGCCCGGCGGTCGTCAAGCACCGGTGAAATTGGCCCTGGGCAGTTCGCTCATACTCTTGACCAGAGTCTACCCCGTCAACAGCAGAGTGTTCTTAAGACGTAGAAACAGTCACGCGACGAACTGAACCCACGTTACAGTGGAATCTCGATCTCGACCGCTTTCGAGTTCCACATCCCGGACACCAATATTCGCGTTAAACTCTTCTCGAGTCACCGACGTTTGAGAAATCTGCTACGGATTTATAGCTATAATAGGAATTTGGGTATAATGGACCTGTGGAATTAGTATGTATATGTAGATTTAACGGGCAGCCTCCCTTTTTGGGACAGTTTTAACACGATAAAGATAACGGACGAGATGAACTCAGGATAACGTGAATTTTAACAAAATACGTATTTTACTATCAAAACAAAACATCTTGCATACCGCTTATAATTTTATCTTTTCTATTAGGAAACTGTTCTCTTTTTATTGATCTCACACATTGATTGGCAGCAGTAATATTGATTCTATAGAATGCAGGCATATAAAACAAATATTAATTAACTATAGTTAACTATAGTAATATTCTGCCGAATTTTATTATGAATATTGGATTTATGGATCCGAAGACCATAGAAGATTTTCGGAAGAAGAATCGTAGATGGAATCAAGTATGCATATATCTACACATGTAAAAATTCAATCATAAATATAATTATAAAATTTCAAGATTTTCGTACAATAAGAGAATTCAGATATATAAGAATACATTCTTCAATAATTCATCGTGATTCAGAAAAGCACACAAAAGCGCGCACTAAAAAAAAATTCGAGTTCTAAAGAACGCCGAACGCAAATGTGCAATGACCAGGATCCAAGGATCTTATATCGTAAATCTGTAAATCGAACAATTATTGTTCTTTTTTTTTAACTATAGATTTAATATTGTACAAGTAGTTGCGAGAGGGTCGATCGTAAGATTATTTAATCTAAATATAATATATTGTCGTATACCATTCCATGACGAGACTGTACTGTACGTTTGTATATACAACAATCTGTAATTATGTATTAATTCGTACTTTATACATTTTTGTAGAAATATTTTACGAGGCGTGGCTTCGCGTCATGGATCATTCGTGGCTATTCTCGAAAAAGGGATTGGGGGAGGGGGTGAAGTGATCGATTTCGCGCGATTCGTATCGGTTGAACGAACAGTATTAGAATTGTTGATTAGAGATGGAGCTCAACGATGCGTGCGTTAACAAGGTTCCTATGCCAAATTGATTTAGGATGGATATATACGTGTTGAGCGTCCTAATATAATAATATATTATTTATCGTAAGCGGATGAGGAAAGAGAAGGCGGGAAGTTTTATTTGGAAATGTACATATACACATGAAAGTTGCGAATGTGTGTTGCAAACTTTTATAACTGGCGTCGTTTGCGTACTATCGAAAGAAACTTATACTCGGTAGATGATTTTTTTAATCAGAGATAACGACTATGTATTAATCAAAACGTATGTGTAATGTGAATGTCGTAACGATATTGGCATTGACGTGTTTAATTATTATCGTCGGAGGCACAAAAATGGGATAATGCAGGGACAGTGTTTATTTGAAATTGAAGAGCTGCGAGAATAAAGAATACAAAACAAAAGAACACGAATGCCAATGAATTCATAATTTCTATAAAAAGATACAAAAGAAGCAAAAATCATTTTCACAAAAATAATTTTGTTTTTACAATTTTACATGAAAGATTGTGTGTGTATATATACATATATATCTTATATGTGTGTAAATATTTATAGGTAAAAATTGGGAATTTATGAAATTAAGGACTTATAAATCAATAAACGGTAGAGAAATAAAATAAATGGCACGTAACATCAAGAATCGAAAATTGACGATCTGAAAAAAAAATCTGGGTATTTCACGGAGTTACATATCACAAGTTTAAATCTATCTTACATATAATATCATATTATAATATCATAGTATTATAATTGTGTAACAAATATGCAGTAAATTTCTTGAAGTGCTTGACTTCATAAGAACAACGAGCTGTCTCTGCGTTATCTCATTTGTGTATTTTGTTCGTATCCTGAACTAGGGTAATGTAATTGGTATTGAATAGAATGAAAATGAGAATCTAAAGGCCTCTTTTATGTGCATGCGTTTTCTTGTTGTATATCGCATAAACGAGGCGTAAACCGTAGGCCAAAGGCTCCGGTATCCTGTGTGCACGCCATTAAATGGCTGAAAGAATGCACGAGTGCTCCTCGACCAGGAAGTAACATTCGTTGATTAATTATTAAGCGAACACATCGACGATACGACGCGACCAATTTGTTGAATCTCAGAGTCTTTTCTTGTCAAACATAAGTCTCTTCATTATACAAATGGACTTTTTGTTATGTCACAATATCCTTCAGGTGCAGCTACCTGTTCGAGAGAGTTCTCTCTCTCTCTCTCTCTCTCTCTCTCTCTCTCTCTCTCTCCTCTTCCACCCTCTCTTATTCCCTCGCCTTCTCCCTCTCTCACTCTCTCTCTATCTATCTCTATCTCTCTGTTTTCTGCGATTACATTATCTAGATCCGAAAATCCACTTTCAACAAGATTTTTGTGACAAAATGAAAGGAACGATCTTTCAAAACAGGCGTCGTGGAAATTTAAATGTAAAAATTTGAAATTAGGAACGAGAAATTAATTGAAAATTATGACGCTAAAAGTGAAAATCTAAAGAAACAAGTAGATCCATGAATCTGAAGTTGTTAAAACCAAGATTTATGAATTCTAAGATCGGTATAGAATCAGAGCTTTACATAAACAATAAAAATTCCGCAAAAAGTAAAATCTGGTCCGTAATAACGAATATTCAATATTCCGATATCATTGGATGAAATCAATAAATTTTAAGGATTTATCAATGTCTCCGTCGAATAAAACTGCCTGTGGATATTCAATGATCTAAGGTCCAGAAATATGCATTAATCCTTCGGTTTTCAATATCGCCGGTAAGATCCTTCGAAATTACGTGAACGTCGAGATTTAAAGTTCCTCCACAAAAAAAAGAGTTATGTAAATTTCGAGGACTTTGCAACCTGTGTACATTCTAAGGATCTGCGTAGGATCAAAGAGATTGTCGAAAGGAGAAGGATTGAAATTAATTTAACATTATCGGCGCAAAGTCACAAAGGATAATTATAATTCTCGTTTGTTCATTTGCATGCAAGAGCAATCGCGCTGTCCTAAATACTCATTTGCGTGGTGCCGTGTAAGCATGTAAACTCAATTAAGTACACAGAGTCGACAGTATATGTACATTTACGTAGGTTTACATGCATAGAGATATATTATATTATATATATTATATTAAATATATATATATATATATATACATATGAAAAAAAAGGTACGATTATAAATACGAGACCGGTGAATGTATAATTTTTTGGTTGTACAGATCTGAGCGTTATTTCCGAAATATTCTATTTTATATATTATTATTACATCGCGTCGTCGATGCTAGAGAGCGATAATCTTCCAATGCCGGCATTGTATCGCGAAGAAAATCGGAGAATGATCGTAATCGAGAACGTACCGCTTCGTAACGAAGGAATAGGTTGTGAAATGTAAGACACAGAAAATAAAAAAAAAGTATCGTGCGGCATCTCTTGGACTTTCGGTGCGAAAGTGCAATGTATATCTTCTAGTTTGCGCCGCGAGGAGAAACGTAAGGTTGTGCAAATGATTAATAAATTGTATTGCGGAAGCTTTAATAAACGTACGTAAAAATCGAAGTTTTCGGAGCTTATGATCCCTCGATCAATAGATATATATATATTCGTTTTATATCATTCAATTAATTCGTAATGTACATACGTCTTCTTTTATTCTTTTTCATATGAAATAGTCTCTCAAATATGTAATTACATTGTAAATCATGTAACGATTGTTAAATAATTGTTTAAAAATATGACGTCTCTAATCTACAATTTATTTAACCCTCCGCGTGCACCAGGTGAAAAATATCAACGTAGCAAACCATGTGAAATATCTCATATCCCATATATATGCTATATATTCACTTTAAGTATACTAATTTAGTATACGATAATAATTCCAACTGCCATAACATCGATTTGTTTGAAAGTTGCGCACAATATTTTTTTTTAAGTTATAAAAGTTTAAATTTTGCTGGGGTATGTCACACCACACCTAGTGCACGGCGGGTTAACTGCGAAATAAGACCGCAATGGACCCAAGGGCGTCCGCAGGATTTTTTCTAGAGAAAGGCATGATCCAAATTTTTAGTACAAACTACCTCTATGAGTAAATGTACTGTGTTGTACTTTAGCTCTCTTACACTTGACAAACATATTTCTTAAAATGAGAAGTAAAAATAAGAGAGCAAATTCTAAATTTTTTCGTACTCATCTGTTTCCAGGGGGAGGACCCCCTGCGGACGCCCATGGATGGACCGTAACAATACAAAATATAGCGTTATAAATCGAAAATAAAAAAGACTTTTAATAATCAAGATCTATTATAATTACGAGTTCGATTCGTCCGGTGTACAAATCCAGAAACAAAAAATGAGGATAAAAAGTTTCTTATCTTATTGTAGGTATAGAAAAGATAATCGTTCATTCTTCTTTGTTTAATCTTGAACCTCAGAACACGAGGACTTTCCTTCATAAAACTCGTTTGTATACTTGATATAAATCCGTTTCAAAAAGGATCTATATTTTTTTGTCATAAAATTTTACAATATAGATACTTAGTAAGAGAAATTCTCTTACTATTTATCATCACTATATAACCGTTTTCCACCAACTAGTGTGATATCTACAATGAGACTTAAGATAGTTAAGATTTGAAAAAATCACAATCGATTATTCTTCTCACGTGAGACAGTCAATTTTCTTAAAACCTAGTTTAATTAAGTATCTTATTGTAGACGACTTTAAAGCGTCGCTCATCATGTATGCATGAGGATCCAGCGGTTTCAGCCAAAGGCTTTGTATACGTACATTTTAAAACAAAGGATTGAGGAAGCGGCTAACAAATCTATCAATAAGACAATAGAATGTTGACGAATAAAGTAAAGTAACGCTCTTTATCCATAGATTAAGACAAAAGTCGTCGTTCGAATAACTCGTTTTTCTAGAGCTCATGTTTCTCTTTTATTTCTCAACACACACATGGATTGTGTTCGCAGGGGTTTATTCATCCCGGCAAATTCATCCCGGGTAGGCCGAGTGAGGAACGCCGCAGAGTTGCGCGAGAAGGCCAAAGTGTTCACGCATGTCTACGCGACAAACTTTGGCGAGGATGTGACCGACGACAAGCTTGAAGGATATGTTTATCCGGGGATAAGAGAAAAAAAAATAATCAGACTGTGTCTATAATTAAATCATCTTTATTCTCTCGTACGTCGGTTCAGTAAAATCTCTCAAACTCAATCTGTGTGTGTCTCATATACATATATAGAATTTCTCTTTCATATATACTACATCTATTCTCGGGACATTCGTAGAACGATGCCGGTTCGGCAATAGTTATTTACATATTTTAGACTACCACGCACACCATTCATCCGCATCCACCCTCGCACGCACGCACACATACATACGCACAAACACGCACACGCACACGTGTGTACACCGAGCGCTCTAGGAAACGAATTATCAACGTTATTCCACTTATTCCCAGAGCCACTTCTGAAAAAGAGTTTCCTTACGCTTTCAACAACAAGAGACTCGCAAACAGTGTCACCGGTGTCTAGAAAAGATATTCCAAATAGATATCTCGATTTTTAGAAAAACAGATATACACACAAATAAGCAGCTCGATCGTTGTAAGAAAAGGATCTCGAATCACTCTGTCAGTCGAAAGTCAGTTTTTTATCCGTTACTGTGTACCAATTTATGATTGTAATTGTAACAATGATACACATTTTCTTTTTACATGAAATCGTTTTTACAATGCAATTGCAAAGATTTAACATCAAAAGCCGGCGCGTTCACTTCCTCCGGAACATTGTCACGTCAAGCGACGAAGGAACGAAGTGAGCTCGACGGTATATCTTCAAAGATATCTCCGAATTTGCACAACTATCAAAATTGTTTCGAATTTTTCTTGCTCGCGGCAAAAGAAAATCACTGCTCCTCCGAACGACTGAATTTGTCGCAGAGTCGACGAGAGATTCGTTACAGACGCGAGAGAGTAGACAAAACCTAAATCTCGACCCTCTCCTTCCCGATATAGTCGTATTAAAATACACTTGAATAGAGAAATCGTTACAAAAATCTTGCAAGCTTTATAAATTTCTTTGTCTAGTATTCAAACGTATTTGTTTTGGGGGGAACGTGAGGGCAGAAGGGATCGTCCTTCGACTTTGTACGATTAACGCTTTGTACAATTTCGGTCTGAGTTACAAACGTCCGCGATCATATCTGGATCGCGGCTTTGGAGCATGGCATAGTTCAGGATTAATATTCGTATTTCACTGGGAAATAAATGCGCGTGCAATCGCAATTTTCATAAAATTATTATATACATATATAGTCTCTAGCACGGGGAATTGTACATTGTCGCAAAAAATAAAACACGCTCTAATTGCACGCGCAACATCTGATTTCTCTCTCGATGAAATTATCAAGTTTCATCAAAATCCTTTTTTTGTCGGGTATTTTAATTTGTCAGGTTTTTTTTTCTGTTTTTTTTTCTTTTGGAAACTCAAAATGTTACTTAATGTTTATCAGAATGTGTTTCAATGGAGATATCGGCGCGGAATCTAGTGGACAAATGCGACTGACTATTTTGTTTCCCACTTTCATCACTACCAAATCCGCTTGGTCGAATACGTAGAAGAATACGAAAAATTCAGTGATTACTCTGTTACTTATTGTCAATAGAATACATAGAAACTTGCGCGCTCGTAGTTTACTGTGTCCGACAAATTGCAGGATGCATAGTAAAAAAAATGCCGTAATTGCACGTGCAATTATTACTCAGCGCGAGACAGGTACAAGAATGCTTGTAGTTGTCACTATCGCGAGAGAGTGACGGTCTTATTCTACATAACATTAGCCACTAGCAACGTGGCGAATATATATATATGTATCTATATCATATACATATACATACGTAACCATAACATATATATATATATACGTGTGTATATGTATACATATTTATACATACATACGTATGTATATATATTTACATTTGTAACGAGATTTGTAAGAGAGTAAATAACCACAAAAAACGAGAGATATAATTTAAGATACAATAATAGAATAGTTAGTAATTCGTTTTTCCGAAAATTGCGAGCTACCTAAACGCGATAATAACTTTGACGATACCTTCGACGAGACTCGAATCTGTTTTTAACGTACTCATAAAAAAAAAACACACACGTGTGTACATATATAATACCAAAGTACAGCGTTGCTTGATAAAAATTGCGCCAATTCCCAAGCTCTGAGTGTTAATAAATAAAACGCAACGTAAAGCAACAAAGTTAATCTCCTAATAAATCCTTAATCCTATACAAAAAGGTACAAAAGGTATACATCTTATTTACATAAAAAAATATATATATAAACCTGTCTAAGATAAGAGTCATATATATGTGTATATATTGTAATAAAGATTTCATCTACGTTGCAGATGGCTTTAAGCTATTTTCATTTCTTTATGCAAATTATAAACGTGCAAAAGAGATAATAGACTGCTTTATATTTTTAAAAATATAACTACAATAATGTAAAAAGATAAGAACTCTTTTCCTGTCCCGTACAGCTGGAACTTTATTTAAGTAAGTTCTCTCACGAAACACAGATTCGAGTCGCGTTCGAAACCTATTGTCTGTGATGTAACGCGCGATCACTCGGTAATCGCCAATATTTCTCAATCGCGTTCTCCTGCAATCAATACACACATTACATACCACACATCCGTACATACAAATATACATAAATGTACAGAACATCTCAGAAAATATGATAATCAGTAATAGAGACCTTATCTCCTTAAAACTAACAATTTACCATGCTAAACGAAAAATTAAACCTCTTAAGCAACCTTTTAATTTTTAATTTTAAATATCCTTAATATTAAATAACTGATCTCTAAAGACACAAACAGAATGTCGAATTAATTAAAAAAATAATCTTATTTTTTTAATTACATTCCTAACACTTGATTCGTTGCATTTCCAATATTAAATACCTACAGTAAATTGTACTAAATTATTTTACGAAATATTACATGCATTTCCATTAAATTTATTTTAAAGAAATCAGCTTGAAATTTCTTTAAGAGTAATCTATTAATGATTCTCATATTTTCTGCGATATACTATATATGCAAGGCATTCAGGAAGTTTTTCAATTTTAGTTAACAGTGATGTACATTTAAGTAATAATTCGTTAAAGTATTTCGTTTAAGGTAATCGCCACGTTTTTTTTTATTTTTATTTTTAGGTCAGTGTTCCTTAAACTGTGTTCCACGAAAAAAATCTGGAAATATAATAACAGATAATTCTACATTGATTAGTATGTTAATTGCGACAAATATTTATCCTTTGTTATATCTATTTCACTAAAGTCCATCCAACACAAATAAGATTTAATCATAGAAAAAAAGTTACACTGAAAAAGTTTATGCTATCCCTTATGTTTTATATACAAGGTGTCCGTCCGGATGTCCCTTCGCACGCACACGCACAGATATATTCTTTTATTTTTATAATATAGATATTTGTCCCTAATGAAAATTAGCAAATCTTTTTAACATTTTCTATTAACTCTATTTATTGTTGCATCAACAACGCTAGAAACAACCAATCACTTTCTCTGTCTTCAGTTTTAACTTCTAATTGAAAGGACATCGTCAATAGATTGTAGCGGAGCACCCTATAATCGTAACTTTCGCCTAGCTCAAGGAAAATCTTCGTAGAGGCTCGAGGCACGACAAAGAAAAGACTCTATCCTTTGGTGTCCCGTGATTTGTAAGTTTAAGAAGCACTGGCGTTACATCGATCACTGCCAGCGTGTTACACCTACCTACCGCGCGGCGAGAGACAGTGGTGCATGTTTAAGTTTACAATTTCCCCAAGACAGATCGACTGTCTTCAGGACTAGAATCGATCGTCTGCTTGTACACTTTCCATTTTTCGTCCTTCCCCCCCCCCCTACTTTCCAACAGTTGCGCCTCCCCGCGCAAATAAAAATAAACCGGCAAAAACCTAGCTAGTACATAAGACACTTATTACAGTTAAAAAAATTAAGTTTTCAACGCTCGCTTGTGTGTATATACACATCCTCTACCACTGGGGTCGTCAAAAAAAATCCGCCTCGTAATTACGCATATTGTTTCGACGTACAACGTACAACTCCAAAGATCTGTGGAACATGGATTTGCGAAAATAGATTGCTTTACAGATTCAAGAGTATAAGAGGAAAGATAACAAAGATCCGTAAAGTGTGAATATATATATATGCAAGATGCACATTATGGTACAAGACTACAGTACTCTATTTATACTACTATGGTCTGAATTTAAAGATGCGGTACCGAAATACCCGTATACACAAAAAATACTAACAAATATTTAACACAAAGATCACTGAAAGAAGGAGTAAATAATCTATCGTAATAATTATTCGTTAAAACAGCTTTCTAGTTTCTACTCGTCAAAAATTTATAATGGCAAGTGTCTTTAAAATTAAATTCTGTCTAGAAACTAAGAACTTGAAGGCGCAAAAGCGCGGAAGAATAAGAAAAATCAACCAAAAAAATCTATAATATCAAAAATTCATAAAACCAAGAATCCATAGAGTCCATCATTGTAAGTGTCCACGGAGTCAACAGTCCTTGGAGCCAAGCGCGCATCTGTTTCACATCAACGACCTCCGGAAAGAATGACAGTTACGAACAGGCATTCAAATCCGCCAGTTGGCATAGCGCCGATACTTTGGCTCGAGCTGCTTCATCACTTCTTTCAATTTGTCGATTTCATAATCATCGTCATCGATATCATACTCGATCGTGTTCGTCTTGTTCCCTTTGCTATCCTTAGCCTTCTCGTCTTCTTCCTTCGCTGCATTATTTCGGGCTGCAAAAAATGAAGATTGTCTTCGTCCCATAAACTAATATTCATGCAGATATATAAATTGTGCGGTTTACATTTTGAAAGAAAAGCTGTGCAAAAGCTTTCAAACAATTAAGTGAAATGCAATAACGAAGAAGTTAGAATTTTTAACTGAATTATTTATCATAAAATTGTAGCTGCTGTAAGAAATGTAGCTATTGTAAAAACTGTAACTATGACTAATTCATTTTTTAAAAAGTTTATAAAGATGTGTAGAGGAAGTATCAAGAGGAAAATGTACACAATAAGAGGAAAATATATAATCATATATGTATACAAAAACGAGGCAGGAATAAAAAATTATATAAATTAAATATGAAAATTAAACTTCTCTTTTAATGACTTGTTAGTAAAACGAAGATGTTAATGTATTTGTCAAAAATATAAGAGGGTGAAGTAATTCAGCACAAGGAAACGAACGAAAAGATCGCCAATAAGTTGCGAAGTAAAAATTATATTGAATTTCTGTAGAGAACTTTCTTGTGTAACTCATTACTAACAATAACTCATATGAGGAGTCTTTGAAGATTTTCGAATGCTCCAAATTCCGCGAGTGAAATAAGAAACAGGTATATCCCTCGCCTATATTTAGCGATTATTTCCTAACATCTCGTTACATTTGAGTCACGACGGGCAGAGCATTCGAAACTACTTGAGATTCTTTCCTTCAAATGTTCCCAGCAATAGCGACAATGAAAGCTGATGGCGTGAGTTGCGAAATTAAATAAGCGGAAAGCCAAGAATAAGTCGAAAGGAACATCCTTTCTGGCAGTTGCGTTAAACCCTTAGAATGTGCGGCTCTTCCACACGACTGCATAGCGTAAGTCATCCATTCACAAGTGCAATTGTCCCTGCTGTGATTGACATTGTCGTTTTTTTTTCTTTAATAATTTTGAGCTGAAAGATTAGTGACGTGAAATCACTTAAATATCCGGGAAACTCAATTTTGAGTTGAAATTTATATCTGATTGAAACTGCGTCATGAAACTGTGGTGAACCGAAGAGAACTTATTGTCCTCTTAACTAAACGATTCTCTAAATCCCTCCCAACACGGAGTTCTGTCTGGCTCTTTCAACATATAGCATATTGGTGAGAGCGACGTCTGTAAGCATACTTTTCCCCGGTGCCGGAACATTAGCCACATTTTACTCTTCTTATCTGTCGTGATTACGTTGCTGCCAGAGAATGCAAGCCAGGCTACGCCGAGTGAATGGTGCGCGTAACGCATTCTAGGGTTCTCGTATAGGAAGTTCCGAAGAAGCTCCGAGGAGAAGAGCACCCCGCCCGGTACCCGCGCTCACAGTATACTCACCTGGTGCCGTGCACGGCTGTGGGAGAGTGCGCGACGCCTTCGTCGGCGACGGGCCGCGGCGCCGTACCGACGACCGTGCCGCACTTGATGCCGCTGAGGTACGAATGCGCGACGCCGTCGTTCATGCCGTCGTTATCTACCAGCCGTGCCTCCTTCACTAGGAAATCCGACGCGAACTCGCCGTTGTCATCGTCCACGCCGTTGTCGTCGCGCGAGGGCCTCTTCGGGACCACGACGAACTCCAGCGCCCGCTCGGCGGCGGGCTCTGCCCTGATGCATATCGATGAGCACTCCGACTCGATCCCAGAGTCCACGCTCTCCTGGAGGCTGCTGCGCGGCGGTGGCATCGGGTGCGCGTCTACCACCGTTCCGGCGACAGTGTCGTCGATCGTCAGAACGGTATCGGTCTCCTCGATACCGGAATCCTGGCTGTGCATGCCCTCGGGATTCTCGATTAGCAGCGTGCTCGTCGACGTAGTCCTCGAAGCGGACAGCTCGTAGTACGACTCCGTCACTTTGGCGCCGTCGTTCGGCGAGCTCCTGGATGGAACGCTCGGCGACAGCTCGTCCTCGACGGACGTGCCGTCCGTCGAGATGTCCGTCATGCAGAAAATAAGCTCCTCCGCGTCGGATTTGTCCAGATTCGCGGACGTCTCGTACGGCGTGACGAGGATGGTCGGGTCGATACGCCTGCCATCATCGACGACGTCCTCCGGCTGGTCGTCCATCTCGGTCGCGTCTTTAGGGATAGTTCGATGTACGTCGACATTATTTGGCATAAAAGACTGTCCCTCGTGATGCTCCCCGAGCGCCTCCTGGCTCCCCGAATCCGATTCGCATGGTTCTACGTTAATATTTACACTTATACTCTTACAATCGACGGAATCGCGGCAAGCATCAGCATCAAGGACTTCCGCCAGGTCCTCCTTTTTCTCCTCCTCCTCCTTTTTCTTAGACTCGCATCGATCTTGGTCGACAATGCAGCACGTGCTACTGGTAACTTCCTCGTTTAAGTGGTCCTCCGAGTCGACGTCCTTCAACGACCTCGATGGCGTCGTCCCAACGTCGTCTACCGACGTCGACGACGCCCAGACATCGTTCAACGACGTCGACGACGTCCCGCGGTTGTCTGACGGACATTCAGTCGTGCCGACGTCGTCGTCTGTGCTCATCGACGCCCTCGTCGTACTTACACTATCTACGGTTTTCCTATCATGCCCTATGTTACAAATCGGAAAACTACTATCACTAGTCTGATTAATACTGTCCGTGGTTGTATCACATGTCCTCGCCGTCAAGGTATCCACTCCTTCAACCGCGTCGTTACGTTCTAAACACTCTGTGTCATTATTTTCTAAAACTTTCGCTCCGTCGCGTTCTAAGCCCTCCAGATTGTCGCGTTTTAAGCGTTCAACGTCGCTACGCTCCGTATGATTCTGCAGATCATCGCGCTCTCCGCGATCCTGGTCACTAATAAAATCGTCGTTACACCCTGTACCGTCGGTCTTACTTAATTCTAATGCAGAATATCCGGCTACGTTCGTTAACTCTACAGCTATACACACAGTGGATTTGCTCGCCAGCGACGACGGAGCCGCCACGTCCGGCTCGACATAGCCGCCATCTAATACTAAGTTATCAACAAAATCATCCTTTGATTGCACACTTTCAGGTAACAGTCGATCACTAAGGTCAGATTCTGTCCATTTTAACTCGTCTACGCAACGCACACCGTCCTCCTCGACACTCCCCTCGTTAACGTATACATTCTGCGTGTCCATGAAATCTTTCTCGTCGTTTCTCGCGTGAGTCCCGTTGTCCTGATCTTCCAAGTTCTTCTCGCTGCTTTTCACGGACACCGTCTCCCGATTGTTTAAATCGTGCTCGTTGTCACTCGCAATCTCATCTTTCTCTTGATCTCGTACATTCTCGTTGTTTTCAATAACCTGAATCTTCTCTCGATCTTCAAAGCTTTCATCAGTGTTCTTGGCAATTTGTTCTTGTTCTTTTTCTTGATCCTCCAAATCCGCCCTCTCATTGCAACCTTTCACAACCTGATTTTTTATCTGATCAAATAAATTGTTCTCGTCATTTGAGGCCCGACTTTCTTCCTGACCGCCCAAATTCTTCTCATCGTCTTTGACAACATCATCAAACGACTTCTGCTCGTCGTTCCTGCCTACTTCATTGTTTTCTTGAACAAATAAATCATCGTCATTTCTAACAATCTGATTCTTTTCTTTAACGACAGAATTTTTCTCTTCATCTCTCGTAATCCAATTTCGCTCCTGATCACACGAACTGCTCTTGCCATTCTCTTGTCCGACCAGATTCTTTCCATCGTTTCTCGCAATCTGATTCTTCTCCAGGCCGAACGAATCTTCTTTGTCGATTCTTGCAACCTCGACTTCTGTCGATCTTTCTAAATCCTTCCCTCCGACATTCGTATTCTGACTCTTCGCCTGACCGAAGAGATTAGTGCTGTGCTCGGCGAGACTCGCGTGAGGTTCGAACTTGAAAGACGTGAAGAAATTGGTCAAACTTTGTAACTGCGAGACGTTTACTCTCACCGGTCTGTTTCTCAACAAAGACCCGTGTTCCGACGACCACGAACTGTCGGTGCTAACCTTGGTTCGACTCTCCTTCAGGTACTGCTGCAGCCTGTCGCCCAGTGCCATCATGCCGCTTACGTTCTCTTGCAGGGAGCTTCTCGTATCCGCGGCAGCGCTCGAAGAATCCGAGAAGAACTGGCCAGGATGCTGAAACAAAGACAGGAGCTTCTCCAAGCCGGACTTGTGCCTCTGCACCGACGTGTTCGCCTGTTCCCGCGAATGTGACTCTGCCACGCGAGTCGAGGACGACGTTCCCGAGGTAGTACTTACGGAAGACTCCAAAACGCAGGCGGACAATCCTTCCGAGGCTGTCCGATTCACGCGCAACTCCGACGTGTCATCCGAGGATGATTTTATCAAGGCTTTATCCTCGACTACGCTAATCCTCATCGAGGCCGTATCCTCGTTCGGATATGCAGGTACCTGTAGTTCCTTTGTACTCGTATACACGATGCGATGATCCTTAGCCGCCTCGGTATCCTTGTTACCGGACGTCGCGACGCTCTCGAGATCTATCGTAACGTTGCTCTGACTCGCCGCCTCGTCGTAACGATCCTCGCGAATCGTCGTGATGTCCTCGCTTCTTTCAGACCGCGACATCGTAGTTACGTCCTCCCGAGCTAATCGCTCGTCTTTGATCTCCGTTACTGCATCGCGTTCACTCCTACACGTCGCAGTAACGCTCTCATCCGTCCAGAGTCGCGATTCAGCTAGATACACACTCGATCGCTCCTCCACCCCCTTCGTTCCTTCGTCACAGCGATCTTCGTTTTTGGCAATGTCTTCGTTTGGGGATATATCTGCTGGCGATATCGCAACTACGTTAGGCGTGCCTACGGACGCGGTTGTGCTATCGCTAGCGGTCTGCGTCGCATGCACGTCCACCTTGGTTGCGCTGTCGTGATCGTCGGAGTCGGCCGCGTCGATTCTGACGTTAAAACCGATCGTGACGGAGCTGCCGCTGGAGGAGGCGACGACCGATTTTGGCGACGAGCGATCGGCGCCCGCCGACTCGACGACCGACACGCGGAACCGCGACGTGCCGCCGCTCGCGTTGGGAAAGAAAGACGGGGAAGAACCGAGGGACGGGGAGGAGCCAAGGGACGGCGGAGTGACCGGCGAGGAGGACACCGAAGAGTCGGCGGAGCGCAACGATGCTTCCGACACTCGACACACAACGAAGCGATTCCGGGACGGGCTGGGGATCGGACTGGCCACGGGAGAGGGGATGGGACTGGGAGCCGGGGAGCGCAGACGGCCTCCGCTGGTGCGCTTTGGCTCCAGCATGGTGCGCGTCGCCGGCTCATCGGCGGCTAACATCGCCGATCGCGACGGACTTGGCAGTGTCTGACAGGTAAGCGAGATCTTACGGGAACTCGCGTTCAGCAACCGGTTTGAATGCTGCGGGCTCTCAACGTCCTCGGTGGACTCCTTTAGTAGACGGCGTTCCTCGTTCTGGCTACAGTGACTGCGAATCTCCATAGCCATTTCCTTATACTCGTGCAAGGGACCGTCCTTTTGTATTGAAAAAATTAAGACAATTATTAAACATAGGAATTACCAAACATTGTTATTAAATTCTCGAACAAACTGCACGCTAGTTCTTAATACAAAAATTATACAATATAAAAAAAATCGCGAATATAAAGAATTCGCTGTAACGAAATAAAATAAGCTAAACGAAATAAAATAATCGACACTCACTATTCTTATTCGAGGTTTGTCATCCAAATCGATCTGCGTAATGGTCTTGTTCTTTTTCATGACATTCACGAGAGCATGCATTCCACGCATCTGTATAGTGTTGTCTCGTAAATCTATCCTCTGTAAGAGAAAGACGTGATATCGAGGGCACAGCGAAACATTGAGAGCATCAGCGAAAATTTTACCTGCAAAACTTGATTCGTCTCCATTATCTCAGCAAGCGTGATTATTCCATCACATGTGAGTTCCGTAGATTGCATGCCCAATTGTAGAAGAACACGATTTTGCTTCAATGATTCATTAACGATGCTCAATGTCTCGTCCGTCAGCATGTTCTGGCCGATATTCAGAGTCTCCAAAGTTTTCGATAATGCCTGAACATAATTTTAATTAATATAATTGTGTAATAAGGCAGCGAGCATTATATTACAAACAACTGAACTGAAATTTGAAATTAAAAATGAGGCCAATTATTTTAAAAAAATCGCTTCAAAAATATTTCAAATTTTAATCAGCTCGCGATTTTTATAAATTGAATGTAAACCGCTAATTCTTATTTCCAATTACATTAATATATTTATTAATATTTATTAATAGTAGCACAAATAAACATATATAAAAGTAATAAACACGCTAAAAATAATAATTGATATAATAAAATAACAATAATTCTAATAATTAAAATAATAATCTAACTAAATAAAATTCATTTGCAAGAAGAGTTTTGTAAGCTACAGTACAAATTACAATTATCAATAATTAATATTTATCTAAATCATGAAAATTACCATGAAATATGTATCATCAATCAAAAACAATATATCGGAAGATATTCGTAATACATACTATAATTCTCGAGAAGTAGTGTGATGATTTCTTGGTCAGACGATTATTCCATAATATCAGGATGCTAAGTCCCTGGCCAGTTTTGTCCTCGTTCACTTGATTGATCAGACCCTCCAATATATCTCGTACCCCGTCGTCCTGGACGTTGTTATTACTAAAGAAAAACATTTCAAAGAAAAAAGAAATCTGTACTAACATCGTCACTCGCTTAAGCGATAATACATGCCTCTTACAAAGACAAAACAAGTCTACAACCTACACATAAAAATATTGTTCTTATGTTTTTCTTCAATTATGTATACAGTTTCTACCAATTTTCGCAAAGAATTTAAAAACATTCATAGAAATCTAAAGATTAAATAAAAAAATACTATTATATTTTACATTGCACATTCATTATATTTCCAAAAAAGTTTTCAAAAAAAAAACAATCGTTCTTAAAATTATCAATTCATACATACCTAATATCGAGTAACTGCAACTGATTGTTCATTCTTAAAAGAGATCCAAGCTGTATAGCGTCGTATAAGTCAAGCCCGTTATCGGCTAAATATAGTTCCCGTATACCGCTATTTATTTTTAGGGCTGTAACTGTTAGAAAAACAAAGAGTCATAATCCATGTGAATCAATTACAAAGGATCTTCTAAATTTCATTTCAATAATTGCAATAGCATATTTTAATACAACACTTGTTTTTTTCTTGTAAATTATAACGATAAATGATACTCTATTAATAAATTGCAAACATATTTACATTGTAAATACAATATAATACACAATGTTATAATGTGAAAGAAAGAAAAAATCGTTACGCGATAAATACCAAGCATGATAATTGCTCTGCCCGACAGTCCACAATTTTCCAATTTAAGGACTTGTAGATGGCAAACCATTCGTAGTGCACGAGTCAGCGTGTTCATGTTTTGTTCGTCAAACTTTATGTCCCCAGCTTCAAACTGCTCTAAACTCTCAGTCTAAACAAAATAAGGATTGTATTAATTACAAACCGCTCTAAACTCTCAGTCTAAACAAAATAAGGATTATATTAATTACAAAAATCCCAGCACTTTTAAATATAACATTACGATAGCACTATCATATATCCTGGGATGTAACCAAACAGTAATCACAATTAAGAAGTAAAAATAAAAGTAATTTGGAAAATATATAGATTTGATATACGATTAATATAAGATTGTCTTATAAAAATCCTTTGATTGGATGCCTAAGTACCTTCTTAATCATATGTGAGCACGCTTGCCAGCCGCGCACTCCGATTTCTGGATTGGACGAAATATTTAAGTGTTTTGCAGATTCATAATATTCCATCATATCAAATAATATCACGGAACTCTGTAACAACAATTGTTCATTAATATAGACAGAGTACATATATTAAGAGCATACTCAACGAAATAATATGTATTTTTTTCCAGAGAAATACCTCGTCATTCAGAGATGATCCTTCTAAATCAATTTTATGAAACTGTAGTCTCTTCAGTATCTCCTCCAACGGTTCGATATGATCCTGACCCAAGACTTCCCCTCTCAAATTCAGCTCCTCGCAACGATCTTGAGATATATCCAAATTCTATGTAACAAGAATGAGAACATGTGAAAGTGAACTCCAAAACTTTTCTTTCTGCAAAGTTTACTGAATCTTGTAAAACTTTTCTTCATTCTTCAAAGCAGCATGTCCGTGCATTACTGCGATTTGATTTATCTGGTAAAAAAGTTTTACTGTATCGCTAGCGTACTAGAACAAGTAGCGTGTACAAAATATCATGATAAAGGAAAAATAAAAAAAATAAAGTTTAATTTATTCTTTCCAGTTTAGCTATTTTCGTCAAATAAACAAGTTCAACTTTCATACATAAAACTTGAGATCGTTAACTTTGTTGCAACACGTTGTTGCTCTCACTTGAATTTAAAAATGCTTTTAAGCCATAAAAGACGGCTACACATCAGAATCGTAATATAACTGCTTGAAGTGATAGCAGATGGATTTACCTCGAGTTGAACTAAAACTTTTTGCAAGGGTTCGGTGGCATGTCGTGCGCAAGACTCCTTGTATGCAAAGATTAAGTCCTCGCGATTCACATTTTCAGCTGGGAACAATTATTGATAATTTTACTTCATGACATACAAACAATATGGATTATATTACAAATTTCAAAAATTATGTTTTTAAAATGTGCCTTTAAATCATTTCCTTCGTGTATATTATATTTCTAATTGTAAGATAACAGAAAGCAGGAGATTTCTTAAAAGGGATATAGGAAATTTTAAGATTTTTTAAAAGACAGAGAGAATTTTTACAAATATTTATTGTTTCTTGTTATGCAATTTCTTCCAACGTGATAAAGTATTTAGGTGCATTTAATTGATATAATGTATCACGAGATATATAACATGCAAAATAAGTAGAGTATGAATGAGTGCGAAGTTAAAAAAAAATCTGTAATATCATAGAGTGTATAATTATCTATTTATTTATTTTACAAGAACCATTATCTTACACAATAATTACAATGAGAAAAAAAATATGTACATATTTCGTTACAGTTCTGTCGTATATGAATATTGTATGAATATTGTATCAGATAAGTTTTAACATCGCTATCTCTCTTTCATCAAACTTATAATTAGTACATGGTTCACATTGCGAAATCCTTCGCTTGGGACAGTCTATAAAAAAACTTGATAGCGTAGTAACAAAATACAACCGTGCTACAGATAAAGAAATCATCGTGAACGATGTAGAATGTTATAAAAATATCTCCATGAACAATTATCATTCTGGTCGTTTTTCCAACGATTTTTTAACATGTACAATTTTTCTATTAAATAAAAAAAAATTTACAAAAACTGAATTTAAAAATTGCGCAAAACTTAATCGCATATTTATCATGATTTTTTAACATATTTACATATTACATCACATATTTCATATTCATATCATATCATAGACATTTTTCAAAGCGGCCGATGGATTTCTTACTATATATCTTCAAAATACCAATCTACAGCGTTGATTTCAAGTCCAGCGTTAACTAACTCATAAGAAAGTTACAGCAAGTAGTTGCAACTCACAAAACGATATTCAACGTTAGATTCTTTTAATTTAAATCTTGAGAACAAGCAGAAATCCTGCAACATCGTAATAATCAGATTAATCATCATATATCTTCACACCAAATCGTATAGCAAATCTCTGTTGGAGCTTTCTATGAGCAATTTACATCACCGACGAGATCTGCATCATGCCTGAGCACAAGCACTGTGCATTCATCAAACCCCTACGACAACAAAATATCCACAAACTGATAGCGTCAATTTTTACCTGCACTAATCCTGATTAATTATGTCATCTTCCGCCTGTATGTGTCGTAATGTCAATGACGAATTGCTAACCAGATCTACCACGCTAACTACATCATGAACTAGATCACCAGTGTCGTTAAACCTAAAGGAGCTTTTCAGCGAGAGACACATCGACACAGGAATCATGCTTTCATCTTTCACCGATTGCGAGTACCGACCGGACAAAGACAGAGAACGACTCCCCGCGTCGACGTGTTCTTTTGCTGGAGAAGCATATCCTACAACAAAACCCTACACGCAGTGCAGAACACTCCGAATGCGTGCTCCAAAGTGACGCAACACTCGAATCCGGTTGTAAAAACCATGAGGTGTGAAAGAGCGCAGCGCGGGCATCACGCACACCCCGCGTCCGTACACGCGTGGAAACGCAGGGGATACTCACCGTACCGCCAGGGATTGTCGGGTTCGAGGTAGCCTGTCACCAGGTGACTGTCGCTCAAGGGAAAGCTGACTCGTCGGGGCGGCTGTTTCTTGGTCCAGGCGAGGGCGCTCCGCAGCTGACGGCCGTCGATCCACACGTAGGGCGACGGCGGCGGGCCGCCGGTGCCGAAGCGCGGCCGCCTGCCGGTGGTGTACGTCGTCGTTGCCGCTGCCGTCGGCGACGGCGGCAGCGGCGGCGGCGTCGGCGGCGTCAGCGGCGGCTTCGTCGGCAACGGCGTCGCCGTCGTCGTCGTCGTCGTCGTCGCATCGCGCTCGCGCTCACCCTCGCCGCCCGTCGAGGTCGTATCCCCGCTGGTCTGCGCAACCGAGTCCGCTCCCTCGCTCATGTTTCCGCGGCCTCTGACATATTTCGTCGGAACACGTCGGAAACGCGGCCCAGCAGCGATCGCCCAACGCGGCCAAGCACGCGCGCACACGGCGGAATCGCGTAATCGCACGCGTACGCACGCACGCACGCACGCACGCACACGCGACGTCTCACACACGCGCGCACACACACACGCACACACACATACGCACACTCGTCGCCCGTGCGCGTTCGTCCGCGACACAGCTATACAACTGCGCGCCCCGCTGATCGAGCTCTGCGACGACGTTTCGTTCAGGCACGTCAACGCGCCTAGCGGAGGCACATAATCGCTGCGCGCACTGCGCCCGCCATCTTTGTTGCCATCGAAGTGAAGTTGCGCACACGCCGCGCCGCGCGGAAGCCGCGCGCGCGGCCCGCGGCCACGGAGCGAGAAAGCTGTAGATAGCGTACCCATCCCGCGAGAATGCGCCCTCTGCGATGAATGCGTGGGCGAGCCAATGGGATTTCAGCCGCTGTGAAACATTGATGGTCATTTAAATCCCGAGACCGCTGAAATATAATAATACTGGAACGCGCATTGGGTGTTATTATATTTCAGTACCCGAAACACAATAGATATTGTAAGCCTTAAGTTGTAAGAAATTGACCAATCGCAGTCGAATGTGAAGAGAATAATCGATTATCATTGGTCAATTTCTTGCGGCTTAAGGCTTACTACATCTATTGTGTTTCGGGACTAATACGAGCAATGACATGAACATCCAGCACGGCACTTGTCAGTCAAATACTCAAATAGTCAATTGTTATTAACCTCTGTACGGGTTGATGCTTGTTTACATACGTTCTAATTTAATTTTTTCTCGCACAAATTGATTTGTTGTTGACTTTATACCGATCTATTCAATAAAATATCGTGAGCGTACAAAAAGATACAGTGTACATAACCGCAGTGTGAGTATATACATCTAATATCTGAGGTCAATGTAAAATTGGTTATGTATTCAAGATAAAGCATCAGAACGATATAATTCTTATACATTTTTTATTTTGCTCCGAAATCTAGGCAGCTCGGAAGAGGCAGATAAAAGGAGATCGCAACGGCGAACAAAATGTCAGGGCCAATGGTGCTGTGTCAACTATGGATGGGTGGCGTGAGTAAATTGTTTAGATAATTTGATGAATAATTTCTTCGCACACGATTACTTCGAAACACTTTCAATACAAATTTTTATTACTGAAAATTATCTAATTCCAGCTGGAACCATACATGACAGAGAGCTTTATAATGAATGCATTTCACAAAATGGGCGAACAGCCGCAAACGGTAAAAGTTATGCGAAATCGGTATACTGGCGAGCCAGCAGGATATTGTTTTGTACATTTTCCAACTGACGAAATGGCGCTCGATGCCATGCACAAATTGAATGGCAAGGTGATACCTGGTTCGAATCCTGTAAGTATTAGTATATTGTAAACTTTGTAAAAATAGAATATCTTACATTGTATGCAATAGTTGTTATTAATTTAATAACATGGTGTCTAAGTCGAGTTTGCTTTCTGGAAAAAAGTCCTATGTCACATAGGCTATGTAGATCTTGACTTTTTCATAACTTTATTGTAATTGCAATTTTTATGAAAAAAGCTATATCCTTTGCCCAAGTTTTACTGCAGAATTTGAGTTTCCAAAATTTATTATTTGAAAACTTTCCTCTCTAACAAACGTAATATAATGTATCTACTTTCAGTGTTATCTTGAAATTAAATTCATGTTTAGAAAATTTTATTTCTATCAATGAGTATTTTTTCAGTCAAAATTTATATATATATATATATATATATATATATATGAATTTAGATTCGGTTCCTGGAATTATCATCCCATATATAACCAAATCTAAATTTTAATAAGCACTGTTTTAACAATATTCTAATAAACATCATTTTTGCTTGATATATTTTGTAGCCAGTACGATTCCGATTAAATCACGCCAGTACTACAGGGAAACCTGCCGCCGAACGGGAATTCAGTATTTGGGTAGGCGATCTGTCCACCGATGTAGACGATTACTCTTTATATAGGGCATTTGCCGCGAAATATAACTCGATTAGGACGGCCAAAGTTATATTGGACAGCTCTGGATTCAGTAAAGGCTACGGTTTTGTTAGATTCGCGAACGAGGAGGAGCAGAAAAATAGTCTAATCACTATGAATGGCTACAGAGGACTTGGAACAAAATCCCTGAAGATCTGCAACGCAGTGCCTAGACCTTGGAATAAAATATCTGGGTATGTGTTAGCTGCACGTTAAAAAGTTTAAATAAAATGTTTGTAAAAGGACAAATTCTTTTATCCAGCCATTGTTCTGAACAACATTCGCCTTCGATATTGTACTGCAAAGAGAGATTCATCTACATATATTTAATATTACATTTAATTTTAAATTAATGAAAATTTAATAAAAATAATATGGAGCCACAGCTCCTTAATCCTATTACTTTTATTGATTTTATATCGTCTGAACCTGTACACGTCAATTTATAAATTTTTAATGATTTTAGTTCGACACCACCGCAATCAACTTCTGAATATCCAGCATCAAATATGAATTCAGAGGCATACAATTACTATGATACATCGTCATACTGGAATAGTTACAGCGCTTGGCAACAAGGTTACTACGAAAGCGAGCCCACGTCAGATGCTTACAACAGCTATGTATCTGATCAGAAACCGGAGGAAGATGAATTAGAATTGATCGGTATGTTGTTTATCTTCTTATGGCGTAAGGAAATAAATATGTATATTTTTTTCAACAAATCTTATTTAAGTATTCTAATCCATTAGTTTACCCTTTCTCTTTTTTTACAGAACATTCAATCCCCATTGACATCGATAAGGTGAACAGAGAAATAATCGAACAAGATTATAATTTGTGGGATGCTTTGGAAAGCTCAAAATGGATTCCATGTGACACTTTAGAATTATGCTATTAAGAGTAAAAAATAAAAAAATAATTACACAAGAAGGTACATTACCATTATCATCATCACACATGTAATACAAAAATGTCAAAAATTTATTTCAATCTTTTAAATATATAAAAAAATGTATATTTTAGCAATTATGATTTTAAAAATTATCAAACCATCACTTTCCGTATATAACATGTGCAATTTTTTATTGCAAAAATAAATAAATGCATTTAAATTGCTCAATGTTTTACATGCAAGTTGTGACACAGTTGTGGTTTATATATTCTGCAATAATTTAATTATTTAAATTACATATAGTCGCAGATACAAAAAATATTCATGGCAGTACTTTTAATGCTCATAATTATCGTATAACACTGTGTTCTAACCACTGTATACTCGCATACCATTGATGTATTTTACATACATTCTAATATTTTTCTTGCACAAGCCGAATTATTCTTATTTCTATATCGAGTTATTTCATGCGATTGTATGAGAATGTACAATGTTACGTATACATATACCTGGTATATTTTTATAGCCAAAAACGTAAAACCGTTATGTATCCAAAATGGAAAAATAACATCTGAGTAATATATCTAAATGGCAAAATAAATAGGTATGCATATATAAAATTCAATCGCTCACGCTAAAAAAAAAAAAATAAAGTAGATTACACGACCTTCGTTTTGCACATTGCTCAGTTCTTATCACGTTTAACACAAATCTCCGTTTCGTCGAAAAATAACTCTATCTACAGATAAAAAAGTTTGATACATACTAATTTCGCTTGCAATTAAAAAAATCTTTACATACGTATATGTAAAAAAAAGGAAATTTTATCTTATTATAGTTTACATTAATTTACAAGGAAAATAAATCTCAGAGCTGTCCGAATCAACATCCGTGTAAGAACTGCATTCGAATCTTTCGGATTTTCTCGATCGAACGCTTCTTTGATTTCCGTGCTTCACTCTTCATTTGTTGCTGAACATTATTTATATCGGTACTTATTTCTATCTATAATATCCCAATAAAGGATATGTCCTTTTGTAGTTTTATACGAAATTGGATTACAATTAAATGCCATGCAAAAGATCATTTCTCAGAATCATCGACGACGTTAATCGTTTCGACATTTTCCGATTGATTGAGTTCTAAAGTTTCCGACGACTGGCTCCCAGACGACACGCTAGGTGTAACTGTTGTGCTGGAGTCGATGTTTGAGGTAACCATGTAAACTTGTAAAATAGTGTTTCCAGGACTCTCTGTAGATTCCTTCGAGACAATTACCAAGGCTCCCGGTTCCATTTGATTGATATTCGGTATCATCGTCATAATATTGTCGGAACAAGTCGTTTCCGTATTCCCGCTGTTCGTAACAGCCGTATTTACGTACTCCGTAACTTCCACAGCTACGTGTGACGGTATCACACTCTTGTCTACCGACGACTCCTTCTTGGTATTACTGTTAAGTGCACTAAAGTCAGGCGCTTGCAACTTTCTTATCTTCTTCGACAGTCTGCCGGATCTGGTCGGTCGGAGTTGATAAACCTCCTCGGAGCTGTCCGAATCAACATCCGTGTAAGAACTGTACTCGTCAAATCTCTCGGATTTCTCGTCCGAACGCTTCTTCGACTTCCGTGCTTTTCTCTTCATTTGTTGCTGAACATTATTTATATCGGTATTTATTTCTATATCGAGTTCATCGTTTGTCACAGTATCTACTGTATCAGCTTCCGGTTCGTTGGACATTGACTCGCACTCTCCGATACTTTCCGCTACTAAACCTGTAATCATATATTGGATTAATTTCTTATAAGTGTAATACTTCATATAAAATTTCTTAATATGTTCATTTGTTGAACAATATTCCATTAATATATTGATCACATTATTGTTTCATGAAATCAAAATTGTAGTGTACTTACGATGCCTGCGTTTTCTGTAAATTCTGCTGAAGCATTGTTCGCTCTTAATTTTCTCCGATGCTCTTTTAGGTGTGTTTGGAACACATTCCAGCTTTTGTAGCTTTGCTGAGGACAAAACGTATCTTATAACTCATTTGTTCAAAATAATAATGTAAATCAAAATCCAAAGAAAAACACAAAAAAAGTTAGATTAGTGTAGAAAAATTTTTCAATATTTATGCAATTACAATTTAAAGTTTAACTGCTATCGTAGTGAAATTACACGAGCTCGATATAAAGTAAACCTTAATCGAAATAATTATTTTAATAAAATTATATAATTTAACATAATTATATTTATATCATTTATTATAAGATCAAAAGATGCTTACAATTTTATTGTAGTAAAGTAATCAAAACTCTAAATTATTACAACTGCGTTAGTATTGAAAATAGGATTTATATTCATATTTTTTTTATATTTGAGAATAAACAATTTTTTTTCAATTTGTCAAATTTCTTTACACTTGTAAATATTGTTTTACCAATAAAAATTGTAAATATTGTTTTACACCAAATATTGTTTTACGTATTGTACAACGTGTATAAAAGTAGAATTTAAAAAAATTATTATAAAAAGAACATACCTAGCTGCTCTTCTAGCATATCGGTATCAAATTCTTGATGATATTTTAGAGCTTTTTCAACTAATTGTCGATTAACTCTCTCCTCCTTCTTATATTTCTGTTTAATCTCTTGCCTGCTTCTATTTGGGAAAAGTGTCTGCATCAATAGAAAATCCGTTCCTACTACATTCAAAACTCTGTAAAATTTAAATGTTTCCCATTTCGGCCACTCTTTGCTCCTCTTGTGCTTTTTATAGAAACCACCGCCATGGGAATTATCGTCTTCGATGGTAGCCTCGCTCGCCATAATCTCTTCATTCCTCTTCGCATCCGTTTGCTCTATCACGAGACTTTGCTCGTCTATTATCAACTGACCGTCGGGGCCCACTTTCACTTGCGGCATGGGCATTGCCGACGGATCATCCTCGTCCTCCTCTTCCGGTATTTCTTCCGGTCTGGAGAAGAAAAATCAGATTAATCATCAAAATTTTGATACAGATAATGTTTTTTTATACTTCACCATTCTAATCCAATGTACTTACGGTGGTGGCGTAGGCGCTGGTGTAATAACCCTTCGTTCAAGAGCGGACGATTTTGGCATAGGATTTGTCACGGGATTATAATATATCAAATCGTACATCTTCAATTGGCTCCTATCGGGCGTTCTATTTTCGTGCTTCAGCAAAAACTCCCGTCTGGCTTCGGCCAGCTTTCTCGCCGATTCCGAAACCAGCATGCGCCTCTTCTGCATTGCCTTAATCTTCGGAGGGCTGACGCTCTGATTGTCAACGACAGCACTCTCCTTATTGCTTTGTACAGAGCAGACGGAGTCATTCCGTACGCGACTCGGCACGACGGACGCCACTCTCTTGCTGTGCTCATCCTCGGACTCACTCGCGCTACCCTGCACGCTGTTCTTTCTTATTCTACCGCCGCTGTCCAACCTCGGTGTAGGTCTCATGAAACATGGGCGATTCTGTATTACCTTTGTAGGTGAGGCTAAAAAAAAAATAGCTGTATATTAAAATACATATAATTTTAAAGATATTATTATGGATATTGAGATAAAGAGGAATCAAAACATAAAATATTGTTCTCGTGTCATTCAATCTAAATCTACTATTTTTTTTACGTGTTCTTTACCTATATCTATTGCTGTAGGCACATCTGGTAGCGGAATACTTTTCTGTATCGATTGATCGGTAACTTTGTCAGGCTTGAATACAGGAGATTCTTGAGAAATTGTCTGAGCACGTAACTCTTGAGAGTCCGATTTTAGTGGAGAACATAATTCTTGGAAATCTGGTTTTTCAACAATGACCTTTAAGCTAACTCTATCCTGTTTCTTCTTAGTTTCCTCCTGTACCTTTGCAATATCTTTGACAGCTTCTCCCTCTGGTATATCACTAATTCTGTCTGATTTTAGTGGAGAACGTGATTCTTGAGAATCTGGCTTTTCAACAATAATCAATTCCTTTAAATTAACTCTGTCCTGTTTTTTCTTAGTTTCCTCCTTTGCAATACCTTTGACAGCTTCTCGATCTGGTATATCACTAAATCTGTCCGATTTTAATGGAGAACGTAATTCTTGGGAATCTGGTTTTTCAACAATAACCTTTTCCTTTAAACTGACTCTGTCTTGTTTCTTCTTTCTAATTTCTTTTTGAACCTTTGCAATATCTTTGACAGCTTCTCGCTCTGGTACATCAGTACTAGGTACATCTATCTCTTTCTGTTTTTCTTGTTCCGATGCATCAGTGCTGGATCCATCTTTTTCTTTTCCTTCCTTTTGCTCGGATGTATCGGTTCTAGCAACATTTTCCTCTTTCTGCTCTTTTACCTCTGCGATATCCTTGGCAGATTCTTGCTCTGTCTCATTGATATCAGATATGTTTTCTTCTTTCCTCTCCTTATCAGCCACATTGTTAGCATCAGTGGAATCTACTGAATCCTGTAAAGGCTTCTTTCGAACTGGCACAGCTGCCAAGGCTTTAATTCGTGCCCGACGCAACATTATGCAGATAAATATATTACAATAGAAAATCTGTAAAAAATAAGTACCAATAAATCATAAAGCAATAATTTAACAATTAGTAAGTTAGAAATAAAATCATATGCCATATACACACATATATATATGTATGTATGTACATGTATATGTGTACATATTTTTGAAATAATTAATTCGTGGCTAATAAAAATTATGCAATAAATTACTGATGCATTAATAAAACTTTCTAAAAATTTTCCTTTCAACTACTATTCTGGCGGGCATAATGCGAATAGAAATGACGTTTACAAATCACTAAGTACAATCAACAGCTGTAATAACACCTATCCAGCCTGCGTTTCTTTCATATATCAATCGCGAAAAGTGATGTGAAACCTTGCGCGATTATTCGAAAAAATTCGAGCCCAGGTGATCTATAATGATCTATAATGCGACACGTACGATAGATCAAAATCGCAAGAGGTGATTATCACCTCGCGCGAGATATCTTTTTCTCTTAAATCTCACCGAATGGTGGAATGGTGGCTAACAGCATCTTCAATCTGCTCTTATATAACGCTTAAATAATTATTCTATCTATGCAGTTTTATACATCACACGATCTATTTTCTATTCACAAAAGTTAAATGTCATAATTTTTCCCCCCCTCGGTTTCTCGCCATTCAGCTCAAGCTCGAAATATGTGTTCTCTAATCGAAATGTCACGTGTTTGGAGGTTATCCCGCAGCGTCACTCACCGAAGAGATTGTTCCGACGAGCGAGGGACCGGCGGCTTTCGTCGGGCGTCAACGAGACACCATCGTATCCTCGACGATCCTCCGCTGCGGCACGAGCGGTCACCCGCGCACCTATGTTATCGCGGAACACGTGGAAGCGCACGCGACCGACTTCGAGCTCGGCGAGGCGCGCGTTGACATTAAAGACCTTAGGGAGGGGAAAAGTCAGTCGCGGGCACCGTTCATCTCGTTCAAATCGCGCCCGTCGGCTCGTCTCCTGTCTCACCTTCTCAGCTCGCAAACATGCAGCGCGTTCTTCCGAGAGAAATATTAGCGTGCGCGATTATGACAGATTGTTATTGTAACTACGCGTGAGTCTCGCGTTTGCGCGACTCTCTTCTTTGGACCCCGTCTAGAGGACGCGCGTCTCCGAAGCGCGACGGAGAGAGCGAGAATTTAAATTTGAATGCGAGTAAAATGAATAGAACGTAATAGATTTATTATCCTTTGCTAGCTGCATCACTTTTACATTTTCTGTACGCTCGAAATGAAATAGGCAGAACTGGGCGTTGCGAGAGAACGAGAGGAATATAAAAGGAACAACTTTATTGCAAACATTTTTGTAATTCAACTATAAAAAGAGAATCTTGAGATTTTAAATAAAAAATATATTGTAACAAATTATGATACAATAATTAAATATTTAAATATATTATAATTCAAGTAAAAAACAATAAAAAATTGTTTAATCATACAAAATAGTTCCAAATATTTAGAGTCAATAAGTTAGTTTGTCCTAGATTCGTACATATATACATATATTTAACACGATTATTTATATATATATATTATATATATAACTTACACGACATATATTACGTAGGATAAATATAAACATTTATATAACAACAAAGTCCGTCTCTATCTAATGACTGTCCATAAATTGTATATCCGACAGTAACAACACTGTATTCGGTAACGGTCTAGGTTGCGGGCTAAGCACCGTTAACGTCTACGTCTCGTTCACGTTAGTCCTGTAAATGTGTTAGGCTCGTACGTATATGTATATTTAACACGATTATTTAACTTACACGAAATCCAGTACGAAGGCTGACTTATACACATTTATAGTATCTAATAACAAAAAAAAAAGATCTTCTATATCTAATGACTGTCTATAAATTGTATATCCGACAGTAACAGCGTTGTATTCGGTAACGAAGGCGATGTGCTAAGTACGGTAAACGTCTGCCTCTCGACATCCACGTTGGTCCTGCAAATAAAAAATATTTTCATGAGAAAAAGAATTATTTATTGTTATAATAACGTCGATAAATATAAATTTCGGAAAGCATCAAATATTGTACTGACACGCAGACAAATCCGGCCACGTTAGTCTGCACGACGTCCTCGGGTGGATTGACGGAAGAAATGGACAGCATGTGATGCAGCAGACTCGGCCCCGGCGTGATCGCCACCAGCTTCGTCAGATTGTCCTCCGCCTTCATGCCCAACGGCATGCAGGACGCCGGTAGAACGGGCGCGCCGATCTTGTACAGCCTCACCTCGCTCCACTTCACCTCGACGTTGTACGGATTGAACGGTATCGGCGAGCCGTAGAAGTACTCCCTGACGCTCTGATCCCTCGCCTCGGGCCTCCGCGCCTGGCACCGCTCGACGAGTCCGCCGCTCTTCGGCAGGAAGACCACCTCCACGAAGTCCGGCATGTCCCTCACCAATTCGTTGTAGAGCCTCTCCTGATCCAGCACGAAAATCGCGTCCACCGCGAACGCCTGCACCGCGTGCGTGAGCAGCTTGTAGTCGTCCCCCTTGACCAGGCCGCACGTATTTATGACGATCCCCGACGCCCTGACCTTCTTGTTGACTTGCAACAGGTCCGAGCAGACCTCCGCCAGACGCGTCACCAGCAGGTTGTACAGCGTCACATTGGCCTGCGGCAGTTTGTGCCCGAAGTGGAAGACGACCGAGGCCTGATGGCTGAAACCCTCCACCACGTTGGACGGCCGTTCCACCAGGAATGCGCTTATGGTGCTGGGAATCGATATGTATCCCTGGCTGACGTCGAGATCGACGAAGATCGGACTTCGGCCCATTCGCACGGCGTAGTTCGACAGTATCCGGCAGAGCGTGGACTTTCCCACGTCGCAAGACCCGCCGACCATTATTATCGGCCCGATGGAGTCGTCCTTCTCCGCCGTCTCCCTTATCCGCTCCATCGCCGCGTGGCAATTCAAGTACAGGCCCATCGGCGTCTCCTTCGCCACGTAACTGACCGTAACTTTCCCGACCAGCTCGACGGTACAGCCCTGCCAGGTGTAAACCGCGACTTTCGCGCCGGTGGTGAACTCGTACTTCTTCCCTCTCACCAACGCCGTCCCGAAAACTTCCGCCCGGCCGTTCTTCAGCTGCAACAACACAGTTTTGTGTTACCTAATAATAATATAAGCTAGCAATAGAAGAAATAAAATCTCCAAGAGGAATCACGTCCCGTTACCTCCAATCTGACTTTTTCGTTCTTGTTCTCCACCTCGAATCGCAATTCGCATTTCGGATCCAACTTAAATTCTTGCACCACAGACTTTTTGTTCGCCATTTTTCAATTATTTTAGATTAATTACACAGATAAAAATTAATTGCACGAAGTGTTTATTTACTAACTCGACGTCAAGTTACGCTTGTCCCAACTCGTTTACATCTCGCAATATTTTGTCGATTATGTGCAAAACAATTATAAAATTTTGTAAATATCCACAAATGAAACAGCAAATAACCAGATCGAGCTCTTCTTCTCCTTTAATTGACGCTCGCCGGCTTCGCCGAAGGTGGAACGCTCAGTAAACGATGTGTACCATCTATCTGTCACAAGAATGCCGCATATAAAATCAAAACGACAACTTCGAGCGTAGCACTCGTAGCAGCCGATACTGCGTCGTCCAGTAACCAGATCGATAATCAGTGTTGCCAGTTGCCGGAAAATATTTTGTGGCCAACTAAACAACAAAAATGTACCGGATTTTCGGTCAAAATTTATAAAAAATGTGTATCTATCGCCGGAGAGCTATCGCTTTTATTTGCATACTTATATTTTCACAGTATTTAAAAAAAGAATATACACATTTCTTCTCTTTTCTCAAAAAATTATTAACAAATATATTTGTGTCGCTATAAATGGGAATTAAATATTCCCAGTGTCACGTGATCCAAGTGGCTGCCTGGTATCCCCTCCACTTGCAGCCAGTCCTATAACCTCCTGGCGCTGACGCTAGGTCGTTAGGTTGGCAACCACGTTGCCGACATTTTATGCAAGAATTACGTTGTGCTTGTGATGCGATCGGAAAGTTAGCGGCTTCTTCTCCAAGGTCTTCAACAACGAATTGTACGATGCAGATTTGCGCGATACCACGTCACCGTCCGTCACGTACGTTCAGTGTGGTAGCTGACACGATACACATTTGTTAGATTCTCAACGCGGTCGCCGAGCGTGCAGTTTCAGCAGTTAACGACTTTCCCGCCTCTCGAGGTAAGTTTACACACAACATACGTCACAAAACACTTAGTTTGCATCGAAAAACTTCGATCGCGAGCAGTTGGAACCCACTACAGAAATCTAATTTATAATAATGGCCAATTTAATATTGAAAATTACATATTTTGGGTATTAAAAGCACTGTTGTTCAGTACTTTTAATGCTCGAAATAAGTAATCACTATATATCTTTCTTACAGTATTGAATTTCTGTAAGGATGCTATCTCGGTTTGTTTTATTAATGCGTTTAAACTAGATCTATATGTTAAATATATTTCCAGATTAAAAAGACAATGGGAAAACAAAGTACAATGGCTATCACTCCAGTGTCCAAGCGTGTGACACGTCTGAGAGCTCGTGAACAATCTGTGAGGACTGCGTCCTCGCAAAGGATCCTCACAAAGGACCCTACACCCAAGAAAGTTGTCACCCGTAAACAATCTGTGAGGACTGCGTCCTCGCAAAGGATCCTCACAAAGGACCCCACACCCAAGAAAGTTGTCACCCGTAAACAATCTGTGAGGACTGCATCCTCGCAAAGAATCCTCACAAAGGACCCCACATCCAAGAAAGTTGTCACCCATAAACAATCTGTGAGGACTGTGTCCTCGCAAAGGATCCTCACAAAGGATCTCAAGAAAGTTGTCACTATTAATACAAAGGATATTAATGTTAGTGCAAAAGACAAAAGTTTGCATGTACCACAAGAAAATGTATCTCTAAGAAACACTCGAACGCCATTACTACGTTTACGTCCTCGTCGAAATAAAAAAAATTACTGCGAGAACTCAAAGTTGCTGCAGCAGTATATTTCGCCGGAACAGCAGGACAGTAGGGTGATACTGGAGAAGATACATTTGAAAGATGACAAAAAAGTGCCGGTGTACAAAGCTGTAGAACCTTCTGAGAAATCCTTGGAAGACAAGAATGATGTATATGACTTCAAGTTTGACTTGAATGACGCGAGAGAGAAAGCTAGCAAGAAAAGAAAAAGGAACGTTAACAAAGAGAAGGAAAGAAATGTTAACAAACCGACCAAGAAAACGACGCGTAAGAAAGTTACTGCACGAACGAAAGCAATTGACCGTGAGATAATAGAATCTGCTAAACCCGCTGGAAATCTGCCGATGAAGATTGCACAGGGCGATACTTCAGAAATTCCAGGTACAAAATCGACAAAGAAAGACAGCGCGAAGAAAATTGAAACAAAAATAGATACGGATATTCGGCCAGTGGACGAATCGATGAACAAAGATACTGAAAAAGAAATCGAGCCGCCGAGAATAGAGGTAGATCTTCAGACGATAGAAGAGACCGAGCCACCAAGAATAGAGGCAGATATTCATATGACAGAAGAGTTTGAGCCACCAAGAATAGAGGCAGGTACTCAGATGATAGAAGAGTGGAGTTCAGCAGATGAAGATGATGCGGAAGCACCGAGAGCAAACACAAATATTCACAATCAAACAACTTTACCTGGCACGTATATAAAACAAGTTGGAAAGGAGAATGCGGGCAAGCCGAGAGTTGTATCTATCGAAAACGCGAATAATATTATAGTCACCAAATCCCCATCCAATAGAACTGGAGATTCGCAGCCCTTTCGACCAAAGAGTATATTTGATAATAAAATCTCGTTGAAGGAACCGAACAACACGTTGAGATGCTCCTTGATGAAAACTTTGTCGCCCATCCAGAAGAGCACGGCAGAAACCGAGATTGATTTTAGCAGTCCGTGGCGACCTCCGACGTTAATGTTTTCTCAAACCAAACACTTTATTCAGAGTACACCGTATAAGATCCATGAAACGAAGACAGTAAATAAGGGATTAAATAAGAAGAGCGTGGAAACGAATAAGGAGAACGTGGAAATGAATAGGGATGAGAATGAAAACATGGAAATGGATAAAGAAAATATGGACACGAATAAGGAGAATAAAGGCGGAAGGGACAAAGAAAACAAAAAGAAGATCGTCGGTCTTCGCAAAAAGCACGCAATTCAAAGGAAACTTTCAGTTTCGGAGAATCAGTCGCCAGAGAAAGTTAAAGCGGCAGTTGCGAGCAAGCCTGTTGCACAACCTGCCAGAGTGTCTCTAGGAGAAATCAAGAATTTGTTACAAAGACCGAATGTTAACGGGGATAACAAGCAGACGGTGGATCAGGCGCATGCTGAAGTTGACAAATTACACTTGGAGCAGAGGAAGCTTCCAGTGTCGGAGAATCGGCCTCCGAGGAAAATTAAAGTGGCAAGCAAGCCTGCCAGGGTATCTCTAGGAGAAATAAAGAATTTATTACAAGGACCGAATGGGGATAACAAACAGACGGTAGATCAGGCGGATGCTGAAGTTGACAAATCGCACGTAGAGCCGAGGAATAAGCAACTCTTGGATGTTCTCAATTTTTCCGACACATTTGACGTCTTGTCTGAAAGTGAGAAGCTATCAAATATTGGAAATGACGCTCCATTGTTTATGGATTTAGAACCCTCACATTTTTCGAAGGTATTTAATATTAACATTACATATTTGCATGTTTTTCTGCATATCGTATCGCTCATTGTGTTTATTTTTTTTATATTATTACAGCCGGCCCAACATTCATACAGAAGAAAACGTGCCGTGAAGTTTGATCTTCATTCGGAAGATAGCGATGAGGAAGAGAATGAAAACGTTAAATTACCGCCGAAGAAAAAGAAACTTACGAAATTAGAGAAAGAGCAAGAGAAGAGGCTAAACGAATGGGTAAAAACTGTTAACACTACATTCCAAGAAATCGAAGAATATGACTTGGTGATTGAGTAATATGGAAAGTGAAATTGTTACGGCAAGATTAAGGACCTGAAAGAATTTAAAGCTGATGAACCGATCCTCTTTCTTAACTCAGTTTGAAACTATTTATTATAATGTTATTTAATTTCAGATCTCATCTTTTATTTGGATTTTTTTTGCATGCACGAAATTTTATTTATAAGAGGATAATTTCATGTATGATGATTTTAATTTTAAAACTATTGGTTCAGAGAAAGCAAAGGTTCTCATATTTCATTATCACAAGTCCTATTAAAATTTTATAAAAATCTTTAAAAAAAATTGTCATATTGTATTTTTATGGGAAGTGTAGGATAATTTTTATGATTGTACAATAATAGATATTAAACTTTCATATATTATTCATGACGTAATAGTTATATATGGCATAACGAGATATAAAAATAATATAATAGTTATAGATGGAAGCGTACAATTTATTTAAGACCATACTAAATCAGTATGTTATGATATTAATATGTTGTATATAATAAAATATTTTTGAAGTTATATTTTTTTGCAATATTAATTTTTACTTGACTGATTTATAGACCCAATTGTCATAGATTGTAAACATAGAAGCAATTTTTTACTTATTGATATTTTTGTATCTATTTCTATATGAAATAACATTTCAATTTTCTAAGATGTTATCTTAAAAGACGTAAAATAAAGATAAATACCGAAATAGTTAAGGAGTAACGATGACTAAATTGTAATCAAATTTAATCAATTTATCGAATAATATATGTAATGCGTTTTAATACGGATAGAATTATTAACTTTTTGTTGCTTGATATATGAGAAAAGGATTAAATTATGGAATGAATTATATAATTAGAAATTTTGCTTTTTAATAATTACAAAACACTATATCTAAAATAAATTGCACTTTATTTAAAAAAAATTAATATATAAAATAAGATTTATTCTTTTTTTTCTCTTAATGTCGAGAAATCCAGTTAAAAAGGTTATAGCCAATCAGATTTTGTAATTTCCATTTATTTTTTTTTACCCACAATTTTGTTTTTTTACTTTACATTTTAAATTATTTTTATCTTATAATATTGATCTTACAATAATTTTGCGTTTTCTAATTCCTCTAATTCATAACATGAATCATGATTATGAAAAAATTTAAATCCCACAAATATGCGACCAATTAGAAAATTGTGCACCACACGCGCGATGTGAACGACGCTGTAGCTTTTTCTAACCTCTATGTTTCGCGCGAAAAGCAACATCTTTAATAAATAGGTTAATACGTTAAAACGAGGCATTAGTAATATAGTTAACGAGGTAACATCGCTAAAATATACAAATAAATGAAAAATGACGCGACTTAAAGCGATTATCGAAGATGTAGTTGCACAGTCAAGCAAAATTCAGCCAATTATTGGTAAGAAAAACAGCTCGACCACGTTGCTGTATCTTATATGTTTACTACTTTGTAAAATATTACTGTATGATAATAATCCATCTTCAAGCATACAGTATATTTATGTATTTAAACAATTATATATTAATATCATATATTTATTTTTAATACATTAATTTATCATACATTTTATACATGTTTTTTCACAACAAGTTCAATCAACTGTTATCATGTTATTCCAACTGTTTATACATAATTATACATAATACACAATTACATACTTGTTAATTTAATAAAGAAATTTTATAATCATAAACTTGCACAGTGAACTTTCAAAATGGTGAGCTGAAAGATGAAGAAGTCAAGGAGATGTCATGTGGCATGTTCCGTGATCAAAAAGAGAACAAAACTGTGTTGGCCTTGTCAAGTGGACACATTGTTTATAAGGGTTACAGACCGGATTGTAAGAAAGAGTCGACTCGAACGATGCTGGTACTTCACAACAAAAAGACAGGCAAGGTACGGTTATTCGAAACTGAGCGGTGGCAAGTAACGCCGGTGCTCGAAAAACCTGACATCGAGGTCAACCAGGACGACGTGGACGAGAAGATTATTATCCTGAACAAACAATTCGGATCCAAGAAAGTTAAACGTAGAACCGAGCAATTTGAGAGACTGAAAGTGAATGTCGATACCATTAAGGACCAACTCGAGCAAACAGTGTCAAGTAAGAGAGTTCCTCTCTTTCATTTTATCATATAATTTATCTTTCAAATAATATCCATTTATCATGATTTATATATTAAATGCAGTAATATGTCAGTTGCACACAAAAGCTCACCGATTTTGTCTTTTGGCAGATGTTGAAATCGACAGGCTAGATTTATCGAATCAATTACAAGCTGAGGACTGTATCTCAAATACGATCCTACCTGCGTGTAATAGGAATGCGAGTAATGTCAAAGATGTGTACAATGTGTACGATATTATTCCCAAGAGTAAATTGGAAACGTTACACGAGCACGCGATGGAGGCTCTCAATGGAGACGTGGAAGGGTACTTAATATTTTTTTAGTGTCTAATACATCTGCTTTTTTAATTATATAATATTGTTGCGTGCATAAAATATAATACTATGTCTTTCTTATCGCGTAGGAAGGGGAAATTTTTCAAACGCACTTTAAGAACCATACAATCCGATCCGGACAGTGTGAACAAAGTCGCTCTTTTGCTCTACATTGAAATGATCAACGCGTGGTTCGCCATGCCGCTGAGGAACGCGAAGAAACGCGACGTTGTCGTGTGCCCGATTTCCGAGGAGGTGAATCAGCATATTATCGACACGTACAGCGTGCCCAGCTCGAACGGACGGTGAGTGAGCGTCGCAAGCGTCGCGATCGCGGCCAAAAACGTTAACAAAATCTCTTTTTACAGGATGCGGCCGAATACGATGAAGGACAAAGGCCTCGTGCACTGCATTATTCTCGCGCTGACGATATTGAACTTCACGCTGGACTTGGAACTGTTCCGCATCATGCTCGAAACGCGAACGAGTCTCAAAAAGCTGACGGATCTCGCGAAGATTATCGGGGCGGTGTCCACTAAAGAGGATAAGAAGGTCATCATGCTTAAAGTTCCGCTGCCACCACCAGTGTCGCTTGTTAAGAGAGGAAAGAGATCAGTGAAAACTAATTAGCGATTTTGTTAAGCGATAGATTTTAATATGTTTGACAGTATAGAATTATGTTTTAAATATTTTCCAGACCTCTTCTGAAAAACTAGAAAAGTTTACATGTGCTTTGTACAGTTACAAAATTACGTTGTCTCGTGTGATGTAAATATCTGAAATACATACTGAACTACATACATCTTACACTCTTACACATCGATACACATTCTCTTCGACTTTTATAGATTTAATAAAGAGATATTTAAATTATATACTCCAAAAAAATTTCAAACATTTTACTAAGTATATTGTCAAAATAAAAAATATATTTTTTACAAGTATAAATATATACACACATATGCAGATTCTGCCAAAATCAAAACGAAATATTTTATTCATATTTTTATAAAAATATAAATATATAGATATTATATTTATATTTTTCAGATCTTTAAAAATATCTTTAAAAAATAATATTCGAGAAATTATTTCTTTGTTTTCCGAAATTATCCATATAAGCATTTATATTTCTATCAAGTATGTCTATCAATATTTGTCCTTGAACTTAATACAGAGCTTGATACGGCAGGACCTAAACGAAACAAGAGGTTAGGGAATCGTTTAGAAATTGGCTCGTCTTTCCCATCTCGATCCGAAAAAAAAAAAAAACGAGTTTATCGTGTCCGCTGCACGATTGCGATATCGCGATACGGCGAGTAATCCAGTTTCTTGCATAAACTTATACATAAAGAATAAGCCTTCAACACAATTATCATGATAGCTGTATTGACCAGGCGAGCGAGTGGAGGGGATCACGTTCGAAAGTATATATCGCGCATTCTGGACCGCAGAGATTTATCCGCCGCTGTCACGAAAAAGGCCAAGATGGTAAGTTCCCTTCGTCGGTTTCGCCGGCGAGTTCGCGGATCGTTCGGGCCAAGAGGAATTTCGAGTACAATTAAAGATCGTGCAAATCCACTCGGGCGAGTCCTTCGCGGTGAAAGTGACGCGGTGACGGCCAGCCACTTGTTACACAAGTCCTGTCGCACTTGCATACGTTACATTCTATAGCGATATTAATGAAGATAACGATAAAATATTGTATAGAGGCACGACCATATGTTGCAAATATCAAACAAAGAGATATCAGTCGAATTAACAATTTGATTATAATTACTTAATACGAAAGAATAAATTGTGATAAGATTGATGGAAATCTGTCTTGATCCTTATCAGAGCAAACTGACTCCGGAAGAAAGAGAGCAGAAGTTGGCCCCGTTGCTGTCGTCGGGATGGACCGTCCAGGCGAAAAGGGACGCGATCTACAAGGAGTTTGCGTTCACAAACTTCAATGAGGTGCGTCTCGCACGAGTACCTGTTGCAATCGTTGTGGCTCGTCCAGTTTATCTGACGATACGTTTCAATTTCCAGGCCTTTGGATTTATGACGAGGGTAGCTTTGCAGGCCGAGAAAATGGACCACCATCCCGAGTGGTTTAACGTTTACAATAAAGTAAATATCACCCTGTCGTCCCACGACGTGAACGGACTGTCGCAGAGGGATGTGAAACTGGCGACCTTCATGGACAAGGTCGCTGCCGCTACTGGCAATTAAAGCCCATCCGACTCACCTGTTGATCCTTCGGAGCTCTATTTGTTATGCATTTATTGCGTGTAATGACAATAATGGAAAAAAATATTGTTTGTTATTATTGATTATTTGTAGCGTAAATATCGATGGCATCAATTATAGCTTTCTGTTTTTAGCTCACATGTATACCGTAAATTACAATCCTTCCTAAGGTGTTCCCTACATTCAGCTGTCATTCAACTTGGCAAGTCGCTTACGAAAAATTAGGTAGCGTAAGGAGGAAAGCGATGCTTCGTTGCGAATAAGTAAATAATTTATTCCGGAATAATTTATATAAACTACCATCTTAAAAAGTTATTCATACGTTAAACAAGAAAACAATGATTTCTGCTGCAGTAATACTGTTTAACTGGCTTTCTGTCTGTCTTTACCTATTGCCCAGCCATTTTTAATGACCTTCGTAAGGCCAGGGCCGTTATAGATTAGCACGAGCAGACCGGCGAGAGTCGCGGCGGAGACTAGATTCAGCATTAAGAACGCCAGTTTTGGGATCAGTGGCCCCACCACGATGGGCCGTGCGTAATCAAGAATGACAGCTTCCAAGCCCCTGTGTAATAAAATTATTCTTCTAAATATATTTTCTATAAAAAAGATTTGCAAAGAATTGAACCAAAGAAAAGTCTATATCGCTGCATAGAAAGTGACACAGGATAGAAATTAGTATTTTTGAGATAATAAAAGGAAAAAATCAACAACAGAGAAAGAGAAAGATTAAGCTAAATCAGTTGATCTATTTACCATAACTATTTATAGAGCTAAAGAAATAAATATCCTTGTAGAATAGAAAAAATGGATTTAAATTTATAAAATATTTCCTGTACGCACAAGGTAAAGGAAATTAATGTTCAATTTTCCTTTAAAAAAGTTTCTATTTTACGGACTTTACTTTTAATTTCGTTTCGTCATCTCAAAAATACAATTTTTTTTTACTTGTGTTACTGTTCAATCAACACAGCAATGTACGTGTTAAATTATCAAAGAAAGTCAATTACCAATGCATGTGCATGACAACGACAGCTGCCAGTAGTATATCGATAAATTTATTTTCTAACAGCAAGGCGGTGGGTATTAGCGACAGGAAGGATGCGGACACTATTCTCTCTATCACCCACAAACGTACGTGATCGCCATGAGCGCTCGCCGCACGAGTCTGGGTCATGCTGACTGTCGATTGTGCAGACAACTGAAAGGGATACGACAAAATAAAGTACATGTTTGGTAAACAGATATACCTATAAAGAAATAGATATACTATTTCTATTTGTCTCAGAAAATAGATAATAGAAGTTGGAGTAAAGGCTAGTAGAACTGCCAACCTTGGATAGAATACTGCATTTTGGATAATTGCTCGCATTAGAAATCACAGAGCGATTCAGATTCGCGAGACTCGACGTGGATTTGGGGAACTGCGTTGGATTACAGCTTCGCACGAGTAAACCACCGGGCTTCACCAGCGTCTCTGCAAAAGACAAAATCGTCAATTGTCATAATTTCGCTTTCACGTCTATTCAATGATTAATAAAATGTCGATATAAAAATGTGTTAATACAAAACACGTAAAATTAATAGTACAAAAATAAAAAATAACACAACAATAAAATATAATAATAAAATAAGTAAAATAATAAAAATAATAAAATATAATATAATAATAATAAGTAAAATATCGAATCATGTAGGAAACTTTATTAGACACTCAAAGAAATCCAACTGAAAATCGCACGTCCTTCGTTGAAAGATTATGTAAACGCACTTTGAGGTTATATACGAGAAATTCGGCTCAGCTCGCGAAACGAAACAAGTAAATACTCGAAACCGGCGGAAACTTGCGCGAGACTTACCGAGCTGTCGAATCTTGCGAAAAACATTAATATTAGCCACTCTTCCGAAATTCATTTTGAGGGTAATCGTTCCAGCCGCGTTTGACGTAACGCTCACCGACCTTGTGAGACAAGAGATAAGCGCACCGGCGATTTTAAACCATCAATTTTCAATGGAAGCAGCTCGTACGATTTGGCCAATTAAAATAAACAGCGATTTTTGCAGAGAAAAATGTATTATTTATTTATCCAGCTGACAGATAAGTTTTGACGCTGCAGGTGCAGCTTTACGTGCACCTTCCTACACTTTTGAGCGTTCTGTTCTGTTTTTTACGCAAAGAGGTTATGTTTTACGTGCTCACCACAGTCGGAGATGGTCGGAGAGTGCGTGCGAAGAAACGAGGAGCGGTTGACGGAAACATGAAGCACAAAATAACAAACTATCTACTTATATAGCCTAAATTCAGCGTGAAATGTGGTGATATGTTTCGTGGACTGGTGCAATCGGTCGATCGTTCGAAAATCGACATCGTGACAAACGGAGAGCAAAACACGCGTTTTGAAACATGAGCTTGTTATTGTAAAAAAAAAAAATAACAGTATTAAAACAACGTCGTTTGAACATGGAACGATTCCGGAGCATCGACTGGTACGTGAACGATTTCATGAAATCATTTCAAGGAGCGCGTATATCTGTATAAATCGGAATCAACAATGATTTTGCATTTTCTATTTACGATTCGTACGATTCGTAATTCTCTTTCGTAGTGTAATTCTCTTTCATGATTATCGAACGATCGCGATGTAGCACACGTGCGTCATGCACCTGTTCCTACCGTTTAACCTGATCCCGGCAGTTTGCAATTTGTCGAAAGATTTATATTAAAGTCTTTGTTTACATTTAGGGTAACTGTCCCTGTTAGTGTGCTTTTATATTTAAATAAGTCATAAAAATAAATTAAAGTATTAACTTAATAAAAAAAAAATACTTTGTCTATTTATTTGTACCAGTTTATTTTTATGACTTATTTAAATGTAAAAATACACTAAGAGGAACAGGTACTAATAGGGACAGTTACCCTAAATTAAATTCTTCTTAATATTTTTAATTTATTTTAATTTATACTTTATTTGCGAGGGGTAAACCGCTGAGGGCATTGCGGTGTACAGATTCGAGGCATTGCTACAGGCATTACTGGACATTTTTTGAGCATTGCTGCAGAGCAATGTTCTGTTACGTTTTGAATAATTGACAATTTTTTATTTTGATGTCAAACATATTTGCAACACATAATAAAGTATATGAATATTAAATAAATTACGCAAAATAATAAAATTGCGCTCCCACGATCTTATCCTTGGGGCATTACGGTTGATCAGAAATTGGGCATTACCTCGGGCATTAATAGACATTGATTTTGATTAGCGGTTTACCCCTCGTTTATTTGTGTATGATATAAACTTTTTTTATTTATGTATATTATTATTGTCACATCGTCATAGGTATCCTGCGTTGGAGGATCTGATAGACAATGTATTCATCAGGGACGAGAGAATGGAGCGCGAGAGCGCGATGTGCAGAATTTTGACCGACACCTTCACAGATCCGTTTGAGAATATCGAAAGCGAGTACGATGATGCCAATGTGGAATTGATGAAGAAATATCTCCTCGAGGACGGCGTGGATTTATACAAGAAAGAAAGAGAGGAGGCTCAAAAGGCTGAGGAGCAAAAGGATGAGAATAATTCTTCTGTGTTAGAAAGATCTTACGTACCTGGCATAAGAAGATTATCGACTTACTTTCCCAGAAGGTCTCATTTGGACAAGGCTGAGCAAGCTATGTGCCTTCGCGTTTTATTGAGATTAGCCGATACAGAAAAGAAGAAATTGACCGACGAGGAGAAGAAAGAGTTGCAGCAATATATGGTGAATAGAGATAATCGTTGTTGAGCACTTTAAATTTATATTTGTCCAGGATTCAATATTCTTTATTTGTACTAATTGAGAAATAAAACGAAGAACAATTTAAATTTAATTTTACTTTTATTTTGCGAACAGCTTGATAAACTTCTGATTCTTCCAGGCATTGAAAGAAAAAATATCCGAAGAACAGAAAGAATTTCTAGAATTTGTGAAGAGTGTGTGGAACGATTCCGTGTGGCACGTCAAATGTTTTGCATTTATGAATTCAAAATGGAAGATGAAGAGGCAGAAGATGGCAAAGTTACCGAGAAATTATGTTGAATCTCTAACTATACCACTTTCCGTACAGGACGTTAATTTTGAGATGAAGGACATTATAGTGGGATTCGTATCTTGCTTACGAGAGGCAAGTTATCAATTTTTTCCGGTCAATATTTATCCGACGTATTCAGTTTGCGAAATATATGTGTACATTCAATTATTTTATTACTTTTCCAGGGATCCTTCTCGAATGTGGTATTGCCAAAACTCGATTGCCGCTGTAGGTTGAACATGGAACCTGACGCATTGCGCGACAGATTCCCCGCGTACCTCGCACCTGACAAAGTGACGCAACATTTCAGATTACCCGTAAGCGAGGATACGTATTGCGAGAGTCTCGCAGTGGAAACTGGCGCGGACTTTGTTATCTCGTCCAGTGGCCTCAAGTGTCTACTGAACAACGTAGATCCGGAACATTCGTCAGGCTCGTGGCTCGTACCAGTGGTAGTGAGATCACATCGTGGAAAAAATATTATTTACGTTGATAAAAAGCTACCATCTGTCATTGCCACTATACCACAAAAGAATACCTGGGTGTATAAATACATCCTTAGATACTATTTCGTTGGGACGAATGATGAAAGCGACGAGGAACCGTCGGAAGAGTGAGTATGAAACATAAATCATAAAGAGAGAGCGTAATACTGCATAAAAAGCGAATTTTTGTTATGTATACATATCATGAATATATTTTAGGACAAAACGTTTTAGACAAACGAAAGAGGACAAACCTGAGAAGGCTGCATACCATTCAGATTCGGATAACGACAGCAATTCTAACGATTACCTTAAAGTCTATGAAGAAGATTTATATGCATCGAATACAGATGCAGGGAAATCAGATAATCTAGCAAGTGGCAAAACTGATTCTAAAATAGATGATGAATTAGGTGAATTAGATGATCTAGCAAGTGGCGAAACTAATTTAAAAACAAACGAGCAGCAAAATGTGTCGTATAATCTTTTCATGATAGGACCAGTTAATTTTGAACAAACAATACATGGCGTGAAGAAATATAAGATATTGGTTCGTACAAAAACAGATGGCATCGAGGTAAGAATATTTCTCATGTATAACATATACCGTTCTTATATTGATAATCAGAATTATGAAATTTTCGTCAGATGTTATCAAACAACAAATCGCAGCCTTTAATGTTGGCGCCAAAGCTGGAGCATCAGCTAGAATATGGAGCTGAAGCTATAACGTTAGAAGAAGGCATGCATCAGTGGGCGTCATTAAAATTTAGACCAAACACATCGTTAGCTAGAGGTATTATTTTATAATTATATATATTATGTGTAGGTGTATGTATTAGTTCATTGTGTTCTCGAAATGGATCATAATCTCACGCTACAATCTTTCATTCAAAACTTGTCGACTAATCCACCGATCTTACACGGAATCGCTCGCATGATCATATTTTATATATAAATATTTTTTGTATCACTACAGTCAGAATAGAAGCTTCTACTGGAGAAATAATACAAATAGAAAGGCATACAGAAATGTCGTTGAGCAATGAGATAAAACGACTTTATAATGTCAAGGTAGAAAATTCTCTAAGTATTTTGCATAATATAATCGACGGATTATCATCCTTGACTCCTGGCCAATATATTATGCAACACATCCCTCAGAGTGGGCCATTTGCTTACGTCTATAAACATACAACCAATGATAGGTAATGAATGCAACTCCTTAATCTGTTAACCAAAAAATTATATATATATATATATACACTACACAGAAGTACATGTTTGAAAATACTTTTCAGGAAAACTACCTTTGATTTAAACTCGGTTTATTGTAGCAACAAGTTTCATACAGTACCTAAAACGCCATGGCCACGCATAGACAATATGTTGATAACACCATCGCTCAGGTGTTTTCAGAGAATGCCTGCCATGTTTTTTCCGATTTTACGTCAGAAACCCGTATATATTAAACCTACCAGAGGACGAAAGAAAAATAATCAAGGTTAATAATTATTTTAATATTTTAGGCTTTCAAACACATCAATTGATATAAAGAAATCAATTGATAAAAATCATAGCAAATTGAAATACAGTAGAACCAATGTATTATCCGAGTAATATTATAGCCGATTTTACTATTTTAAATTATGTTGAAGTGATCAATTGTATTTAATACACTTTGTTAATTTCTATTTCTTGTTGAAAAAAATGTTTCATAATATCTTATATTTTTAAAATTAGAATAAGAATTCATATGAATGTTCTATATTTGAAGGACGATGAATAAAATAAAATAAATTACAAATTTAAATATAGCAGCAAGTAAGGATATATGTGTTACATCTGAAAGTGTTACCAAAAATATAAAAATTGTGTAGATATTTTATAACGTCCGATTATCTGTTTAAAATTTAAACATATTTCTCTTATTTATTTAAAAGTTATTTAAATCTGTTTACTCATTTAAAAGTTATTTACCTAGAACTGAGGCGAAAATATGATCATTGTGCAGAAGCCATTATGAGCCAAATTATTAATTGTTTCATTTTTTACAGTTGGTTTCAGGTCTGCGAATTGGTGACTACAATTTTTTATTAAATTTGATCAATTTTTTATAATTTTTTTTAAGATTGTACTGAAAATTATATCTAAGTCTATATAACGAGCAACAAAAGATTGATATAAAGTAATTATGACTTATTTAATTAATATTAAAAAATTGACGAGACGTTTTGACTTTATTTAGTCTTAAGCCGTGAGTAAAAAAAAAATTATCGATAAAACATAATAGAAATGTAATGAGATATATTAGAACGTAAATTAAAATTATCGAAAGCCAACCCAACTTTTTTTCAGCTACTTTGAACAGCCTCAACATCCTTAAAAAAAGACAAAGTCGGAAAGTTTGAAAAAATTTATCTGTATCATTGTTATCACAAATCTGTTGAAAGAAATTGCGTAAAGTCAAAACGTCAGGAATTTAATGGAAAATTTATCATAAGACAATGCTGTTGGTAGAATGCTAGTAGAAATATAACAAATTTTGTAAAGAAATAACAATAGAAATGAAGCAGCAATACGAAATATTATGTTTTTGGCAACAAAAACAAAATACTATGTTTAACAAATATTATAATTTCTGCTGGAATTTACCTTGAAATGTCAATCTACTGGAAGACCAGTTACCAACTACTAGTTCAGTTTGCTTATTAAGAGCTTTTTCAATTGTACATACACTATCTATATATTTATATTTTATCCATATTTTTGTATATTTTAAAATAAATACATGAAATTCCTAGTATATTATGAAAAGATTTTTTTTTATTTTTTTATCCAATAATTCAATTATCTGAATATTTCTATCTCTCTTATTATTCTATTAGTCTATTCTGTCTCTCGGATAATAAAGGTTCTACTCTATTTTCGTTTCTAGTTTTGTATATGTCTATACAATATACAATATGTTTAAGTAAAATACTGAATCAATCTTCTGTCATTTTTAGTTTCTGCATCTCCTTCCCGTAGAAGTGATCGGTTAAAAAACATGAAAAAAGAGAAAGCATAATTTTCTATAAGTTTAATTCTGGAGAGACTTTTCGAAATGGCTATTTATTTTATAATGGAATCTCCATATTCTTCATTTCTTAATTATTTTTCCTCTTTCGTGCTGCTCTTACTTTTATCACATTTACATTTATGCATGTCAAGATGATATGTGCTCAATTAATTTAAGACTAATGATATTTTTTAAATTCTATATATGCGTGATGAAATGTAAAACGATTAAGAAAAGCAGCATAAAAGGGGAAATTATTAAAAGCAAAGAATATATTTAAGTTCTGTGCAATTGACACACGTACAAAGTATAGCTGTAAGTTTTCGTGATGTTATTTAACGTAAAATACTCATATCACGGTCGTGTCAGAATCAAACACTATCTACATTTGTTTCTTTTCTCAGAGGTCGTATTATTTTTCTAACTGCATGAACAGAACATCACATATTCTATTTTTCACTTGCCTTCTTGTGCCTACTGTTTGCATAGTTACATGACAAATGCGAATGATGAAAGAAAAACACTGAAAAAGTCTTTGATATTAATCTTGATATTGTTTGTATTTTTTTTCTTGAATAGTTTTTCTTGAATATTTAGTTCATAATATGATCAGACATTTGATTTGTTTATTACGTATGCATAATATAGATATTTGATATTCAGTTTTTTGCGTATGCAGACTATGCAGAATTAAGTAAGGGACAAATGAACTTTTTCTTTTAATTTGACAAGCACACATGAGCTATGTACAAATGTTGAAACATTTTAGTTTATTTTACAAACTGTTATGTATCTAAAAGTATACTTAAGTATTTACACAGAGATATATATATATTTTTTTTTATTGACATATATATATATATGAATAAAAGGCATGGAAAGAAATAAATGAACGTTATAGAATATTCTTTTGTTTTTATTTTCATCGATTTCTCAATCTCTCACTCTTTTACACTACGAGATTCTTTATGTAAATCTTTCGATAAAAATAAGAATATATATATATAAAATATAATTTAATTAAATATAATTTGTATACGTGAACAAGATTGGAACGCAGATATTTATCGGAGAAATTTTACTGGCCTACAGTAATATAGTAAAGATTTAAAAAAAATATTACAAAAATAATATATTTCAAAAATGCAGCAAGGTACCGCTCTTTTAATACCTTATTAGTACACTAAGCAATATTAAGCTGGAATCCGTGCAGGCATATACAAAGTTGTTTTTTTTTTTTTTAATGATTACGCATCAATAGGCAAGTGTGCACCTTGGACCTTTAACAGCTTCATCAAAATTATGTGGAAACCAGGGAGAGGAGAGCCTTCTTGTAATCTCCCGAAGTGTCTCCCTGTAACATAAATAAACTCGTTAGTAATTTATTGCATAACAGAACTTAAACGGTAGAACGATTTCCTTGGAAGTATGTAATTTGGAGTACATGCAGCTATCCAGTTCTCCAGTGACTTTCCGAAGCGTTCCTCGAATGCCTTCTTGATATCTCCCAAATCGATTTCACTTCGAGACACAATGATACGGATTAGTGTTCGATCCTTCGTACCTATGCCGTGCATACTGGCGTACAGACGCTCGGCGAAAAATCCAACCTTTGACTTCACGCATTTCACTGTTGGCCAAAAATTAAAGTGATTCGTAACGTATAGATGATTACGTATATTGATTAAACACTAATGAAAAATATATGGAGAAATATATGAGTAAACTGACATGGGAGCATTCTCTTTCCATGCTATAAAACGATACTATTCATACGGCACTCAATCCGGGTCTTATGCAGATTATAACTACATTTGTGTGTAAAGTAACAAATACTTTTGTATGTTACATGTAATAGTTGCCATGCAACACCGTCGGGAAATACGTATGTTATATACAGGGTTCAAATATCAATAGATATCCACACCATTTTCATGCATTTTATGAATCAACTCAAGAAAACGTTTCCCTTTAGCAATTATTATATAACGGAGATATCTTTCTTTTTCTACAATCAAATCAATTTTTCAAAATCAGAAGTATTATTTTGGGGTCAGAAAGAGTCAGAAAATTAGATTATTATATACGAAGAGAAGAGAGGATACAAAAAAATTAAGGGGTATGCCTACACTTAACTAAATGTTGTCGGGTATACGTATACTCGTGTCCGAAAGTGTGTCTAATTCTAGGAATTATCTGGCAATCACAGCAACAATCATATTAATATTTCTACTAAATGGGTAAATAAAAGCTACGTAAAATCTCGCTGCGGTAACTTGCCTCTGCCCTGCGAAAATATCTTTCGATCGTATCGATCGTTGATTTTTTTCGTTTTACGTAAGCTCATAGAAAGCGTAAATGTGGGTTGTCAGGGTGTTCACGGGAAAAGTTCGACTCGTGATATCGTACTATTACATTATCGAGATTATCGATATCCGTCGCATTCGAGGACTAAGAATTTCCTTGTATCGAACTGCTCTATTTCAACCGCTCTTGCTCGTGTTTCACACTGAAACGCACACATTATTCTCGCCTAAGGGACAACGAAATATATATATATATATATCGAGCAAGTTTATCGTACAATCGTATCAACTGATCCTGAAGCACGCGTGTCTGCTTATAACATAAAATATAAGGGCTAGTCACTTTAGTGCGATTAGTAGCTGTAAGTGATTCGTAAATGAGAATGTTAATACGGCATACTCGTGACCGAATAGATATCTAATTAGTGCGCATACAACTTATTTGGAAGCTTTACCTATTCCAAGCAAGCCCTTCTCGACGCTGCCAGAAAACTCCTTCTTTATGGCAACCTCTATGTCGTGCCCTGATATTTTCTCATACTCGATAAACGTTTGTCGCAGCTGCTGATAGCTGCGACTTACCAAGATCGCATTGAACTGAGACTCGTCTGTTCCCCACTGTTTTTCACCTGCATCAAAATCAGAAATGAAACATTGTGCATCATGAAATATACTTAAAACAACAAAACAACTTTTTCAATTAATAGATAACACACGAAGAGAATTTTCTTTTAAAATTTATCCTGAAAGTCATGTTAATCGTGGGACAATATGGTATTTCGGCAAATTTTATGTGATTTTCTGTTTTTTTTTACTGTGCACCAATAAATTTGTTATAGTATATATATATATATATATATATATATATAAAAATAGTAAAAATTACTTAAATTTCGTCAAAAACTATGATGTCCCACGATTAACATGACTTTCAGGATAAATTTTAAAATAAAATTCCGTGTAGAAATTAAAAAAAAAATGTGAAAAAATTTTGCAACGTACCAGCTTCGTATAACGCTTGGGCATCGGCAGTCGCTTGGGCATGATCGATTACCTGATTTTCATCTCTGTTTCCCTGCACCAGGGATACCAGCAGTCTCTTGAAGTGACCCGACGTATCGCCCTTCAGATCGCTCTCAAGCGTTTTACCGTACACTGTTCCGAATAATATATTCCTTAATTAATCGAGATCTAATCATATAAGTGCATATCATATAACAAATTGAGACAATGAAAAATCTTACAATTTTCATAAAACGAGGCGATCGTACGGATGCCGTAGTTGCTGAGAGTGCAGAGAATCTCGACAATTGCCTCCTCATCGGTACCCATACCGCTCACCGCGTCGTGCAGCTCCTTGGCGTAGTAATGCGGCAGTGGGGTCATAAGGGCAACGATGACATCCTCCAGCTTCCCAGTCAGCTCGCTCTTCAAATCGCTGATCAAATCTTTCCCGTACATGGTCTTGAACGCCTCCGCGATCTCCAGTCTCTGTACAATGCCCCTCTTTGTAAGCACGTCGATGATCGCCTTCTCATCCGTGCCGAATCCTTTCATCGCTTTACGCAGGATAGTGGCGTCCGCGTTTGCATCGAACGGCTCGGCGGGATACACAGTTGGAGTGCACTGAAACACAATAGGATCAGATTACGAACAATCAAATTAAGCGAGATCCTCGATAGAATTAACTGAGTTGAACAAATCTGTGCAATTCGACTTTAATTAAACTCTGATCAATTCAACGGCGAGATAGCTTAAATAAGCAAAATATATTTATCTGTATACTTCATTACCCATTATCTAATCTTTTCCCTCCATATACGTTAAACAAAAAGAGTGATAATTTTCTCCAAAACACTAATAAGTCGTTTGATAAGTTAATCGTCAATCAACAAAATTGGAGTCTGGCTAATAAGGTAATTTTTTTGCGTGCTTATATTTGTGGAAAAATTTGTATGTTTATAATTATATTATTAAGTCACAATAATATATTGTTTACAAACAGAATTATGTGTTTATAAAGAGAAATATCGCATTTTGAAGCCATAATTCCAATTCGGATATCAACGTTCAGAGAACCAGCATAAAAGAGATACTCAAAAGAGACGATGAAACCGACCTCCACGGTTGAATTGATAGTCATTTATTTTTTCCAGAGATCTTTTTTTACGCAAGACTCTCATAATCGGCGATTCACAACAACGAGGAAGATTCTGCTTGACTTTCGCGCGCGATTAGTCATACTTCGGCGGAACGTGAATCGACTTGGAAACTAGGCTGGCGTTAAAAATACGGATGATCGACGCTCCGGAAATAGATCGACTGTTAATTATCACGGCAAAACCAACGACGATCTCGCCGCTCGGCAATTTCAGCGGGCCGATTCACGTCGCATACCTTGAACGGATAATATTGCTGCTGCGACATCTTGACCTTCGTTCTCTCTCGTGACAATTGGCGGAAAATACCACGGGGCTACCTGCGGTGACTGGCGGTGGTTTATACCTGGTAGAAACAGAACAGGCGATGAACGTGAGCGAATGCGTCATCGGCACTTAACGCCGACTCGGCGGACTCGACAACCGTCGCGAGCTGTCGTCTTTTTGACATTTCACGCGAGTCGATGGCATGTGATCGCAAGTCACAGCTGACGAATTTTTAATCTAATCGTTCGCAAGCAGCCGATGCCGCATTGCGGTCGAAAATGTTCATTTCTACCGACATATATACAGACAGATTAACTTTAATCCCGGTTTAAGTAATTGGTCCTTATCCTCTTCTAGCTCTAGGAATTAGAAAAAGATGAGGAGCAAATCAAACTACAAAGAGCAAATTAATCTACAATGCCACGATGGTAGAAATGAAATGTCCTTACGTCCGCTGTCGGCGCGGCGACGTTAAGGACGGCTCCGACCTCCGCGAACTCCGCGATTACCTTGATCGCGCGGTGATCAATTTACTAACATCTACTCCTTTAACTTCTGAGAATTAGAAAAAGATAAAGAGCAAATTGAATCGAGATTAAAGTCAATATATAGTGAAAACGGATTCAAGTACTATTTCCACTGCGCTATATATTTCTTCTGTTAAAATATATAGGACATTACTTCTCGTTATTTAACACAAATTATACAGCTAGAAGCTATATATATATATATATATATGTTTTAAGCCGGAATAAGACTTCTAATTGGAGACAGAAGATTGCGAATTAGTTATTAGATTATTGATTGGGATTCAATTGAAATAAAACGGAAGAGTTAAAATTAAAATATTATTCGACTCGAATTTATTTTTATTTTTATCTCCAAATAATTCGCAATCCTCAATCGCGTAGCGTCTGTTCTGCCGGTTGAATCGACGAAGTTAATCGCAGTTCAATCGGAGTTCTCCTCAGAATTTAGACATGTATGTACTTTCGCGGCGTGCCTACGGCGATCCCGTCATCGCGACCGGCGCGGGTCTGAGCGACAGGGATGCGAGGAGAAAACGAGCTGGATATGGATGTTTATCGAGTATAGGTGCGAGACAGGAACGAGCCGGGGGGACGTGTACGCACTCACCTCCTCGATCTCCTTTACCGGTGTCTCCTCCGTCGGTGGGAAAAAAAAACTCGGACGCGCAGAGAGACAGACACACACTAGCCGATCCGAGCCGTGCGAGCGCACTGAGCGTGTACTACTGAGTCGCCGCGACGGGGGCACACCCACTTTCACGTATCGCGTCATCGTCCACGGACGGCGCGGCTCCCTCAAGGCAACCGCGATTACGAAAGCGATTGCGAAACTCCGGTCCCCGGTGTCCTCCCCCCTCCCCCTCCCGCGGACCCCGCGCACGCAATTACGTTGCCGAATAAGAAGAAGGCATGCATGTGTTGACTTCTCTGTTTCTCTCTATCTGTCTATCTATCTATCTATCTCTACTTTCCCAGCTGCGTCGCGATGCGCAAATGTACTCGGAACGGGATTCCTCGGGTCGGCGATGAGGTTATGAGGGGATTGCGATCGAAATTGACGGAAATTGAAATTGCGAGGAATTGACGCGGGATCGACGCCTGGACCGACGATTTGAAAGCGAGCCTCTCTCTCTCTCGATGCGATAGTTCGATTATGATAAATATAACCTCAACTCGGTATGTTGAGTTGGCGGACAGGTTGGAGGTTTACCTTATCAGTCGCCGCCCGATAACGAGTTTCCAAAAAATGAGCTGGCGATAGAAGTTTGTTTATCTCCTCTCCCTGTTCCTCTCTATGGACGTCCGGCTGGGAAATCGCACTCCGCTACTTGGCTCACTCTAACTCCGGTCCACCTGACGGAACGGCTACGATGACGAGCAATCTTATAGACGCACACTGGTTTCCCCTGGCGTCGCAGGGTAACATTTACTCCATGACGAAGCTGTGCTCGACTAGCAGTCCCAACAAATTGCTAGTGGCGTCCCTGAAGAGGAAGATATACTCCTGCGAGTACCATCAGACGCCGGAATTCCTGAGGCCCATGGTGAAGGAGTTGCTGTTCACGTATATTCCCAGTGTGTAAACTATTGTATTCAAGGACAGGCGTCTTCCCGCGCGAGTTCTCTAATCAGTACAGCGTTGTGCACAAATCCATTCTTTTTTTATATATCTGTCTTAGGTGGCGCGGAAATTATTTCCATCGACGCCTACAACAAATCCGACACCGGGGACAGTTTCGTGATAGGTATAACGATCATGAAAACGAGCGCGGACATGATAGAGAGATATCTGAACATATATACGGAGGGTGCGATGGACGGCGAAGGAGATGAGGGTAGCTCGGTCGAAGCCATAGCCCAGAACTGTCTCATGGTGGAGCTGTCGTACACTCCTTACCATCTGTACCATACCGTTCTACCGCAACAGAACTCCACACAGGAGGTATGTCGTAAACTGTCATGACATATAAACCGTCAGCGAGCTACGGTTGCGACTACTATCGCACCCGTCACGATCTCCGTTGCTCCATAGCATAATTTGAAACTTTGCAGGTAGTTTGGCTGATATCCGGAAGCGATTACAGGATTCATATGATAAGGGAGGATAAATCGAGCCACGTTTACAGCGAGTCCCCCATCGAGAAATATTTCCCGGAGCTGCACGACATCCAGGCGATCGCGCTGTGGATCAATATTTATTATTACGACAATTATAAGCGGTTTGTATGTATATTTAAGAGAAAAAAAATTCGTCTTATCCCGATATGATCTTACGCATATGTCAAAATCAGGAGGGTCACCGCCGTCGGCTGTGAGTGCGGTCTAGTCAAGGTCGCCATAGTGAACGTGGCGGATCTGCAAGTTTCTCGAAGCTGGCTGCTGAGATACGACAAGCCTGTACCGAGTGTGATAGTGTTCCCGCATAGAAACACCGTCAGCAAACCGACCTTCGTAGACGCCGATTGTAAATATTTCGATGCATCATTTATACATACAATGCACAACAGTCTAGGATAAAAATCATAATTTCAGCCGAGGATTGCGACCCCAAGGACGACGTTCTGAAATTAAATGCCGTTATCTCGAGTACAAGTAACGCCGTTGTCTTCAAGTAAGTAGTTTATAAATTAATGATTGCCGAAGATGCGAGTGTATCCCGTTCTTTTCGCCAGAGACATCCTGCGGCACGGGATGAAGCAGGACGTGATATTGAGCGGCAGCGAATCGTCGGATTGTATTCTGTGCTGCTGTATAGCCGACATAAATATGGACGGTCAGAACGAGATCTTGCTCGGTACTTACGGTCAGGAGGTCCTGATCTTCGCATTGACAGGCGACACGTGGGAATTGGCCACCAGAAAACTGTTCGACGCTCCCGTGCATTCCATAAGCTACATGGACATAACGAACGATGGAATAAAGGAGCTGATTGTACTCACGCAACGAGGTGTACACATACTACAGGTTTTGTAACACTTTACATACATTTAATTATATATATATTTTTTTTTTTAAACGTGAACGACGTATACATTTTTAATATTTCCATGCAGCATAATATAGCTGACATTCGAGCGAAGTGGAAGGAACGTTGCAAACAATTATTTGACATACTAGCTCAGGAATAACTGTATATTTGTAAAAAAAAAGGTAAAAAATATTCTATATATTTTATATAATATATTTATGTGATATACATTGTACATACCATTTGTAATTTATAACAAAATAACAAATGTAGTATATTCTGTTAAATTAATCGATAGAGAAGAAAATACAAAGATTACTACTCTAAATTTAATTCTTTTCCTCATTATGATATATATATTGATGTTATTTAATTGAAATTAAAGATTTAAATTCTGTTTATACCTTTCGTAAGAGGCGCTATATCGTTATATTCATTAAATAAATAAGCGTATTAGCTCAGAAGTAACTATATATTTGTAAAAAAAGTGTTCTATATATTTTATATAATATATATTGTTCATATCATTTATAATTTATAACAAAATAAAAAAATGTATGTCCGTTAAATTAATCGATAGAAGAAATCACATACAATTAAAGATTACTACTCTAAATTTAGTTCTTTTTCTTATTATTATATATATATCGGCGCTATTTAATTGAAATTAAAGATTTAAATTCTGTTTGTGCCTTTCGTAAGAGGCGCCATATCGTCATATTCACTAAATAAATAAGCAATTGATAGACAAGAAATTTACAAAATAAAATTTGAAAGGTACAAATCGATATGGATCTGTGAAATGTGCTTTTAATCTTGTCGACGGAATTGCATACCGCGATGCACAGAAAAGTCGTTCGAGGTCAAATATTAGAGGAGATATTTATATCATTTTTCATATTAAACGCATTTTAGCTGATATTTTTTTCATATAAGGTGTATACGTGCAAGTTTGGATAATTTTCGAAAAACACGCGGATTCACACGGAGCGTATTCACGGAAAAGCAGCCAATCGCAGGGCTGAGCACGGAGGAGCGCCACGTGCGTCGCGCGGTCGCGTATCGCGCACGCGATTGGTCGGCGATCGGAGCGCACTTCGCTCGCAGAGCAGCTATGCAAATTCGTCCGGAACGGTGGGTCCACGCGTGCGGGGGAACGAACGGGGTCCCATGACGTTTGTGACAGTTTGTCACGCGCACGTGTCCGCGAGCGGTCGCGCGTTTCGTCGGACTGCGTTCGGAACGGGCAGATATCTCCTCGCCGCCGCTGCTGGATTGCCATGACCGGCCGCGTTGATCCCGCGCGAGGAAGTGCCGCTGATGATCGATACATCGCCACGTATAACGCGTTGCCGCTGTCGCTGCCGCTGCTGTCCGGCACCGATTGAGGTCTGGACCGCCAGTAGGTGACTCGGGCCGACGTCCTCCGTCGCGGTTCGCGATGACGAGCAAGAAGGGTCACACCCTCCGCATAGAGTCCGAGATCGATCGGAATCGCGAGGATGGCAACTGGAAGAAGGTTATACAGCTCGCGGAACACTTAAAAGTGCAGTACCCCAGCAACGGTAAATGTCTCTTCCTCTGCCTCCCCCCCTCCCGCCGTCCTTTGCCCTTCTCGGCCCGCGATTCCGCTGTCTGATCGTGACTGTCTCCTCCTACGTGTTCTTGCTTTGACACGACGCAACCGCTGTTTTTCTGCAAGAAAGAGAGAGAGTGAGAGCGATCGGGAGAAGGGGAGTGGGAGGGGAGAGACAGACAGAAAAAAAGATGCACGTCAGATGTCACGTATAAAGATCAAGGATATCCGCAGAGTCTGCGTGAACGAAATGTCACGCTCGTTCCGTTTAATTGTATATCGAGTTACAATCTTCCGATATTTTGTTTCCGCGATGTTTTGCGCTACATCATTTATGTCGTTTTTTTTTTTTCAATCCCGCATCTTTCGCGTGGCTGACACGCAGAGAGAAAATGACGTTTACATAATAGTAATACATCGATGTGTACATACGTGCAATAGAATTGACGAACGCCGCCGAATATTTCCTTCGAACGATACTGAATGCCCGATAAATTCTATTTTATTGAATAATTGCATGTACGAAGTCTGTAGTTATATATATAAACTCAGAGAAAGAATTCTGTAGCAGCTAATTGATTTTCCACCGACAGAATGTCTGGCGAATTTCTTAAGCGGGGAAGCGAGATTGGAGAGCTTTCTGGAGCAAACTCCGCCGATAGACGCTAATATCGTCAAGGCACGAAATGGATTAACGGAAACGCGGACGTACCTGTTGCTAGCTGCTAATGAGAAAGATAAACAGGTACACTGTCATGTTGCGAAGGGATAGATGTCTGATAAAAAGTAAAAATCGATCGTGTCTGATGGTGTTCGAAAAATTCACTTGCTAATGATGAGTGACATTCCAGGCGTTAGTCGTACTGGACGCTCACCTGCTACTTGGAAAGCTCCACTATGCGATGGGAATGTACGAGGACGCGCTACACCACTATCAACAAGCCGAACTAGACACACTCACAGAAAAGCAATTACCTTGTCGAAGTTTACGTATTATAGCAGAGTCGTATGCAATTAAAGGTTTGCAATTGACACCTATTATGGTTTCCTTCCTTTCTGACGATAGTAGTACGTTTTAGTGCAATATTTAAAAAGGTACACATATAACAGCTTGCTTTATTAGTTTTTCTGTGTTTTCTTTCTTAACAGTAGTTTTTTTGTTCTGATAGTTATGTGGTTAGATATATACATACATATATATATATGTATATACATATATATATACATCTTTTTTTGTGCAAGATTTGCATTGAGCATAGGCATTTCATGATAGTTAGCATAATTTGAAAACTATATATTTCGACAATTCTACCGCATATATATATATTGTTCTTCCCGTGTTCATGCACTAATCTTAGTAACGAGTTAATTAGACACATTTATTTAATTCATAAACTTCTTGTTATCCAGTATATTCATTTATTACTATGGCTTGTGTATGATTTAGAGAAAGAAAGATCGTTTACTTTAGACACTGACAAACATTTGTCCTGCCGAAGACTGCGCATTATTGCAGAATCGTATGCGATCAAAGGTTTGTATGCTTGTTTGCTTCGTTTTGCTTGCGTCTCTACTTAGAAATTTATTTAGTTAACGCACCCTTAATATACATATATACTGCACACTTTATAATATTCATCTTTTTCACGATATAGAAGCTTGCTTGTAAATGCTTTTATGAACTTAAGAATATATATACCAGCATGTTATCTCATTTGTATATTTTTCAATATTTAGAATTTTCAAAAAAAAAAAAAAGAAATCTCAAACGAAAACAAAAGTTCTGTGCCTTTGCTTCTTTTGATATTTAATTTCATCAACTTGTTTCTATCGAATACAACTAGAGTTTAGTTGCGATGAGTTTGGGGCAAGCACAAAATGTGAAGATCCTTACTATTTACAAGGAATGAAGCTATAACAAATTTTGTAAAGTATTTCGTCATACACGTTTTTCGGCCACTAAGATTGGGAAATTCTAATTTTACTTTGTATACTAAATTTAGTTTTTTTTTTCTGCATTGACATAAATGTGCCGGTATTTCCTGATTGACGTTGGTATTGTAAACTGTTACTCGTGCCAGGTCTCTGTCTGGAAAGGCTACCGCCAAACTCGAAGTCGAAATACAAGATCGCAGAATGGCAGGAACAGATAATCAAGTGTTACGAGATTTCTGGCGACTTGACGCTGGTGTACTTGCAGGAGCAAGACAAAATTGCTATGCAGCAACAAAATGGTATTTCCACTATAATCACAAATAGTAATACAGGTAATTGGCAGAATTTCAAGCCGATGAGAAATATGTAGTTTTTTTTAACGTTTCTTCATTTATAGGTACGTACTCCACACCAACTCCAGTTTCCACAAAGCAAATCGGTCCCATTTTGGAGACCGCGCTGCAAAGAGCGCCGATATTGTACGTTCAAACCGGCAACATACAAGCCGCTGTTAATCGTTATAGGTACGCATTAATTACATAACACTATAACTCCATAATTCCATAACTTCAGTTCCTACATTTAAAAAATTATCTTATGATTTATTAATTTTTTTAAGAAAAATAGTTGTCAGAATATTAATTTTTTAAGAAAGATACTTGTTGTAAGGCGACATTTCGAAAAAAAAAATTATTACATATATAATTTTCTCTTCATGGATATTTTAATCTGTTCCAATTCCGACAGGGAGATTTTATCTGCTGTTGAATCTACAACCACTCAGAGTCTGCGGGTAACGCTGACCAGACAGTTGGCGGAAGTGTTGCTACGCGGCATAAGCGGCGCCGACTACAAACCACCGGACGGACAAACTGACACAATGGGTAATGATAACATGAGCGTATAACCGCATAAATATGACGGAATATTCCTTTCTCGAAAAGGAAAAAGTGATATCGATTGAATGTCGCAGCAGCCGTGAGTAATAGACGGGCGAATCATTACTCGGGCGCAAATCCGTCGGATTCGCCATGGAAACCAAAGAAATACGTGGGACCGAATATGTTCGTCCCCAGGAACGAGTACGAGGAGTCGATCCTGCTGTTACTGATCAGCGAGGCGATGGCGGTGAGGGACGCCGTTCTCAGCCAATCGCCCGAATTCAAGGAAGCCAGGATACACGCGTTCGAGAACGCCACCGCTATCTACGATCTACTCACGGTTGTCGTCGTCAGATGGAGTCAAGTGGAACTTTTACACGAGGTTGAGATTTTCTCTTTTCTTTTTTTTTTAATCCTATTGTCATTTTATCGCGATAAGAAAAATTCATATGTTACTCGGATATTTAATGTTTTTTTTTTTATGACAGTCTTTCGAAAGGGCAATGAAATTCTCTCACGAGGAGGTGCACATATGGACGCAGTACGCGCTATGCCTGATCAGCATGGGAAGGTACATGCACGCGTATAGAGTTTTGAAGGTAGTCGCCAGGCTATCGCCTCAGAAAGTGATGCCCTGTCTGTTGGCGGCGAGGCTGTGTTACGAGCAGTTGAATATGGTAAATAAACTTTCTCATCCGCGTTTCTTCATCTACGTTTAAAAGCGAAAAGCATATTCCCGTAATAAAAGTTGACGATTTTGAGCAGATAAACGAAGGTGTTGAATGGAGTCAAAAGGCTCTGCAACGAGAGACGGCGAGTCCGCAGGGGATGCAGTCTAGATGCCACTTGTACATCGGGATCGGTCACAGTATGCTCTCCACGAACACAATCGTCAAGCAGGACAAGGTGAATCACACGAACACCGCGTTGGACTGCTTTCAAAAGTACGTATTTCTCACGTAACTCGATATGTAACGATCAAGAAACCGCGTACTCGTGAATTTTCTTTTTCTTAATTGATTAATAGAGGATCGTGTTTCTTTCGAACAGGGCGCAACAGTGCGATCCCAACGATCATCTGGCCGAGTATTATCTCGCTCACGAGTATGCGATAAACAGGCAGATAACCGACGCCATCGTGCACGTGAAAATTGCGCTGAATCTACGGGCAGAGCACATTCCGTCGTTGCATTTATTCGCGTTACTCCTGTCGGCACACAAGCAGTATTCCGAGGCGTTGCACGTGATAAACAGCGTGCTGGAGGAATACCCGGACAACTTGAATTTCCTCTACGTGAAAGCGCATCTCGAGTTGCGTAGTATCGGCGGTGTCGACGCGCTATACACGATCAGCCACATGCTGCATCTGTGGAAAAGTCTCTATGAGGATCAGACGAATGTTAATTGTAACGAGCAACACAGCGAGAAGCGCAGCGAGACCAGAAGCGTCTTTCAGCTCTACACGTCGGAAATGTCCGATAAGGACTCGAGTGAGTAAAACACGTCGTACACGTGTTAATATATAGATAACATTGAATAACACGTTAGGCAGAAGTAATAACAAAAAAAAAATGGATTGTATTATCTTGTAAACTGATTGAATCAAACTCTCATCGCATTTTCCAATAACGTACCCCCCAGCATTCCGTTAGAAACTTAATTATTAATTTCTAATACGAAACCCTCGACCGAGACCCTCCACAATAGTCTCCGAAAAATCGACTAAAAAAAAAAATCTCACGAAAGACGACGTTTTTCCGGTAGGTTCCCTGCATGCGCAATCATTAGCCGCTTCGAGAGTCGAGCAAGCCCTTTCCGAGGTCGCCTCGTCAATTAGCTCGTTCACACCGAAGCCAGGGCCGCAGAGAGCATGGCTGCTGCAATTGCAGATCTGGCTTCTGCTCACCGAGGTTTTCCTTATCCTGGACCAACCGAACGGTGCCGTTCTGTCCCTCCAAGAGGCCACCAACATCTTCCCGTTGAGTCACCACATTATGTACACGGTATAATAGCACGGATCTCTCCTTGCCATTATGAATCTTTATGTTCGATGATTCAGATTGGATGATTCGTTGAGGGAGCGTTACACAATGTTGCACGATAATAAAGTACAATTATCTCTTTACAGCGTGGCCTTCTGCACGAGTACAAGTTGGAGTACACGGAAGCGAAGCAATGCTATCAAAACGCTGTTTCAATCAATCCTTCGCACATAAAGAGTTTACAACACCTGGTAATAATTTTTGCGCTGCATGCATTAATTATTAAACATATATTTTATGAAACTTTTTACACATATTTTGTATGATTTTATAACTTTGTACAATGCTGGAAATAGATTTATAAATCTAATATTGCTTCTATATGTGATTATTTGCAGGGTCTTATTTATCACTATTTGGGTAGTCAGAGACTGGCAGAGAAAACCTTGAGGGACGCCGCGAAAATCGATCCAAATTCTCATCAGACTTGGTACTACATGGCCTCAATTGATTGCTATAAACAGATTATCGTGACGATAACTTCGTGGCACGAGTCAATGGTCATTTATTATCTGTAATGATTTCGCATGACGATAGCATTATATCTGTATTCTGGAGTAATCGGATAGCCAATTATCTCAAGAATCGTCACGATAAATCGAACGTTAAGATATGATATAATACGGACATAATACGCGTATTTTACCAATTCTTCGTTCTTTCTAATATTAGTATTTCATTATATACCTATATAATATAATTTATTTATAATTTATTGTATATATAGGTATATATCTATTTATATATTATTTAATGTTATGAATTGTGAAACTTTAGTTTACAAAGAATATTTATATTTCAGGTATAATTTGGGGATGGTGTTGGAATCGTTGGGCGAGGTGGAGGCTGCCAGTGACTGTATGGCAACGGCGTTGGAGGTCGAAACGACAAATCCCATTCTGCCGATTCTGTCGATACCGGTGACCTTCGAGTAATCCTCGGGTTCCTAGGAGAATACAAGATTCGGCGAAATCACGGTTTACTTTTTCTCTTTACGTTCGTAATTTTCCGCGGGCATTTCCCTCGCCTTCCCGTCAATAGTACCTGGACACGTTGTACTATTGTATAAACTCATTGTTAAAAAGAGAAAGAGAAGAGATACTTTAATTGTACAAAATAGTTACAATCGATGTAATAAATTCGAATAAAGTCTTACCTCCAGAATGTCGGACAAATTCGCGGAAGGTGAACACGGCCTGTTTCCCGGAAGGTTTCCGCGGTAGAGTAATCCCGGGACTTTAATTTAGAATTTGTGTCTACCGCAGCGGAGTCGCATGTCCCGCCGCATTGTGGATACGATAAATTTCAAATACACGTATCCGATACGAATCTGGTGCGCGAGTTGTTGCACCAGCGGCGGTTGCCGTTTCGTGTTAACATATATTCCTATCCCGGGGCGTACGACGCGTAGAGACGCCCCGAGACGACGTCTAAAAATCGGTAGTACTTTCTTGCGTTTTGCGAAAGAGTTTCGCGTAGGCAGCGCGCTCGCTTCTATTATTCAGAGCTATTATTATTTTGATTATGGTACTTTATTCGTTCATTCTCGAGAATCCGCGCGATCGCAAGATTGTCGCGCGTCTCTATCGTCTTTTCGGACAGTCGCGGCATTTACGGTGCGGGTGCGCGCCGCTAAAGTACCTGTCGCGGATGCGGCAATGCGCATACGTGGTGGCCCAATTTGCGCGCGATGCGCAAGCACATATTACACGTATATGCGAAATCGTACGTAACGTAGGTATCGTACGTACGTACGTACGTGTATAAGCGGATGCACGGACGGGCGGACGGTTCGGATCGGAAAAGTCTGATGTAATGGCTCTCTAAAAATGTAGTAATTTATTTTTATAGAAATCGATAAGGGCGCGATTTTATCGGGACGGTGCGCGACGGTCGATCTTCGTTTTCCCTCTGTCTATCCTTTTTTTTCCTCTTTCTCTCTCTCTCTCTCTCTCTCTCTCTCTATCTCTGATAGACGAGTAGAAAAATCTTCCCTCTCTTTCCTTCTCCTCCCATCGTCGGCGAACGCATACGTACGTACGTTTCGCACGCGCAACGCGTAATAACGGCTGTATATAGAACGCACGAATGACAATCGTGTTATCGTTAAGAGGTAGCTATTTTCTTTTGTGTAATCGATATAATAATATTATACATGCATGGCCTGGTTTCGCGCAGGGAGCTCGGGGAAAACGCCTTGTGGATCGCCTTCGCCGGGAGGGTCGGCGCGCGTATTGACGCGTATGCAGAGGCACGGCACACCAGCCCGCGTGCTCGCGTTTCCTTCTCTAATTTCAAATTACATCAGCCGGGAAGTCATTAAGAGGTACGGCAATTTTCCGGCTGGTAGCAAAGCCGCGGCCGGGAACGAACAACCGGCGGAGTAAGCGAGATCCTCGAAAACATTCTAACGACGCAGAAGATTGGCGTGCCTCTCTTTTTTTCCCTCTCGACCTCGCTATAGACGATTATAGGTCTCTTATTTCTCGAAAGTCGGATGGGGTACATAAAAGCGAGGGTGGTTTATTGCGCCATAACGCGTCTCTCCCATCAGCGATAATCCGTAATGCGAATTTCGCGTTAATCGTCAGACTCAGGCGATTGTATTTAATAAGAGCTATGTATGTACGTATATACGAGCCGTAGGAGGAAAGTCGACGTCGGGGTCCCCCCGGGGCGCGAATTTAAATTACACAGGACGCGGAAGACGAATGTTTAAATACGTAATGGATAGGTATGCATATTACACGTCGCTTCGAGCTGAACCGCGGCGTGGCGAGACGCGGCTTTATATTCCAGGCTCTCCTCCGCACATTTATACGTTTAAAGCTATATCCATTTCCCTCTGCCCCATACTAACCCACATTGTAAAAGTATTCTTTAAATAAAGAATACTATAAGCGCGCAAACACTATACGAATGCATGTGTGTGTGTGTATGTGTGTGTCGCGTGTGCGGTATTCCGTTGTGTATCTTTCTGTGTGTATTGCGCATCCTCGTTCTCTCTAGCTATCTCTGTCTCTCTCCTCCCTCTTTCCTCTTTCTTTCTCCTTTTTATTCGACGTCAAAAACGTACGTGCAGCTCGCGCCCCTTCGGTTGAACGTCGCTTTTAACCGGAGATCGAAACAATTTGAAATTTTGACGGCACGGTTCCGTCGAGCTTGGATATTCGACGCCACGCGGAGAGGAGGGCCTTTTATTGCCGGGCGAAATCGCGAGCGATACGAATATCGCATGGAAATTACCCTCCCGCGCCGCTCTTCTCTCGCTCTTCCACCCTTTTTTTTTTAATCCTCCCTTACTGCGCCTGGGTATTGGGATATATTGCGCAACAAACGGAATTCCATTTTCCCTCTCTATCCCCGTTGGCGATCCCCGTCGCCGCCGCCGACGCCGCCGTCCCGCGCCACCTCGCCCCCCTCCCCCTTCTCAGCCATCTTTCGCGCAAGGACGCGAGGAATATCAATTTTTAACGGGCGATAGCGTGACCGTGCGAGAGACCGATGCCATTACGGTAAAATTAACATTCTTTACTGCGGCTCTCCTATTAAATTCCCTACCTCCACCTGCCTGCACGCCTGCCTGGCCTATCAACCAACCAACCTACCTACCTACCTACCTACCTACCTACCTACCTATCTACCTATCTACCTACCTACCTACCTACCTACCTACCTACCTATCCACCCACCCACCCACCTACCTACCCCTGAGAAAATCCACCTCGGTACCGAGCGTCCCCGACTTTCGACGCCCCCGTTCTCTCGCTCGCGCACCCTTCCGCCCTCGCTCTCTCTCTCTCTTTCTCTCTCTTCTCTCCTCTCCTTCCCCGTGCCCCCTCATCCCGTAACGAGATTACCGCGGTCGTACCGTTTCGCCGTCCCGTTCTATCGCGTGTCGCATTGCGCGTCCTAGCGTGCGCAGGCTCGACGCACGGCGACGCGGCATGCCGTGCCGCGCGGTGCCGCGTCGTCGTCATATGCGGTGCGGCGCGGCGGCGAGACTTTTCCGAGAGAGAGAGAGAGAAAGAGAGAGAGCCGCTCCTCCGCTCCTCGAGAGATCGGCGGGTGGGCCCGACCCCTTCGAGGGAACTACGTCAATGACGTTAGCCTTTGACGACGCTCGTTCGACGAGCGCCCGCCGCGGCGACGACGGAACCCCCGCAGCAGCGCGGCACGGCACGGCACCGCGCGGCGCGGCGCGGCGCGGTTCGGCTCGACTCGACTTGCCATCGATTTTTGCCGCGACGCGACGCGGCAGCGTTTCCGCGAAACGTCTCGCTATACGTGTGTTATACTGCACGTACACACCTCGCGGGTATACCGAGCGCGTAAACGTAGTATTGCATAGCTCGTTAGTGCATTATGCATACGCAGGGCAGCACGGGGATGCGTGAAAGATACGATCGACCGGCGCGTCCGGTTCCCAGTTCCCAGTCTCCCCGTCAACCCCTCTCTCAACCCCCTATACCGTCCTCGATCGCTCCTCTTTCTCGCCCCCTTTCGCGGAACGCGAAATGGCGGGCGACGAAGGGCCGGGATTAATAACGGGGCGGGAATAACGGTTCGCGGATATAATCTTTTCTGCGCGCACGCCGCCGCTGTCGCCGCTCTAATTAGATCCTATCGACAACGCGCGCCGGGCGCGTCCGCCGCCCGAGAGCGCGCGTAAACCGTCGCGCGTCTCCGGGATATATCGGTCACGGTCACAACGACGGAGCGGTTAACAATTCATCGGACGACACATGCACGCGGCACACACACACACACACATACATACACATACAGAACGGAGCGGTAGTGCGGACAGCGAGGTGTTCCTGGCCGTCGCGTCGCCGTGTTCCTGGCCGGAGCGCGCCGTCGATCGATATATACGCGTCGTGCGCTTATATACGCTTTTGCGAGAGAAAAGAAGTTCGGTATTCCCCTCGGCGCGCGCGAGCGCGAGCGCTCATCCACCCTCATCCGCACCTTCTCCGCCCCTCCCGCGTTTCTGCTCCCTCCTCCGAGAGAACGTCAGGTCGCCGCCCGTTAGTTCCCTTCGTTGCATTCGCGTATCATCTCTGCAGCTCAGCGCCGCTCGCAATCAGGAGAAGGAGCTCAAGATCAGTCGCGAACTCCAACGTCACGACTGATCGAATAAGCTCTCTCTCTTCGAAGCGGAATTGTTGAACGTCGACGCGACGACGAGCTGATGAGATCTCGACGCTATAGCGGGAGCGCGCGAGAATGACCTCTCCTCCGTGTCCGTGTTGTTCATCCTATACCGGCCACGGGGAGAGTCGTCGGCGGCGGCACGCTTATATAGGTACAGGGCTAACGTCGCGAAGATCGAATCCATCGAGATTACGGCAATTTCCTGCTCTCATCGAAAATTGCAGAGGGGTGTCGGGCCCGCGATCGATCTCTCTCCCTGAAATATAACAGCGTCATTCTGAATATAGAAATATACGTCCTGAACGTATATACACAGCGAAACTGAAAACGTCCGCGCGTCGCGTGGCGCGCGCCGGGACCGAGCACGCCGTCGTCGCATTCTCGCACCTGTCGCCCGTAATTCTCTCTCTCTCTCGCTCTCTTTCTCCCTCTCATTCTTTTTTTTCTTTCCGAACGCCGACGGCGCGTTTCTCGGAGATCGACTTCCAGCGATCGTGACGCATTCCACCTTTTTGCCACGTTCGCAGCTGCCTAAGTATCTGTACGATTACGGATTTCTAGGTGGAAACGCTCACGAGTCACGTCGAGTCACGCGTCCGCTCACGCGCTCGCTTACGCGCGCGCGCGTGCAGCCGGCCGGCTTCGTGCTAAGCTGGTTGCTGGAGAGGCGTGCTGAATTATTCACCGCACCCGCGCGGCATTGCGACTTGCGTAGGCCAACCTCCTGTAATCGCCTTCGTAAAGATTTCAGATCCTCACCGGGCGGACCGGCCGTACCGAGGAGTGACACGCGACATCGGAATATCGGACGTATTGTCATTATTCGCGGCGAGAAAGAGAGAAAGAGAGAGAGAGAGAGAGAGAGAGAGAGAGAGAGAGAGAATAGCTGTTTATTAAACGCCCTGAGATAATTTCCCTCGAAGCGCAGGAATCTCATGAATACGGTGGTATTATATAGATTAGAACAGTATACGCTGTAATATAGCGAGAAAACAGCTAGTCTACGGCTTAAACTGCCAAGGTATATATGTATATGAAATTTAGAAATAGAGCGAGACGGGAAAAAGCTGCCCAACAAAATAAATATAAGCGAACGCAGAGTAAACAAAAAAGAATGCGTGTATGTATATATCGATATTTCGCAAGGTATTTTTATGATTCGTAAAATTGACGGCGGCAAGCCGCAACGGGCCTATACCATGTCCCTTTGACACGTTATGTCGATAAAGCGAATTCACAAATATATATATAAAGATCAACGATTTGGCCTCGGATTACAACGTGATATTTCTTTGTCGGCGCGCGGTCACACACAGGCGCGCTAAAATAATCGCCCTACGCCGAATTCGGCGGCGGAAGGCGCGGTTTTCCCTCCCCGATCGCTATATACTTAGCGCGTTTCGCCTCCGAAAAGCGAACCCAGCGAGAAATGCGCGTTCAATTGGGACCGCGGGGCGTGAGCACGTATACCGATAATAATAGCGGTAATACCGATAATCAACGGCGGTAAGGCGATAATCTGTCTCGATTCTTCGGAGCGGGTCGCTTTATCGGCGATCGCGTTCCCCGTCACGTACTACGTACCTATACGCGAGAACGCAATGCAGAACTTTTGGGGAATATATAATCTATACGCGCGATATATACACGAAGTGGAGCGCGCGGCGAGAACGAGCGAGCGAGGGAGGGAGAGGGAGAGAGAGAGAGAGAGAGAGAGAGAAGGAAAGAGAGAGAGGGAGATAGGTAGATAGAGACGGAGATGGGGAGGCGTGAGTTCGAGAGATGGAGAGAGAAGTCGCAGGCAACTTCTCGCTCGTGTGTTTCTCCCCTTATCTTCATAAGATGTCTGTCTACGGAAAATAATCAAGTTATACAATGTCATTTTATCAATAAACAGAGCCCGTTTATCGCTCCCCGGTAACCACTCAGGATGTAATCGTTCCAATCCGTCGCGCGATTACACGTTATCTGACACCACTGTCAAATTGCCGCACTGACACACATACCGGGAAAGTGGAAATAGTATATAGGCAAAGCGGCGGCGGCTGGGGGAGGTAAGGAGGGAGGAAGGAGCGAAACGGGCACCGCGAGAGAGCGACTGGCGGGCTAGAGAGAGAGAGAAAGAGAGAGAGAGGCGGAGAAGGAAAGGCGTAAAATAGGAGAAAGGCAAAAGGAGTCTGGGAAAGGGGTGGCGGAGGACAAGAGCGACCGACGACTATAACGACGACGACGACGACGGTACAGCCGGGTACGATAAATTTTCACGCTTTGCACCCGCCTGTAAATTTCTCGAGAAGGTAGGAATCTGCACTTGGGAGCCAGCTCGCGCCTAGAATAACGTGAAATTGATCAAAATCAATACTTCGAAGAAGAAGAGAAGGGAGACGGAGAAAAGGAGAGACGAAAAACGTGAGAAAATTACAGTGTGGCTCTCTCTCTCTCTCTCTCTCTCTCTCTCTCTCTCCTTCCAACTGTCTCGCCTCGAGCAGATCCAATTTGTGTCGTCGTCCACGAGAGCGATAGGTTTCCTCTATGGCGCGGTTTTTACACTAAAAGGTCCTCATTCTATTTAAAAAAAAAACAGCAGAAAGGACGGAGACAATCGATAAGGGGTGAAATGCTATAGCGAGAAGAGAAGATCGGTTTTTACGTGACAAACCTAAAGAGAAGTAATTTTTTTCACGGCGCGAATTTGCCATGTGTCGCACACATGAGGCCGAACCGCTGCTTTCGTTGCCTCTGCAACCGATTTCGCGACAACGCAATTCGTAGGGGGCCCCGTCCCGACTGTCCCGCGCGACGAAAACGGATGGAGGGTACGAGTTAAACGCGGTGACGCCGATCGTCAACGGGCGAGATCGATAAGCGATGAAACAAGCGGCGAAACACGGCGCGCGATCTGCGGCGCGAAGCACGACGATCATCGGGAAGGGTTGATCGAGAGAGAGAGACGAAAGAAAGCTGTCGCGAGATAAAATTCGGGGGTATACGCAAGGAAAAGAGGGTGGGTAGAGCGGATCGGCAGCGGAATTCGGTAGAGCGGGCTCGGAGATCCGCTGATCGGGGGAGGCGAGAGCGTTAGAGAGAGGAGAGAGGAGAGAGAGAGAGAGAGAGAGAGAGAACATCGTGCAAAGAAGGGAGTCGGGAAAACCGGCGGGGAAAAGGCGCGGAAAGGGGAAAGGCAGGCAGGTAGATAGGCAGGCAGGCAAAGCAGGCTAGGCGAGAGGGAGACCGATCGTCGCGTTGCCGAAAAACGCGTCCGTCGCATTCGTGAGCGACTCCTCTCTCGCAGGCAGGGAAGCCCGGCTTTGACCCGGTAGCCGGCGCGACACGGCACAGTCCGCGCGGCTGCCTGACGCATTGCAGGTGCGCGCCGGCCAATCACAGGCCCGGTTAGTTCGCCCGGACTCGTCCTGTAAACACGACCGCACCCCCCCCGCCGTGTAAAACGGATTTGTTATACGGGGCGGTCGCGGGCACGCCGCGCCGCGCCGCCGTGCCGGCCCGCGCGCGGCCGCGGCGGCCACG
>NW_012026798.1:1400554-1418734 GCF_000956235.1 Wasmannia auropunctata | reverse complement strand
CGCGCGACGCGGCGCGGCGCGGCGCGGCGCCGCGCGACGCAGCGCGCATCTCTCGCCTCTCGCGCGGCGTACGTACACCGCCGCGGCGCCTATCTCTCTTCCTCGCACCGTTCGCGCGCCGTTCGCGAGCGATTAAAAATCGCCACGGGCCTTTTTTTCCGCACCTTTCGGCAACGAGGGGAAGCCGCGCCGCGCGCGGGGTCTAGCTCGCGGCCGCGTAGGCGGCCGCCGCGCGCACCAGCCGCCCCCCCCTTCGCGGCACCTCCCTCCACCCCCGGCACCCGGCGGCGCGCGCCGATTGGCCGTCGTGCAGCTCGTGAGGGGACGGCGTAGTGATATCCGGGCTGCGAGACCAGCGGCGGCTCACAGAGAGCCTCGCAGACCGAGAAAGACACGGTGGACTCCATTGCTGTTCCGAGTGCGTTTCTCGCCGGACTTGGTGTTTCCCCCCCGTCGACTGCGTGTCTGGTCCGCGCTCGTGCACGTTAACGAAGTTGATTCCCCGATTTCGGCCCGAACGGCGAGCCGTCTTATTTTGCGAGCGAGCGACCGAGCAATCGACCGACCGACCGACCGACCGACGTATCCGGAGGTTGTGAATTAAGATACATTCTTGTTTGTCCAGTGCGCGGAGTAAACGCGTGTGTTAACGCGAGCCGAGTCTTCTCGTGCGTGAGACCGGAACGTGAGAAAAAAGAGAGGGCCCCACGATGGTAAGTACTCCCACCCGTTTGTGCCGTGCTAACTCGGAGAGATCGAAGATCGGGAATTATCGTCGCCGCGCGTGACATTACGTACCTCCGTTCCTCGTCTCGTCGCCTTTGCTCTACACGTCGTCGTTGTCGTCGTCACCGTCATCATCATCGTCGTCGTCGCCGTCGCCACTGAGATTCGACCGAGAGAGCCGTGCCCGCGAGAGCTCTCGGTCTCGCCGCATTGACGCGTCGTCGCCGCCGCCGCCGCCGCCACCGAAGCGCACGTGCAACGAGCGTAAAGCGTTAAAGAGATGCGCAATTTACGGCCGCGAGGGGTTACGGCGTTTGAACTCGCCCTCGTCCGTACACCATACTCCATCTATCTTGTTTCGTATCCGCAGCCAGGACGGATTTCCTTTTCTGGAAGGATCGGCGGGAGCCTCGTTCTCTCTCTTTCCTCGCTATCTATACATCCCTCTCCCTTCTCTCTTCGTCAACCGTTCATTGTCAGCCTTCGTCGGTCGAAGCGTACTTCGCTCATGCCGCCCCGGAGACTGCCCCGACTCCCCGCGGATTATCGATCCGGCATGGCCGTCTATACTTCACACCGTCGTGCTCCTCGCAGAGTTTTCTTCCGCAGCAACGAGAAAAATCTGCATCCGCGCGAGCGGAAGTAACGGCTGATCGATCGTCGCCGTGTAGGGAGAAGGAAAGAGAGAGAGAGAGACACGTATGCGGAGCGAGCGAGAAATACAGACAGAGCGAGAGAGAGAGAGAGAGGACGAGGAGGCTGTCGAAAATGCCTCGACGCTTCTTTTTCCCTCTCTCGCGCCATTCGCCGGCACGGCGCGAGTATTCGGCGTTGAACGCGGATATTTCTATACTCTTCGGCGCGGCGAGCTCTCGCGCGCGTTTTATCCGAACCGGGCGGACGGACGGAATTTTCGCGTTTACGACCGGCTCTAGCCGGCCGTACGTTACGGGGGAACGCGAGACAGGTGGGCGAGACTCCGGTTCGCCGCGGAGCGGCTAATTTCGCCGCTTTTCTCTTCTCGGCTCGTCTCTGCCGCTCCCGCCGCATTGTTCGGCCTGCTGACGGTTGGCCGCCGTCGCTCCCGCAATCGCGTGTGCCCTCTTGGACTCGTCGAGATAATCGACGAGCGCCGCGCGCGACGGTTATCTTCTCGCTGTGCTCACTGCTCGTTCGTCCGTCCGTCCGCCCGCCCATCCCGTCCGTCCCGTCCGTCCGTAACGCTGCTAAATTCACGGCCTTCGCGCCCGAGATCGAAACGCCGTCGCAGAGTTTTGCCTGTCCCATGATCCGCTCGCAGCTGCACCTTCTACACTTGTCGACGAAACGGTTTTACATTCATCCATCCATACATACTTACATACCATACATATGCACATCCACACATTTATTTTTTTTTAATTGAGAGGAGAAGATATCGGCGAGAGAGTAAACGTGCAAAGTACAGAGACAAACGGTACGGACGATTTCGATTTCCTGCTTTTTTTTTTTCATCGACGAGAGAAACTTTCCGGATCGTTCGCGTCATTCCCGATCGATGACGCGTCCACGCTTGTCATTTCCGCGACCTCGGCGAGAAAAGATTTCAAACTTGAATCGAATGGGGGGGAACGACGCGGTGGCGGCGACGTCGCCGTCGTCGCCGTCGCTGCCGTCGTCGTCGTCGTCGTCGTCGTCGTTATCACGCGCCGCAATCTCTCCTCTCCTTCGATCGCGGGCGTAGATAGATACCTATCGGAGCACGAAATACGAGAGCGGAGCGAGCGAAGCGGGCACGAACGCCCGACCGCTCCTTTTGCATAATCCATACGGGTCACCCGATACTCATCTCTCTTAAGGGCGCTGCCGGGTTCCTCGTAATAACGCGTGCGTACCGTGTGTTTTCGACGTTAATATCTCTGCTCCTTTTTTTTTCTCTCGCTCTCTCTCTTTCTCTCCCTTTCCTTCCACGCGATGCGTGCGACGCGCTTCTATCCGTCCGGCGATCAAACGTTACGGGCGATACATCTCGTCGTCGCTCGCTATTGATTTTCGCGCTCCCTCACCGTCGCTCCTTTTACGTTCCCTACGCGCCCGCCGTAACCCGTTACGCCAGCTCACCTTTCCGTCTTTCTCCCCCCCCGCCCCCTCCCCTCCCCCTTCCCTCCTGTCGACGCACACGGGTTTTCTCGTCGTCGACGACGTCTCTGACGGGCGATTCGCGTTTCGTTTCCGTTAAGCGCTCGGGGCCGCGGCCCTTCCCTCCTCCGTGAAAACTCGCCCTGCCCGCGACGGCACGGACGCGGCCTCTCGGCGGCCTCGCGGAGCCATATTTCGCCCGACGGTTCGAAAAGTGAGGTTATCCCGCAGGCCGGGCGGTCGTGGACGCGCCCGGCCCAGGCGCGCGATTTCCCGATGCTCCCGCGATCCGACGGTCTTTCCGGCCCTCGGAAACGGGATTTTTACGAAAAAAATCGAAATTTCTGAGAACGCGCTCGAACCATTCAACGTGACGGGCGTAACAAGGAGAAAGACAGAGAGAGAGCGTAATTGCGCTCGCGCGGCGCTTACGTGCCGTCGGACTTTACCGAGAAATGACGGCGATAAAGATAGCCGTGTGTTGAAGAGAAAAACGTACGTAATAAAGACCGTTGCTAAGAGTTGCGATAGCGACGCGATTTACGACGCGATTTCCGTCTTGCGCGAGAAATCGATATCATCGGCGGCGGTCACTTCGCCGCGAGAACGAGCGCTATATCAGCACCTGTCTGTAATTAGCGTCCAGGAATAGAGAGATAGAGACTCGCGCGACACGCGTTACTTATTAAAGATTCCGCGTTGTCGCAATTTTCCGAAGACGTTTTTACGTGTCGTGCGCGCGCGCGCGCGTGCGAGATTTATAATCGGCGGAGACGGGGGGGGGGGAGATGAGAGAGATCGGCACGCATTTTTAAAAAAATCGCGTAAAGAGTAAGGCGTCGCGTGTTCCCCGATTTTCGACGGCGCGCGACGATAATTGTTCGATTAAGGAAAGGAAAAAAAAATAAAGAGGAAGGTTCGCCGAATGACAGATGGATTCCCGCATTAAACACACGCACGCACACACACTTTTGGAGAAGAATCAAAATTTATTTTTACCGCGCGCGACGTACAACCGCGCCGCGCGCGGGAAGGGCGGGGGGGGTACGCGTGTGTGCCTTCGTGAAACGCGCATAAAGCGCGTTTTCGCGCGATGCATTACGCGCGATTCGCCTCGTTAATATATTCACGCGATCCAACTCCCAAGTAAGTCCGGGAATTCCTTACTTATGCGGCCGGGCAATTAAATCGCGCTGTCTATATGCATCATCGTGCTATTTCTGCCGGTATTATCACGCGTCTCGTTGCCTCGCATTATTCGGCGCGCCGGTGTGGGAAGCGTTTACGAAACTTGTTGCAACCTTTCGAGATTTCTGGAGGGATAATCGGGATAATTAAGCCGGAACTCAATTAACTTGTTTTTGCCACGTTTAACTGATAAGAGAGTACGTTTCAATGGCACGGAATTGTCTTGTGTAAAACGGCTCGTGCGTCTTTTGAAACTGCCGTTCGCGAAGAGGCTCCCGACTTTGCAGAGCTAAATAAAACATTCAAATTCTTGTCAGAGAGATGAGAATTAGAATAGCGTTTTAAAGTTCACACGTATGTGTAAAATAACTATAATTATCATCCCCTCATTTGAATATTTTGAAACGTACTTATTCATACATATACATACGTGACTCGTTTATTACTGAGAGAGTTAAATTTTGTGTGTTTGTTTTTGTTTAAAGGCTGACCAACTCACAGAAGAACAAATCGCAGAGTTTAAGGAGGCGTTCTCGCTATTCGATAAAGACGGCGATGGTACTATAACCACCAAAGAATTGGGCACGGTCATGCGGTCCCTCGGACAAAATCCCACAGAAGCCGAACTACAGGACATGATTAACGAAGTAGATGCGGATGGTACGGTATATCCTTATGTAACTTTCTGGCGCGTGTAAATCGTAATTTACATTACGAATTATTTTGCCTGCGAAAATAAGTTGTTTCGCTCTATTTCTGTATTATCCGCTTGCAACCGTTTTATTCACGGTTGACGAAAGTACTATACTTAGTATTTTTGGAAGGAGCTATTTTTTTCACTTGCAAGATATTTAAAGCGCCTTTTTTGTTATTGAAAGAGGAAAGTGAGCAACTTCGATAGAATTCGACGTTATGAAAATCCCGAAATTTTAGGTAACGGCACAATCGACTTCCCGGAGTTCTTGACCATGATGGCGCGTAAAATGAAGGACACGGATAGCGAGGAAGAGATTAGAGAGGCCTTCAGAGTGTTCGATAAGGATGGAAATGGTTTCATATCCGCGGCGGAACTTAGACACGTCATGACAAATCTGGGCGAGAAACTCACTGATGAGGAAGTAGATGAAATGATACGGGAGGCCGATATCGACGGCGACGGCCAAGTTAATTATGAAGGTTGTATCTCATTGCATAATATCTGTTAATTAGTATAAAATAGAACTCTTACGTCGATATATCGCACGTGGAATCTTCTTCACATGCCGTTTTGTAACACTACTAAAAAAATGATTTAATCTCTAATTTTAATAAATTTACGTCAGCCAGCTCGAATCATGACGTTAAAAACAAATGAAATTCCCACGATACGTACGCGAACAATTCCTACAATTTACATTAATGATTTCTCGTCGACGAAATCGTTTTAAATTCTGTGAATTAATGCGATTCTCAATAAAGCAGTTTGCACGGTTGGTTCACGTGTGTCTACTCGTAATTTTCTTTCGCTTTCGACGTCACGAGATACAAGACGACTGTTTACTTCTTCGCCGTTATTTTGACGAAAACTGTCACATTTGACTGATTTAGTCATAATGTAAATTAATGTATACGTTAACACGTAATGAGAAATTTCTTTCGTTGTATGTTTCAGAATTCGTCACAATGATGACATCAAAGTGAATGCAACCTGTGTAACGGAAGAACTCGCGACTCGGAGTGGTGTTGACGTATTAAATAAATCAAGAAACAGAGAAAAAAACATATGTAACAAAACGAGAATCAACCAGAAAGTGACAAATCTTGTATCAGGATACGAAGATGTCTTATAAAAGCGCGAAGAGTCAACGTCCGATAACGCGTTAAAAAAAATCATCGTTTAACGATAAGTAATACAGGGCAATTAATTGTTTAATTAAAGAGTTATACCACTAAAATCATTATCTCTCAAAACATAAATATTTACGCGTGTATACATATACACACACACACCCACACATACACACACACGCACACATAACAAAACGAACACACGTAACACAGTAACTCGTTACACTAAATAACACGTACGAACGTAACACGCTCGAAGAGTATACACGTACACACATTCACTCGGATGTCTTATTTCCATTGGATAAAACAATTTTGGAAGTGAGATAACGCGAAGACACACAATTGCGCGCGCATGTGCACCAACGACAAAGAAAAAAGTGCATTTTCCACTTTCCTCTCTTTCTCGACTGCCCCCCTTCCCTCATTTCCTACCTTTCCTCTCCTGCTTTTTTTGATTTTCTTTTCCTTTTTTTTTCTTGTCGCGCCCTTCGGCATTACCTTTCCTTCCGCCACCATCCCCCCCCCCCTCTCCGCCTCTCCATGTCTTCACCTGTCCTCCTTCATTTCCCCGGAAGTTTTTTCATGAGAAAGGCATGTCGAAGAATTGTAATTTCTCTTTACAAAGGGAGAGGAAATGTGTGTGTTAAGGGACAAAGTATAAATCCGATGTAAGATAAATATTAAAAGCAGCAAAGATTTATTTGCCAATCGAGAAAAAAAAAGATTCATCTCGAGAATTCCTTCGTTCATTTTTTTTAATAAACGAGATACGTGTATAGTGAATGATGACATTAGGATACGTAGCTGCTAAATAGATGATGATGTCTCTACCGTTAAAATGCATGCACATGTACAAATGTTTGTTTGTCTCTGTGAGAGAGAATTCGGCCTGGACCGATCGTTTTCCAGACAAAGAGAGAAAGAGAGCGACAGTATAAATACGATGCGCTTCGGCCTCTGGGTTATTGATGACGACTTTAAATGCAAAAGCTGTGCTGGACCCCTCGATGCCTCACAAACGAATAACTTAATTTATATAAGTAACGAGCGAGAAAATTTATAAAAAAAAGAGATGAGAGAGAGCGAAATGAGATGGAGAGAGAGGGAAGAAAGAATCGGAGGAGGAGCTTCGAGGAGCTCAGACCTAGTGCTTTCGCTCGCGTCGCGTCTCTCGCGGGACGGGATGTTGATGTCTGTCGTGCGGATAATATATGATCGTCACGCGGACGACGAGTCGCGACGTGATCGTTGGAAAGCTCCAGGATCCGAAGTCTCGACATTCCTATTTGAAAAAAAAAAAATAATGAAAATGTTAATAAAAAAGAAATGTCTCTTCCTTACGCTTTCAATCAACATCATCCAGCCTCTCGTGCTCGTGCACACGGGACTCACACGTACACGTACGTTTAACTATACTTACGCGAAAAACTATACACACGAAAGATTATTACACACAGAGCAAAAGAAAAAAAAAAGAGAAACACTATAATATTATATTCACGAAGTGCGTTTTGCCTCCAGTTCCATTTTAATCTCCTATTTGTAAACTTGCCTTCCACTCTAAGGAAAGCCTTACATACATGCGCGCAAAAAAGATACAAAAAAAAAAACGAAAAAAAAGAGAAACAACGTCGACACCACTTTTGTTGATATGTAAATCTATGGAGAAATAAAATAGGGATGGGGGATTAAAGGAAGTAAAGGCCACAGTGAGATCGGTGCATTACTTTTCTTCGCCCAGGGGTGCGTGCCAGTCTCGTAAAAACGGAGCCAACCAGATCGGAGAAACTGGTGTGATTTTTGTGCGATCCGTACAATATAATGTTACTTAAGAACTCGAGAGTAAAGAACATAAATGCCGTACAGCGTAAACATCATGCGTGTCGGTGGTTCAGTCATAATATATATGTAATATATATATATATATATATAAAATAATTTACGAAGAAATTAAGAAAAAAAAAGATGAAAGAGATAATTCCTCCACAGTCGTTTATTATTTAATATTGAAGTGAAAAATGAGAAGTACTTGTATTTCTGGTGACCTAGATCGCATTGATCATTAAAACAAAAAAGATAAAAAGATAAAAAAAAAGTAAAAAAAGACAAAATAAATATATCCTCATTTTTAGGTCACAGCTACTCGATTCGTTTCCTTCATTACTAATGGACCTCTCGTTTCAGCAACCATCTCTTTTTGTGTTCGATGGCATCTAGATACTTTGCTATGAGAATATTTCATTGTGTCTCTGTGAACAGGATCCACTTTACATATCTCTGACTTTTCTCGCTACCCTCGAAAAAACTTTTGAGAAGAATAGATATAGGTTACAAGAAAGTACGGTATATTAATTGTAATTAGGAAATCTCGCTCCCCGTTAAACACCCGAAAAAAAAATCTAGGGGGAGAGGAGGAAAAAAAAGCACACATTGGGTCTATTTGTAAACTGTGGTTATTCTGTGTCCTGAGGTATATTTCCACACTTACACTTTATTAAGAATGAGAAAGATTGTCAACAACACACTCGTTTTGTAAAAGTGGTCGTTTAGTATTCGACAGGCATCTGTATCTAAATGCTTCCAAATCCGCTTCGTTTCATCGAACACTGATACCTAGCGATTAAGTCTCTTACGTTACAAAGACTCTATTCCAGTATTTAATATAATAGTAATTTTATATCCGTATCGCAAAATCTATTTATTGAAAGAATTTTCGCGCGCCGAGGATAGATAGGTAGATAGAAAAGAAAGCGAGCGAGCGAGAGATTGAGAGAGAAAGAGAAAAGAGTGGCGCATGGAAGCTCTTGTTGTGAACGTTAACATCGAGGCAATGCCAAATCTTTACCGAATAATATTGAAGCGTTAGCTCTTCTAATATTTAATTTAGCGTCCCCTCGATCTTTGTTATTGAAATACACGTTGTTGTTCTTAAAAAAAAAAAACAATCGTTTATACCGTATTTGCGGAGGTACCAAGACACATCCTGCTTCTATTCGAACGTTGTATTTATTTCGATGTGTACATATAAAAAAAAATCGCAAAATCGATCGACGAAGTGAGTTTTCGTTCGAATACGCTAATCGTAATTTTTTAAATGAGCAAGTTCGTTGCGCTATAAACAAGGTGAGAACGTTGTACGTTTGCAAGACGAGAAAATTCTTTTTTTTTTTTAATCTGATTATTTCGAGCGTAGACTCTGTTCTTTTCTTTTTATTACTTTGAACGATTGTAGTCATTCGATTTAACGCTCCTTGATTTTTTTTCTCAGAAATCTAATTCGAAAATTGTTTCTAGTGTATGTAAGTATATTCTCTGCCGTATCTCAAAGGCGTTCTTCACTTCTTGTCGTACATAAATAAAGCGGCACAGTTTGTATAAAGTGTTGATATTAAGTTAATAAATTGTTCCTATATACTTATATGGGAGCAAACTGGTGTTTATCTATAATACAAGCGATTTTATCTCCCCGATCAAAAAAAAAATGGTCAAGCATCTGACGCGAATGAAAAAAAAAACGCTACGGAATATCTTACACCACACGATTACGGACGAACTTTATAACTACGTCATCCTGTGTGCAATTATGCGCAGTTATAGCGAGAGATAAATTACGTATTGTTCTCGTCTAATTACATCTCAATAATTAACGAACGGTCAAACCTACCGAGACGTCAAGTGTAATCTTGTCCGAGAGATGAAACAGGGCGACAATTTTCTTTTTTTTTGAAAAATACTATATTTTCTCGTACATGGTATTTTTTTTAAACTCGTGTAACATAATAACAAAATTCGATGATTATGCAGATATGTTTTGCTAGCGGCGAACAATGCGTGCTCTCACGATACGCACTCCTTTGGCGTAACTTTGAATTGCAGGCACACCTCCTTCAGCAAGTTTTTCAGTATCCTCACCTGGTGTTCGGAGCTCTGAAAAATACATGTCACTTAATTATAGTCAGTCCGATGCGCGTACCGCTCTTGTCCATTTTATTTAGCGTTTTCACGAAGCGAACACTCACCCCGTCGAGGGTGATCGTCGGTATAAAAGACACGCGCGGCACGAGGGAATTCGTCATCTCTCCGTACTTCGCCAGGAGCTCCTTCCCCCGTTCGCCGTTCGAGCACTTCCTCATGGACTCCAGGTCGACGGACATACGCTCGGCGCACGTATTCATTATTCGCACCGGGTCAATGTTATTCTCGATCATGCAGGCCACAAATTGCAGTTGTACCGACGGGTCCTTGATGACGTCGATGGAGCAAGCGTGTATGATGTTCGCCTGGCATTCGATCGGTCCGTGCTGGCACACGAACTGGTACCCGTCGCTCGTCTTCGTCGTCTGTATTGGAAATCGAACATGGGGTAACTTTAGGAAGCTCGCCGTTCAACTCCCGATCCCACTGATCTAATTGTCTCGATCGATGATTCAATTCACCCTCGCGCCCTATATATTTAGTCGCACTTGACTTGAATATAACGCGCGGTTAATATAACAGTGTGTTGGCCGCGCCAACGAATCTTCTTACCTTCGCCTTACCGTACGGCACCAGTTCAACCTCCACGTTCGCCGAGAGCTTTCGGGACGTCGGGACTAATTGTTTCAAGACGAAACTACGCGAGTCCGGGCATAACGCTTCGTAATACACAGCCACGTGCACTTTCTGAGAAGCCGGGTCGTCCTTTCCGCTCAACGGCGTCACTTGGTCCTGAAGTTCTACGTTAAGAAAAAATCAAAGATATTAGAAAATATTGCGTGTCCATTTATAATTTTGTATTTTACATTTTGTATTTTAATTTTGTATTTCGCTTTTGCGAACAGCGCGATTAGAAAATTAACGAGATTAGAAAAATTGTTTATCCTATCTCATTTAATTTGAAAATAGGAATGAGATGTGTATATAAATTACAGTACAGGATTCTTTAATTTTCAGTCACGCATCGATTTTTATCACTATTGAATAAACAAGTATTACTGCAGTCGTTTGAGATTATTAAAAATCGATTTCATACGAAAAATCGTAAATTCTTATAATTTCGAATTCTACGTAAAATTTCAATATTCAACACTTGTGATAATACGATCAGAAAAATTAGAAAATCTTTATATCCATCATGTTAATTTTGGTTTGAAAATGAGACGTGTATATCAATTGTGATTCTTTCAGGATTTTTTAATTTTTATAATTTTTATTTGAGTAAGCATAACTATTATCTTGGTTATTTGAGACTATTTTCCGCGCGAGAAACCGTAAATTGTTTTTATAATTTCGAATTCTATAAAATATCAGAGATATATAAAAATGAAAATGAATGAAATATTCGAGAGACATTTGCGGTAATACGATTAAAAAATAAATATAGAAAATGTTTATATCCATCTCGTGAGAATTTGATTCAAAAATACATTTGTATTTAAGACGCGTATATATAAATTACAGTACTTTCAAGACTTTTCAGTTGTCAGTAATCATCTTTATCATTACTGATAACAAAAATAATCGTTACCTTGGCTTCGTGGCATTCAGGATGTTTGTTGCCACAATTGCTTTTATATAATTTCTGATACAAAAAAAGAAACGCAAATCTGTGAATCATTGCTTATCTTGTGACTATAGGACACTGATAAATGACTTATTTCTTTTTTTATTAATTGACGTAAGTGGTGTGTTAATCATGTATATCCAGCCTGATTTTTCTAATGCGTTATGTTAATTTCTATTACATTGATTTTTCCTCCATATGTGATTCTCGTTAGTTCGGTTTAAAAATAAACGAGACGCATATGCACATATATATATAAGCTGCAGTGCTTTCAAGATTCTACGACTTTTAATAATCGGTTTTTATTATTATTACTGAAACAAAAAAACAATCGTGACGGTTCTCTTTCTATTTTTAAACTATACTATAATTAATCCGGATAGTTTCATCTGTCGAATCGCGATTGCTGGAGCTTCGATCGCAAGGATTCTTCCAGTCGGAGCAACTCTTAGCACCTGCGATTTGACAGATGTTACATTTAAACGGCGAGCGATCGAGCGTTCGTGCTTTAAAAACAAATCGGAGATTGTACATGCTCACGCGTCGAATAAAAAAAAATCGGGTCACTTCAAAGGTATCAGATAACGATGCGCTTGACAAATTGCGCATCGAATAATCGTGAAAGAGAACCAGAAATATCAGCCTATGGCCTTGAATAAGAGTACGCTGTTATTGCACCGTTATATTGAAAAAAAATTCATCTACGATCTAAAGAGTCATACGAGTCTAATCATCGCAAGTAATATTCGATTTCTCGATTTTTCAAAAAAGACATACTTTCGGAAGCGCAGATTGACGGCACTCCTCGGGGAGACCGACGACTATCGGGATTAACGCGCGCCGCTGACATTTCTCGCCTAGATATCATCGCGTCGTCGGAAAGAAAAAAAATCGATTCATCGAATTCAAGCGAAACAGGCGGCAGGCGGACGGCGGAGACGTGCGCGCGACAGGCCGCCTCTCCAACGGCGGCGGCGTAGGCAGGCCGACAGGTGTAGCGCGAGACACGCGAATGGGATGAGAGAGTAAGAGGAGCGCGCGGCGACGACTTTTGTATACCTGGCGTGGCGGCGCCGTCCTGTAGGAACGCGAGCCAGATCTTGGAGGTCTGCCAGAGCAGCAGGCCGAGGAGCAGCACGAGCACGAGGCGCCATCGAAAGCCTAACCCCATCGTCCCGGCTGTTGTCGCGGCAAGAGGCGCGCACGACTCTCCGCGCGGCGACGACGGCGGCGACGACGGAGGCGGCGGCGGCGACGGCGGCCTCGTTAGCGCGGGCTGACGCAACGTTTCCTAGCGTCGAACGCGCCGGCGGCGACGGCCGACATAGCGGCGCGACGCGACGCGACGGGACGGAACGCGCGCGCGAAGCGACGGACCGCGGCGGACGTTCCTCGCTCGCGACGATCGATCCTCGACCCGAGATCCCCCGACCGAGCACTATCGCGGCAGCTCGGACCCCAACGCCACGCGGAGTGTGCCAACGTGGGATTCACGGCTGCCGCGTGTCGAATCCACGGACGGATTTCTCCCTTTTTTTCCCTCTCTTTATTTTTTTTCGCCTTTTCTCGCGGCATCATCGTATGTATCACGCGGCGATGCGAGCTCGCAACGCTTCGCGTGAAGCAGAGCTCCGTATCGGAGCATTCTCAGCGCGCATTGGAGGACTTGCGAGTCGGAGCCGGAGAGTAGATCTCGACCAATCAACTTCGATCTGGATCCACTTTTGTCCCGATTAATTAATTTCCAATTTCTTAATCTGCAAACATTGTTTAGTACAGATTGCTCTGAAATTACATTTTGCTTCTTCTAGCTACAGTTTTCACGCTTCTTTTGATTTCTTCGTTCTTATGACCTTTCCTCCCCCTCCCTCCCTCTCTTATAGATCATGTTTTATTTTATTTTATTCTGAGCGCTGTTCTAAGTATAAATTAAGTAAAAAAAAACACAAATCTAAAAAAAATATCACAGACAGAAAATTGCGATACTTTTTTTTTGTACTTTTGCAACACATTGACATACATATAAAATCGCGAACCATTGCCTGTGAACTACTTACGCAATGATTGATTTCGATAGCCGCAAAATTATATTTAGAGACGGACTATCGGTCATCTCTCAATTGACGTTATAACTATTATTTTGAATTATATTTATAGTACATACATTACTGCTCTCGATAAGTGTGTCAATAAATATACCTAAGGATCTTATTCTTACCGATGTTATTAAACAATTGTCGTTAGTAAAGAACTTATCTTATTCTATAACAATAAAATAGCAACAAAATGATAATAAAATTGTCGTAAATTGAACAATACTCTAGCTGTTCTTTATGACAATTTTATTATCACTATATCAATTATTAATGAATAATGTGAATTATTATTTATAGAAAAGAAAAAGTAATTTACTAATTTTTCGATAATAATATTATTAAGGATTATAGAAGAGCCATAATTAATTTTTATCGTAAGTAAAAAATTAACTTAGGTATATATTTTATAATAGTGACACGACTTGCAGGCATTTTAATCTTTAATATGTGTTTGCATTTATTGCCACACCGATCACGTATTGATGCAAGAGATTTACAATCACTTTGATTTTTATTGTCCGGATATTACAAAAATCTAATAAACATGTAACTATATTGCATGTAAATATATTGCTTCAGAGACGGTCAACAGCTATCGCCGGTGTCTCATACCTAAAACATATTTGGGCGAAGTGTAACAAAATTGATTATTATTTACGATTATTGCGCAAAGCAATAATATTTTGAGAAATAACAATTAAATGATTATCTAATATTGAATCATAAATAATATTGAAAATAATATGATTTTTTACCGGTTTATAATATTAATGTAATTTTACAATGAGTTTTATAATAACAAAGAGTTAAATTATAAAGATAGTTAATTATGGTTATTATAAATATAAGCGACGATTAATAATTGGGTTATTTTATTAATTATTTTTAAAAAAATAAGTCATTAAAAATTCAATAAAGTAATTTTATTAATCAATTAATAAAAGCATATCGCTAAGTATAAATTATTAATTGGCACTGATTTACTTGCACGATCTTATTGGTGCTGTTCACAAGACGCACAGGCAACAACTTCTGGATGATAAATTTTTGATGATCTCTTTTGACGATCTTTGCCTCATCGAGAAGATCATTTTACTCCAAATTTATTCTCCTACGTTTTCCAGCTCTGCGAGAAATGTTCTGCACTTATTCTTGAGCGTTTTAATGGCCTCCTTGAATAACGTAGCCGATGGTAATGTTCCCACAGATTCTATGGTGACTAGAATTAAGAATACACAAGTCATATATACATAAATATATATTTAAATATGTGTGTAAACTTTCTAGAGTCGTCATTTCTCATAAGTAATATCTTCAATATTTAATGCTCAACAGGAAAAATATGGTTCAACGACCGTGACTTGGGCTTTAATTAGACTTGAGCTCGACTCTTTCTTTTTCTAATGATTTCTAGATTATTCGTACTTACAGATAAAATGATCCTTTATCCGACTCAGTTCCACACAATTCTTTAGATGCTCATAACGATAGACGTTTCTGGAACAGCTGTCGTAACGAGCATTTTTAACGCGTGCCTCACGGTACTTCTGACCCGTGCTCGTCTCTTGTTCTACCACCTCTATCACGCCGGGGCTGAAACAGCTCTGCAGAAGATCCGCGTCCTCGTCTCTCACGGGCTTGGTTAGCTGAATGGCCGGCAAGAGGCGATATGATGCAGTGGCTAAACATATTAAACACTGATATCAATAAAATAATTTACTTTGAATTTAAGAATTTTAAAAACATGATAATTGTTTATAATCTACGATATTTATATCACAATACAAAGTTGCAAACAAGGTTTCGCTCGCACGTACCCACGGGGGAAAATTTGGCGTGATCCTTGCCGATGCCTTTGACTGCGTGCATAAACAGATGGATCTCGTGACCAGGACGCATTTTACATATTAATATATCGTCTTCTAGGACACTGAACTTATCCACTCGTGGAAACATATCTGCTTGCCGGCCTATTGGCACCCATTTAATGTCCTTGCTATAAACTGTAAAAAGAATACTGCGTGTTATGTATTTTATTTAATATTGTTACGTTCAAAAACTAGTATAATATCTAGTGAGTCAATCATATTTAGGATGTTGAATAATTTAACAATAAAATAGTTATATATTAAATGAAAGAATTAAGTCTTTGGTTCTGTCTTTAACATATATTTAAATGAAACATTATTTCATTGTAATTAAAATAGTTTTGTATCAAAATAATCTCGTAATTGTAGGTTTCAAATTTGATCTCCGTTTCATCCCATGTGTATCTCGATTTAATAAAAGATTAGAAAGTTAAAAGTTGTGAGAGGAATGATACCTCGTTTCAGGAATCGATATTTCATTTACATATTGTGTTTATTAAAAATAAGGCCAAAATTATTGTAATTGTAATCTATTAAATTGGAAATTCAATAAGTTCATTTAATGAAGAAATACCTTTGCTGTTTCTGTACATATCCTCTGGAAGACGAGAATTCTTAGGCGCTTGTGGATTCACAGTGCACATGACTTTCAATTCATATCTCAGAGTATCTTGATCACTGACCTCATCATCCGGTCTCCCGTTCGGAGGATACTCAAATAGTCTAGGATCTGCGCAAAGCGGTATAAGACCCAATCTTGAAAACAAAATATCACGTTAATTTATGTTACATAAAAAAAAATTTCATAAAGATAAAAATTGGATAAAAAACTTGATGTTTATTTCTCTTACCTCTGTGCAAGTACTTCATCCTGGAGCAAACTGGTATTATTTATGATATAAACCTTCTCAATAGCCATACTTGGTATTTCACTCAAAAGTATTCTGCGAAATGCATTAGCTAGCGAAGTATGACAACCAATTATGTCGAATTCTAATTCTCTTTGGTCTCGTTCTTCCTGTATTATATTTATCTTCAGATTCTATAATAAGAAAGATATTTTCACACACACATATTGATACACATATTAATACATAACACATTGCTCTCTTTACAATATATTACCTTTACAAATTTCTCCAGCGCTGTTAACTTGTCCGACGTATTATATGTATATTCCTCAAACTGTTGAAACAAATTTACATTATAAATTATATAAAGCAAAATGCATTTAGTAATTCCTTACAAACTTACATTTTCGTGCTCTTTCATAATCCATCGTGGATCCCGTTTTTTTTCCATTGCTTAGTTATATTTTGACAACTAAGACTTAATAATAATTTTTCTTCTTTTTAATAAGAAGTGGTACTAAACTATCTATTTGTTTTAATTTGTTGATATTTTTCTCGACTCGCAGTTGCTGGTGTTTGAATAATTCTCACTGATGGCTCTTGCAAGAACTGTAAAAAAAAAAATTCTCTCATTGGACCCAAATTCTTGAACAGAATTTCTAGAGAGAATTAAGCAACAATCGAAGATTTTAACAAATACGTAGAGTGGTTTTGACCAAACACAGAATTTATTCGAAAACTGAAATTGTCAAGTAGTGGATAGATGTTTATTATTCTTTCGAATGTGATTAATTTTTGTTTGAAAAAATAGATTAGGGATTATTAGGGACGAATTAAAACTGGCATTTTTTTAAATGTAGATAATTTTGCCGGCTGAACTTAATGACAATTGATCATCAATCAGACTTTATAGTCGATCGAAAATCACTCTAATGTGCCGTAAGAGAATAACGTAGGAACTGAACATTAGAACAGCGCCAAACTCTCGTGGCATCTTTCTCACGTGTACAAAAGCCGATAAACTCAACAACCCATGAAGATATCTAACGAAAAAGTTAACCTGAACTGACGATTTCGTAGAATTCCCGCGTAATTACCGTCAATAGATTGCCAACCAATTTGTTTACTTTAATTAGATCTCTATATATGTATATATATTGTCTGACGTCAAGCTTTATGGAAAACGGGATAATATACGTTGCCGAAATAAATGTGCCGCTTACCCGAAAGAAATTTCAACTATCCTCAAATTGAAATGCGAATGGCCACGTGCTTCTTGAACGCCTTTATTATTACTGGAGTAGTGTTGTTACAAGACGAGACGAGAGCGGCCTCAGCGGTCACGCCGACCTTTTGGGTGGGACCGGCGATCTCCCCCGTACACTAGCGCTCCACGTCCACGTTTTCAAGAAAGGAATTACGCACCACGTCTATCCAAGTGCCGACGGGAGAGAATAGGCGCGGTGTGATCTGATAGTCGATGATAGAGATGATCTCGAGTGCCTCGACGAAGCTCCGAAAAGCAACACGCTGGATTATTACCAATATATCTGCAATCCTTGTATTCTTTAATGCTAGTCTCATACTACCTTGAAAAGAATTAAACGATAAAATAATTTAGAATATTAATTGTTGCATGGATGATAATGAAAAGGAGGAACATCCAAATTTTCCGCCGACGGGAGACAGTATAGGCCCGATGATTTTCCGAGAAATGTCTTTTTACAGTAGCAATTTCACGTGTCCTTTAATGCGAAGCATATATGCTTTCTCGAGAAGATCTTATTAATAAAACATTCTAAAACATTATTGTTATATAATAATTAATGAACGATTTTCAGTGTTTATTATGTTTTATCGTAAGAAATAAGTTGCTGTGCCTATACGTAAATTACTTAATTATTTGTCACAATAAATTTGGAGTAATTTTAATGTTACATTATAAGATCGGAAGAGCACAC
>NW_012026798.1:1370986-1400534 GCF_000956235.1 Wasmannia auropunctata | reverse complement strand
TAAAAGTACATATAGAGATGAGAGGTTAAGCAAAAGCCGGCTTTCGCAGCGTCAGAAACTTCGTTTAAATCGAATAATAAGTATCAGGAGCGCACAGTTAACAAGTAGGTGGCAGAGGTATTCGGGGCGGAGGCCGCCAGCGCGCCATGGAGGAGGAGCCTACTGCCCCCACCAACGCATATATGCTGCTTTTGCGCTGAGAGGCGGGGCTTACGCGCCGTATGAGAGTGGGAGATTCCGTGCCTCTTCGTTCAACAGCTTTCCGCCTTACCGACAAGCCTCTGTCGATACGCGCGCTGGTTAGGATTCCGTGCCACCTCTTTGCTCAACGTGTTCTCCGCGTATCGGCGGGAGTTTTCGAGCCTCTATCGAGGCGCGCTGGCTAGGATTAATAGGATTCCGTGTCACCTCTTCGCTCAACGTGTTCTCCGCATATTGGCGGGAGTTTTCGAGCCTCTATCGAGGCGCACTGGCTAGGATTAATAGGATTACGTGTCACCTCTTCGCTCAACGTGTTCTCCGCATATCGGCGGGAGTTTTTGAGCCTCTAACAAGGCCCGTTGGTTAGGATTCCGTGCCTCTTCGCGCAGCAGTTATATATGCCACATTCTTCACCTACAATTTGTGGATGTAGTATAGACATGAATTGAAATGCATTTCATCAGCAATATCGCAAAATAAACGTGATCTATTTATTCACAATTTGTGCACGTAGCATTATTAGCACGGGCACGAATTACGTCCACATTCTCGTGTCGTGTTATTATTTGATCGACATTATAAGATAAACGTGGTACGTAGTTTCTTTTTTGAAAACGTGGACGTGGGGCGCTAGTGTTCGGAGGAGATCGCCGGTCCCAACCTAAAAAGCCGGCGTGGCCGCTCTCACGCTCCTCTCTCTGATATCGTATTGGAGAAAGAAACAGCGAAGATTTTTCTGAGTGCAAGCAGCACGAACGCACGAACAGACCTATATTCGGAGGAGAGAAAGGGAGAGAGAGAAAGAGAGCAAAGAACATGAGTGTAGAAAGTTAACCAGAAAAGGGCAAGTAAAAGTGACAGGACTGTCGTTGACAGTTGTGTGCATACGTATATTTCAAAATGTAAATAAGAACACAACAATACGTGATTTGAGTTTTACGCGGTCAAGAGATTCGCGATTATGGTCGATCTGGACGAATATCGAGAGAGTGTACGACAGATCAGACGATACGCGGCCGTTCACAATGTCTCGGAGGCGCAAACGTCCGAAATATTTCGAGCCTGCTTTCAACAGTTGCAGGCCAAGTACTCGAAAAAATCAAATAAACCATCGAATAAGCCTCTGCGAATTGTTTTAACATTCGTTCTTATCTCCGTCGTGTTGTTATATTTATGCCAGAGCTGGTTAAACGTCATGTTTATAAGAATCTCGCAAAACTCCATTTATCCCGCTTTATACACGTTGCGCAAAGCAGCTGTGCCAATCGTCAGCCTATATCCGTCGTTATCTGGTTTGTAATCCACGAATGATTAACGTGCCGAACATTTTATTACAACAATCCGAAGAACAATTGTATGAGTCTCTTAATGTTTATATACTTATTTTTAATATTTCAGAATTGTACGATGAATGGTGCTTGGTAGAGAATCCGTATTTCTACGTCAACGATATGGACTGCTGGCCTTGCACCGTGGTGCATTCCGTACTAAATCTGACCGGTCACAACATCAGCAGATCCTTCAACGTTGGCATACCGTACACTAGAGAGGAGAATAACACCAAGGTCAAGATGAAAGATCTAGTTAATTTATATTGGAATAACCGGGACGTCTTCGACGAAGACGCTAAAAGAATCTCTTCGAACAACGAAACTTTTAAGTAAATTTCCACGTGAATTCAATCTTCACGGAATCTCTAATTATATAATATACATCTGATCAAACTGTGTATGTTGTACGTTCGCACAGAACCGTCCGCGACGTCGTGGATAATAGATTGGACAGGTTTCGCACTGCTTCCCTAAATACTCACATATCTTGGAGGGTAAATCGTATGAGGCCCAACAGAATACTCCGAAAGTTATTTCCCAAGCCAGCGGAGACTCCGAATTGGTGGAGTCAAGGCACGGAGAAATATATTTTTATCGACGAGTCGGAATCGCCGCCCTATCCATTGGTATGTGAAGCGTTCTCGTCGTTACGTTTTAATTGCAACGGTTTAATTCGTAAATTTTTTTTAGCCTAACCCCGAGTGTAGCAACATCATGCTGCGATGCGCGGCTGGCGCAAGACTGATAAAAATGACACCGAGCTCGGAGTGCGCCCAACACTGTAGATCCTCGACCATTTTATTGTCCGCTGGACACACATGTGAGTATCAGAGACTTTGCGGATGATCCGCCCTCTCTTCTTTTTTTTTAAATTTATACTTTTATTTATATTGTACATTTTATTTTGTTTTATGTTTTTAAGTATGGTACAATTGGTGGTATTGGAGACCCGTAAGTCTGCCAGTGTACAATGCTACTGATCTTTCTATTGGTTATTTAACTTCGTTCTGTTAATCGCCGATAGGAGAAACAGATCGTGGATATGTGCCAAAAAAACGATGTAGCCAATAATGATAAAGCTACATTTAATAAAATTTACAAGTTAAGTTTTTTACCCGCGCATTTTTTTTTATTTCTTTTAATTTTAAACGTTAACTCGCGTATACAAGGTTTTTGGTAGATTTAGACCTCGAGTATTATTTCTGATATGACAATGCATAAAGTAGACGAGAAAATTCAGCAACCTCACCGATGTAGAATTTCCTGAAATCACTTCCTGCCTATTGTGTAAAATACACACGTCTGTGTGTACACTCATAATCAAAACAAGTTGATTTTCATCTTCGTCTATATTTCATAGTTTACTTTATTTTTTTTTTAATGTCGACGTCTCCACATAATCTAAGACACACTTGTAGAAATAAATTATAAACAATAATAAATAAGTTAAGCGAAAATTGTGCTCGCGGGAATTCGTTATACTATATCTTGCGCGCGTATAATCCACGTGTCCAAATGCAAACAACTGGTGCGAAAAAGCTGACCCTAATCCCAACATTATTCGCATTTGATACAATTTTCTTCAATTTCCTAAGAGATTATCGGTAAAAAAAATTTCGCTCCATCGGACGCGATCGGGAAAAAGCTCTTTCCTCGCGTAATTGTCGGAATGTCACTCTGAGGCTATCGTCAGTGGAGCGTTCTGGCGTTTACTCGAACTTCTGCTTGAGCTTCTGCTTGTACAGCACGGGCAGTAGGGAGAACAGCGCGAACACGCACAGTATGATAACACTGTTCCACGACCACGCGTCACTCGACGACGTGAGTTTGTGTAACGTTTGACCCGCCTGTATGGCGACGAAGGAGGGCGGCGCGACGCCGAAGAAGGTGCCGACGGTGAACGGCATCATCGGCACGCCGATCACCGGGCTCGCGAGATTGATGAACCAGTTCGGCAGTAAGGGCGTCATCCGCAGGAACAGCATGTAGTTCAGCAGATTGTCGCGGTGCTTGGTCACGGTGACGGTCCACGCCTTCGCCTTCTCCGGAAAGTATCGGAACAGCAACCGCCTGCCCAGCAACGAGGACAGCAGGTAGCACAGGGTGGCGCCGATCGCGCTACACGTGCACACGAGCAGTAGCGCGACCGGGAAGCGGAACAGAAATCCGGACAGGATTGAGAGAAAAATGGAGCCGGGAATGGCGAACGTCTGCAGGCTGAATTGAGATATGATGTAAGGAATATACTCGCGCGTTTCAATGCGGCAGATTGAAAGCGAAGATATGTGACTAGAGTATTCAAGGATACAAGATGTAAGTGATGAACAGCCCGGCCAGTACTTGGAAGTAATACAAATCCTTATATCGTTCTAACAGTTTCCCCAGATTCTTGGCATCTTCTATGTGAAGCGGCAGCGTCATATACTGCTTTTCGTCTCTACGAAAAGAATGCATAAAGGAATCACATATTATACGTGCTACAAAACATAAAATATGAATAGATATATATTGACAAACGGCTGTTCTTACTCATCTAATTCAGGAAAACTCGTGTACACATAAAATAACGCGGTCAACGAGGTCACAAATATGAGTCCGACAGTTGCTATTGCTCTTCTTGTCGAAACTTCACCATTATCTCCTTTGGGCACTCCTGCAAAATATGCACGAAGAATTTATATATTTTTATTTTATTTAATATAAATTTTCAAATCTATTGCAATTTTCGCATGATCGAACGTAAAATGGGCTTTCAAGAAAAAAAAGAGTGAATATATTGCATTCAGAATTTCAAAATAAAAGAAAAACTAAATTGAATTGAACTACATTGGATTGGATTGGAAAACATCGAGGGAATTGAGGGGATTCGAATTTATAAAACCTATATAACACATATAAATATAATAATTTACATAAAATAAGTGGACCACGTGGATTTCATTGCGAGTTTTTCTACTCGACCATCGTCTCAGTTACTTACGCGCTTTTACACGTGTCGCTTTGAGATTGCGTCGCGCCATTTCGTCTGATCTGCCCGTGCACATTTGCAGACCGACACCCTAAACACGCCACTTCCCGACTCGCTTCCCCCGGAAAAAGCAATCGCGCGATCGTGTCTCACCTGATCTCACGTCAGCCTGCGAGCTCATCGTTCGCCTTTCCCCGGATATCGTTTCCCGCGGAGCTCGATTTCCAATCCGCGCGTTTTACTCGACGGTCCCTCCTCGACGTTCGTCTCAGTGCATATCGCGCGGAGATGCAACGGGCGTGCGAAACTCGCGTCGGAGCGGCACCGCGACAAGAGGGACTTTCGAATAACGCACGACGCTGATAACGCGGAAAAATCAGCTGACAGCCTCGTGTTGTCACGGCATTGGATACATTTGCCCATAGACTTCGCTGCATCGATAGATCGCGCTCTTTCGTTGGTAAACGGAAATTGTATTAGTATTGAGAGAGGAAAATAGTGGAATCTGATGTGATCTGATGCTTTCCTAATCCGATCTCATCCCTTGTAAGTACAAAATATTGGCAAATTTATTGGCGCAATATTGAACCAATGTATTCCCAATGTAGATACATTAGAAATATTTATACAAGCAGTATGTCGACAGTCGGTAATATAGCGATGGCTAAACTTAATTTAAAACACATTCTTTCAAACCACTCTTCAATATATTCTGTCATCCTCAATTATTATTATTATTATTATATTAACCGTAAAGTTTATTGAAAAAAATGGAATTTATATTCAGTATGCATTATGTTTGATATATAATATAACGCGCACAACAGATTTCTATATCTTTTTTTTTTTCATTTTGAAATTATTTTTACGATCATTCAATGATTTACATAGGAGGTATTATTTTTATTACAAGGGAAACAGAATGCAGAATTTATTTAAAAAGTTTACCCTTCGAGATAGGATAATATTATAATTGTGATTTGCGATGTCGACTCGTACGGTATATTTCAACAAGCATCCGACAGTTCTTTTTTTACTCCTCGATCGGAATTATGAAGAATATTCTCGTCTATTTCGGTACTTCCTTTCCTTTCCTTTCTTACCACTCCGCCGCTCTTCGGGCAGTTGAAAAGTGGAAGCCACGGGACTTCACGCGCACAGGATGCGATTAAAATAATTTCCTTCTTGTGCGACGAATGTGTGAAAGATCCAATTACTCATACGCACTTAAAATTGTCAATTTCAACAATTATTAAGGAAGGGAAATGGACGAAAATTAATAATAATGTTTACCTGTAGATCAGCTTAAGAAAATTCTAAATTTCTATAAAAGATTCTAAAGCAGATATAAGAAATTATTTTCAAGTTGTTTAAGAAATCCAGAATACAAAAGAGTAAAAGTGTGAAAAATTTAGGACAATACATAAATAATTTAGGTACAACGTATACAATTTTTCTAATTTTAATTATTATTATCTTATTTGGATCATATAAACTATTGCTTTTTTAATTTTTTTCAATTATCTCATCTATATTTTACTTTTCTTGCAACGAGACTTTAAAATAGCACGTTTCAGAAAATAATAGATCTAAGGAGAATTAAATTTTTTTTTGCATCTTTCTTCAAAAGTACAAAATCAACCTAAATAGTTTAATTCACATAAAAATATCAAATTTATGTATGTATAAGTTATATATAAGTGTATATATTAAATATATGAATTTATTTAGTACTGATATATATATAAAATATTTTTATACATGCATATATTTAAATTAATTAAAATTAATTGTAGAAACTAAAAGAAATTATGAAAGCAATATTTCGACCATAATTATATTATAAATCCTCAATGTTCCACGTTTGACGGTAAAAAGCCTATATATCTTTATCATTTTTACATATGTATTTCGTTTTATAATATCCAATGCGACACAACCGCCGCGGCGCTATTTGATCCAATAACGTAGGAAGGAATACGGAAGCGGGCGGAAGGAGACAGAAAAAAAGAGTGAGAGAAAGAGAGCGAGAGAAGTAGGTAAAGGCTCTCTCCTCCGTGCACTGACGACAGACCAGCTCCAGATGCTGTCTCTGCCCAACTAAACGCAGCAAACGTGTGTCAAAATCACGCCGGGGTGTTATACTTTGGGACATCCCGCCGTGGGAAAAAGACAGGAAGTGAAAACGTCTCCTGACGCGAACCCACCGTAGGAATTTCCTGGACCGGCTTAGGAGCCGACTACAGGCGAGTAGAGTTTCGAACTGTAACTTTTCGCCGCCGCGTGCTTGGACTTAAAATAATTATGTAACTGAAATATATGCGCGCATTGGGCAGTATTAAAGATAAAACAAGAAATTATTGAAAAGCATCGCATATAGCAACGATATAAAATTAAACCACATCTTATTGTATAATTAATGATACTGTAGTATAATATTAAAATACTCTAGCATAATATTCAAAAATTCAGGTAATAAAATTCAGATAATTGTATATATAATCCATATATAATCCATATATATAATCCAGAAAACTTGTATATTTCTTTTTTTTTCTTTAAGATATATGATAATTTTGAGGCGAAGCTTTAATTTAGGATTTAAAATAATTACACGAGGGAGCGTCTTGCGAATAAATTTAAATTAATTGTATCATTTTCGCCTACGTGAGACCCATGTGTGAGCCCATGGCGAATCGTGCGAATACATTCGATTTCCGCACGTGAACGCCGCCGCCAGCCGAGGAAGCTTCCTAGAGCAATAACTCGCGCACATATCGTATCTACGCTTCGTCACCGTTAACTAGTCTCGCTCCTCCACACCCGTTTCCTTCCGTTTCCCTAATTCCGTTTCCTGATTCGTAACGCTCGGCGGACCGGCCGCGCGGCCGCGGCCGGCCGCGGCGCGGCGGCGAGCGCGCGCGCGAATAACGATACGGCCCGCGCGAACGAGACGATACCATTAAAGTCTCGGCTACGAACGCGCGCGGGCGCGGGGAATAAATTTACACCTGTAAATCCCGGACGATATCGCCGGTGCGATCGGCGCCGGTAACGAGGCCCCGCTCCGCGCGCGGCGGAGGTGCCACCCGAAATGATAGAGAACCGCCGCGGGCGTTATCCGCCCCGGCCGATCTATTATGCAATTCGGCATGGCGTGCGCGCAATTTGCGCGTTCAGCTACAGATTCGTCGGGCAGATTAAAGCGCGCGATCGCGCCGGCCACGTGCTTACCCACATGCAGCGACGATAATTAGCCAAGGAATGCAACAAAGTCGTAATGAGATCGAGGATATGGGAGTGGGGAGGGGAGAGGATCCGCGAGAGATCGTGCGGGATCTGCGTTACTCCGGAGATGATTAATAATGCCGCTCGATATAATTAGTCGCACATATCGCGCGCTAATATCTAACGACGACGCGGCTTCCTGGTCAATTCGAGACTCGAGACGCGCTCGCAGGAGGTTTCGCGCGGAGGAAACGGATCGCGGGAAGGAACGAAGTAAATTAACGACAGCAATATTTATTTAGATCATCGATCGGTCGAGCTCAATCGTTGAAGATAGATCTAATTGTAAGTAATACTATCGAGTGATCTTGCTTATGAAAAATTGATCAAGAGGATTTAACAGGAAGAGTGAGTCACATCGTTACCTGTCTGAACTGCAGGTTTCACGTGGTGTTAGAAGGATCATTAATTGATCAAGGCTGCTTGTTAAAAAAGGGGACTTGTTAAAAAATATTGAAGAAAGACACTACTGCTCTGCCAATTTTCAATATGAACAAATCTGTGAATAAATCTTCCTTTATAAGATAATATAATCACTCCATCGATATTTTATTTTACGTGCTTTCATTATATTGATATAATTTCAAAGTATCACATAAAACTGTTATGTAAGCGTAATAATGAATACATAGAGTTTCAAAAGTAGCCAATCAAACTCGATACGCATTGTAATTTGCACGCTACAATTACGAAGTAAAGCGTACTGTTAGAAAAAAAACAATAGTTCCAAGGCTCATTCCTATCGCAACACAAATTTTTTTTCGCTGTCTTTCCTCCGATAGTTCACGTCAAATTTGTCAAATTAATAACAATCTTTTTTTTTCGTTTATATTACAGGTAATCGAGGAGCGACCAGAGCCAGCCAGCCAGCCAACCAGCCAGCCAGCCAGTCGCTAGTCCAGCATTCCGCTCGGCACTATAGGGTTAATACCACCGTGGAATGCAGGGGGACCGAGTTAGGAGGAGACGGGAGGACGCGCTGGACCACTCCGCGCTCCGAGGCCGTTATCTCCCGCGGGCTTAATCATCTCAGGTAAGAGAGGAGAGATCATGAGCCTGCGACGTAAGACCGGAGAGTGGCGGAGAACCTGTCGGGCCCCTCCCCTTCAGTTCACCTCGGCGCAGATGCCGCGGCAACCCCTTTTCTTCCTCTCTATTCGGAGAGAATTTCCTCTCCTATCGACCAGGCCGTGCCGATCTCAATGATCCCGCCGCTTCCTCTGTCTCTCGTCAGGGCCGTTTTATCGCATTTACGAACCCTAAAAGCCCGTTTCTTATACGAAATAGATAAATAAAACTGCACGTGTATACGTCGTGATTATTAAAGCAACGCTCGTCGCACACTATCGATCTTTCTGAGGGATTAAATTTGATGATAAAGTATTTGGATCTATATTAGGTATGTTAATATTAAATTTTATTGCGTGCGTGTTTTGACTTGTATATTTTTAATTATTCATCATAAACAAACTTTTAAGAAAACGTATGTTTTTTTATAAAAAAAAAACCATGCGAATTTTCTTTCCTTTTTTCTTTATACAAATTTATTTAGACATTCCTGAATATTATTTCTTTTCTTTTGAATAATTTACTTTACTATATAGTATTTCAAGATGATTATAGTACAATCATAGCTATTTCTATTAAAATTGTATACAAAAAACATTCCTTTTCTTTATATAATTTGCTAAAATGTGAAGCCTTTATATAAAGTATTTGTATAATTCATATATACATTTCTATCACCTATACGCATGCATAACAAAGATCCGAAATAATTTATTTTAATAAAATTTATAAGATGTGTAATAAGAGGATTTTTAAGGAGTGTTTATTGTTTATGATGCTTATAAAGCTACTTTATCCCAAATTTTCACATTACAATTCTCGCAAACTACATCCGCAGAGCGGAAGCCAAAGTTCTCTCGGTCGCCCAATAAATCACGGAGGGGGAGGAAGGGGGCCCTAGATCGCGGGCCTAGGCAATAAAACGTCCCTGCATCTCTCGATATCCTTCTCTTCACCTTCCTCTGCCTCTCTCTCTTTCTCCCCTGTCCCATCTCTTTCCACGCGCACGAACGCAAACGCTCCCTCTCTCTCACCCATCCGTCCGTCCGTCCGACGATTAGGTCGTGGGCGGAAATCAGTCTGTATAACTAGTCGCGTCGCGACCGCGCGATGGTACGCACGTTTCCCGCGTGTTGCTCGCGTTCGGGTGGTATATCGTGTGGGCGAGGGAGGTGCTCCGAGGTGCTCCGCTTTACGCTGGCGATGTCCCGTCTCGTCGTCGTCATTCAACCGCCGCGAGAAGTGACAGCGTGACGGCGCGTTTCCCCGTTTTCCTTTACCTCGGCGTTTCTTTCCTTCTCTCCTCTCTCTCTGTCTCTCTCTCTCTCTCTCTCTCTCTCCTCCTTCCGTTGTGCTCTCCGTCGGAAAATCGGATGGTTCGCCGTAAAACGTGATCGCCGGTCATCGCCGTACAGTGACTGAAAGACCATCATCCCCGGTGGTCCGCGCGACCGCGACGTAGCGGCGATTCGCTCGGCAGATTGTCACTCGGGGCTGCAGCGACGCGTCCTTCCCCTCCTCCACGTTCTCCTCCACCTTCACTTCCTCCTCGTCGGCTACGTCGCCTCGGATTACATCATGACAGGCACGATACCACCGAAGGCAGCGTGAGTATGTGCCGCGCTTATAGGGCTTAGCGCGCGCGGCGATGATGTTGATCTAATTCGATCGGTGCGACAAATCGCGGGCACTCTCGCGCGGCGGCGATGCGACGGTACGTCTCTCGCGCGTGGAAAATGTGTCGCGCATCCGACACACGTCGGCAATATCAAATCTAAAACATCTTTCGACCCCATGCCCGGAAACAAAGTACTTGTATGCGACAAGAAAATAGAATAGCCGATACAAACTTGCGTTTATTGAGGGATCATAAAATTTTTGGGAAAGCCTTCTTATTTCTGTCGTTATTCTTTGAAGATTTTAATTTTAATACCTACTATATTTTTGAATTCTTTTGACGAAATGAAAATTGTACCATTTATTCGATCGAATTGGCTCGAAATATTTCACTTATCTCTTTGTTGTTTTTTTTTCATTTTGTAAATAATATTTTGTATAATAATATTTCTTCTAAACATCATTATTTCTTTCAAACTTTTATCGCGTCTTTTGCAGTGTGTATAAGATCTCTAATGATTTTTATTATACTCATATACCATATTATTTATAATACCGAGAAAGGATTTAGAAAGTAACAATCACTTTGAAAATTGTATGCGAAATATTTTCTGGCGCGCGATCGCATCTCAGAAATATAGTAATTTCCAAAATTCTAATTATCACGAAATACCGTTTAACGTTTAACTACCAAAATATACTAAATGTTATATTTTTCTTTTAATTGATTGATTTTAATTGTGTTACATTAAATAATATGTATTATTATATAATTATATTCATATATTACATTAAACTTTATTAGACTGACGCGTAATGATCGTAAATAAAACGCGCGGCGCGCACTCGCGATGCTGCACGCAGATCGCATCCGAGGCCACGCGCGCGGGACATCAACGCGTGGCGGTGTTGAAAACAGGTGCGACGGCGCGTTCATGAGAGGAGGGCGAAACGTCCGTCGCGACGCTAAACTCGCGATCTGCACACTCAGCGTAAACAAAAATGAAAACGATTTCCCGAAATCCGCTTTCTTCCGCCCCTCCCGCCATCGCCGGGAGTTATTATGATCGCGCGTATCCGCTTCGCGTTTCCGATCGATTCCGGCGCCACGCCGGTATATAAAACACGTGGCCGGGATTCTCGCGCTAAAGTGGAGGCTATTTTTTTCGATGTTTATTGAAGATCTCGCTTGGAAATAAACCGTGTGTGCGCGCCGGCCGCGGCCGGTATATCCGTGGAAAGGCCCGCATCAGGCGAAGGCGACTCTGCCGCTGCGTCCTTAATTGCCATTCGCCGTCTTGAACGATTGTATTCCGTCCTTTCTAAACTTGTATCGTGGACAATCCAACAATTTCTTTCCATTACACCTCGTGTAGAGTAGTTTGGTGCTTAATAACTCGATCTCAACAGCAAATTTTTGAACTAAACTCGAGATGTTTGTAATAAGGAATATCAATATAGTAGGGATCTCTTCTTTTCTTCTCCTTTTTACAAAATTTTGATTGATTATTGAGATGTTTGATATTTCATTATCATGTTTAATGAACAGTACATTTGACAGTTATATTAAATGACATATATAATTATAATCATATATTTTGTACAAATTTTTTTCTTTTATTATAGAGATTTATTATAATAGAAATATTGTAGAGATACAACTTAAAAAAGTATATTACATCTAGATTTTTGTTATAAGACGTTTTAGTTATTATTGGCAGTAACTTTTTAACTGTCTGTCTTCTTTCGAAAAGCCAGTTGCCACTATGATTAAAAATTTTTCCATATATTATTCCATATATAAATATAGCATGAAAAAATGTGTGTACAATGCATATTCCGCGTTTTAAAAAGTTTCTTTGAAACTGTGATTAATATGGTGCAGAGCCCTCGTTTTTCGTCACGTGATCATTACGACAAGCGGTTCAAACGATCCCTCGTCGCATTACTTAAACGCACATTTATATATTCTCGCGTCGGCACGGTCATGTAACGGCCTTTTGTCGCCGTCGTCGGGCGTGGACATGTCCGCGAAGTATTTAGGTTTCCCGCGTTGTGCGAGCCACGTCCTCGTGTCACGGCAGTCACGTCAATGAGTTCCTCGAAAGCGTCGTCGAATCGTGCCTCCGTCCACCACCGAAGATCGTAGATAAACCGGCGTACGTCCCGTTCCGATCGGATACTCGCCCGCTATATGGACAAAGTATAGAAATTAAAAACGTGGCCGAATACGTTAACGGCTAGACGGCCGATTTCAACGGTGGTTTTCGCGATAGTAAATGAACAATAGCGAGAATTTGTCAATTTCTTTGGAAAATTCTTTAAAAAACTCCTTTGCATTCTCTCTCTCTCTCTCTCTCTCTCTCGATGTTTGCAATATTTTTGTTTCACGCAAATCGTCGATTTTAAATAAATCTGTCGGAAAAATGTAGCATCCATTTATGTATTTGCAAAACAGATTTATTTAATTATATTATTATAATATAAATTCTGCATGAGATGAAGATATTTTGTAAATATTCAGATTGTCAGTGGAATTTTGCGAACAAATAGAGAGGAAGATATGCCCACTGACAGAAATTCAGGAGTGTAAGCGAATACAGAAACGCAGTACATTATACATACGTCCGCGGGAATGTTATTATATAAATGTTTTCTCGAACGTATATTGCTATTATTATCACGGTATAAAATATAGTCTAATCTCTTCATCCGGTGAAATTCTTCGAGGTGATCAAGCATTCCGAGAATCCGACGTGAATCAAGGTGGATCAACGCGTGAATCCTTTCCGAACAGGTGGGAGTATTATTTACGAGAGCGTGGGAAAAGTGGCGAACATGCGTTGGATCGCGCGTGGCGCAAACGATTTTCCGCAGGCACGTGGTGCAACTATATACATTGCCTTCCGAGAAGAATTTCGTCTATCGTGTTCATATATTATCAATATTTGTAAAAATAAAATTGATATTTGTAAGTTCCTGAACACTTCAACTGAAAACGTATTTGATACATTTATAAGAAACAAGCATATTTTTAGCTTTGTACATTTAACTTTTAAGTATTCCACTTTTTGATTATTAAGATTCGAATTTGAGATATTTAATTAAATCAAGAATTTTAAGTTTGAGTAACTTACTTTTTAATTCAAAGAATAGAACGGATTACAGAAAATTGGAGAACGTTCGCCCGTATACACTATTCTGTTCTTCCAACATTTAATATTTTCTGTATATCTATTATACAGTTGTCGCTGTTTACGCTTAATGGACGGGCGGCCGTTGTCCACGACGGAACGTAATTCGGGTCGTCACTTAAAAACTGTTTGCACGCATTCCGGGGAGGGAAAGAGCCGTCTTATTAGCGTCATTAAGCGAACACGTGCGGCCGTATCGAGCGCCGGCATTCTTTCGCTTCGGCAGACGTTACTTATAAAACGCTGTCGCGGATTCCCCTCTTCCAGCAGATAAATTCGTAACCACCGAATCCGTCATGTTGATGCTCCGTTTATTCTGCCACGGTGAATTGTAGGTTGAAATTGGAGGCGCGAGGAAGATATAATTATTTCTAATGTCTCTGCGTCGTTTATTAAACAAATACTTTTGATGATTTTGAATTAATAATATAATGAGTCTCATTGGAATTACGGTCTTGAGGTAGTCATTTTGATGTTGCACGAATCACAAATCGAAAAGATTTTATTTCCACGAGGCCGAGAAGGCGCTCGAGAAATCCGTTTCTCGTAAAGAACGTCGCGTCTGAACCTATAAGACGCAAGGTTGAGGAACGTATAAACCGGTTTAGGCCCTTATTCCTTGGAGTCAGGGCAGTTTTTTAGTTACTATTATTAGAGGCACACATGTGGCCGCGTTAAGCCATTTGTCGACGGCGACGGGACAGCGGCGAGAGTACCATTTAATAAACGATCAATCACAGAAACGTATACGTTGTAAATTGACCTCAATTCGATTTTCGTTATTTAAAAAAAAAAAATTCAGCCTTCCGCGATTCTGTATCTCGGCTGCAAGAATCACCGCGCACAAATGTCGCCGAGCGAGGCTTACTTTGTACGGAATCCTCGTGATCGGCCCGAGAGTTTGCGAGAGAAGTTTCACTAATTTTTCCATTAGAGATTCCCTAGTTCGAACAAGGTTGCGATTGCGCGAGCGATCCGTCTCTCGTCGAGGCCTCTCCCCTCGCGCGCGCGGCACACGAGCGGCGATCGAGCTGTTGCCTCACGGTTGCGACAACCGACGCTCGTGTCCGTAATCGTTCTCGAGGCGGTGCAATTGGCATCCTAATCACGGAGAGATGAGCTCGGCGGCGGAAGATTGCATTTGCAATGGAGCGAGAGAGCGGCCGGAGTCCCACGAGAGCGAGCGAGCCCCGCGAGCGGATCGCGCGCGTTGCGGGGTGTCGCGTTGCATTCTGATCGCGCGATTGCGCGCGCGCGTACGTGGACATACTTTTACGTGCGTGCCCGCGGGAGAGAAATATGACACGGGGCGATTTGAAATGGACGAGGAGCAGCTTTACCGCAGCGAGCTCGTCGCGTAAAAACGAACGATACGTGCGTCGAGCGCCGTTTCTCTATACAGTATACAGGTCTCTCTAGGTCGGTACTCATATATTCAAGATCGTCTTAAGTACGATCTCGAGACGCTGTATGATCATTTCATTTGATTGGATAGAATCTTAAGACTGCCCATGACCAGACCTAAGACGGTCTTGAAAATAAGAGCTTGAACTATCGATATCACTCCTTATACAGTTCCCCAAATGTTCAGATATCGTTCGCCATTTTCAAATTATCTATACGCTGCGCTTTTCAAATTTATTTATGCAATAATAAAAAATAAATTTAACTTAATAGTTAAGAATTAAAATAAATAATAATAATAATAATATATAAATATTTCGTAGTTAATCTGAAACGTGATAGATTTTAATTAAAAATTATCCAACTGTCCAGATTCTTAAACAAGAGTTTAAACACTATTTATCTTTTTTTTTTTTTTTCAAACTACCTAGACTGTGCTTTTCGAAACGTTCAAATCAATTTAGCATCTATTTATTAATTTACTTAACAAATTTAGCAATTTATTAATAAAAAAATTAATTTAATTCAATATGTTTATATGTATAAATATTATATAACACAAATATTTCTATAATAAGTAAATCTGTAAAATAAATATAATAATAAAATATAAATTTTTTCATAGCTTGAAACATATGGCGGATCTCAATCAAAAGTCTAACAGTGTCCAAATTCTTTCTTAACAAACTCTACGTCCCTCCGATCTGTTTCCCTTCGGCTCAGACAACGCTCGCCTTTCTGCGCGAGCCGCGCGAAAAAAAGACCCCCTCCGTCGAAAAGACCCGCTATCGGATCAACTGTTAGATAACGAAAAAGTTTGCGTACACTTTCGGCGGATACGTATGCATTTATAGCCACGAAAATAGCACGCGCGCTTATTTCGGTCGATTGACGCATACTGAATTTAGTGAGTACTCTGGGAATTCTTTTTCTCACCGGTTTATTCTTTTAATATATTAATTAAGCCGCGTGAATTTTTTTCAGGACAAAGTGACACTGGTTCTACAATAACAGTTATATTTGTAATTCTCTTTCTTAATCAATGAAATTCTCGAATCATATTATATGACTAAAATTTATATATAAAAATCTCGATAGTAAAATCTTTACGGTATACTTGCGTATACATAAAATCCTCAACAATTGCCCAGAAAGTATAATAGACGTAGAAACATTTGTCATATAGTTGCGGTCACGCAAGAGATTAAGATATGTCGCGAACGATGTACTTAATCGAAGGTACATCGAAGTTGAAGTTTTTTTTTGCTACAGCGAAGTTCGGCGTATCATAATAATTACGCGGGGATTAATCTCGCTGGACAGACGCGTGCTGATGAACGCGGCTCGCGATGCGCGTACATACATACGGCGGATCACACACGAAATCCGCAGACTGTAAAGGTTTTTCTGTGCAGTGCACCCGGCACCCACACACGACGTGCCCGCACACATATGCACGAACAGAGGCAACGGAACGTATGTACACGCTCGCTCGTGCGCGGAAACGAAGGCGCGTAGACGGCCGGCCGCGGGCTATGACGTAGATGGATCGCGATTCAACGGCGGATGTAATTACATCGCGAACGAGCCGGAAGTGGAAACGGTCCGAGCGCTTTTGCGGCCTAAAGAGCGGCCTTTATACGCTCGAATTACGCCGATCGACCGCGATCGACGCGTCGCCGCCTCTCCGTTATTACGTTTTGCAACGCGTACACGCGACACGCGTACGAGAGACGCGAGAGAACGGCGGAGCTTGCCGTTCCCTGCCACGCGCGAGGACGAGAACGACGAAAGAGAACGGCTTTCCGGTTTGAAACTTTCGATCTTACAATTGGCGGAAAAGATCTCAGGGAGAAATGATAGTTCGATTATTTTAAGGGGATAAATTAAAAATGACAATTGATTAATTGCTTTATACATTTAAGTGCTGTTCTACTTTCAAAATAATCAAAATGTCTAGGTCTTCTCTTTGTTGTCAAGAATAGAATTATTTCCGTTTTATTTATTCGTTTATCCTATTTTATATATTACACGATTTGTCATATGTATGTAACTTAAACATACGCGATACAGAGATTGAAATGAATGGATCTTCTCATTCTGTTCTGTAATTTAGATTAATTCTTCCCACGCTTATATACTGTAATCAAAATGAATATTCCGCATTTATTATACATGTACTTTGTCAAACCGAACCGAATCGATTAATTAAATTGGATTTAAGTCACAAAATATATAATTAAATATATTTTATATTTAAATATAATTGACTTAATTTACTAAATAAAACAAACGTTTCCACGATTTCTACACGGAAACACAAATATCACGATAACGCGTTGAAAAGAAGAAAGAAAAAAAAGTCATTTATTGATGACCGCTCGCGTCTATATGAGATTAAGATTGGAGCTATCTAATCAGCTTCGGCCGCACGTGACAATGATCGCAGGTAATGCCGAGGGAATCCTGTCCCGGGTTGCTGTTGACCCTGGTGTCGATATTCGTCGGCCTGTGCGAGTCCTCTGCGGCATCCGGCGCCCAGCAGCAGCCGCAGCCGCAGCCGCAGCAGCAGCCGCAGCCGCAGACGCAGCAGCAACATTCGGTCTGCAAGCCCGGCCTGGAGTTCTGGTCCACCGAACGCGCCTCGTGCTGGCCGTGCACCCGATGCGCCCCCGAGTTCACCCTGAGCCCGTGCGCGATTCACAGGGACGCGACATGTGGCCCGCTGTCGGCGCTCGAGCTCGACTGGTCTTTCCTGTCGTCGACGGCCCGGAGGAAGTCCTCGCGCGCCGGCGATGACGACGGGACCGTCACCCCGAACGCGTTTCTCTCCGAGGAGAGGACGAAAGAACGGCCCGTGGAAGCCGGTAATCTCGGTCGCTGGGCCGACGGAGGCTTGGACGACAAGGAGCCGGTCTCCGCCTCGCAGGAATCGAAAGTAATTCCGAATTATTTGGATTTATAGAACTTTAAGTCTTTGGTCTCGTAATTTCTATTATATAGTTTCCATTTCAATCTTTTAATTTTATATGATCGATATAAAAACTATAAAGTCCGAAAAACAATATTGTAAAATCGAGGAGGAATTTCGAAGACAATCAATTCGACAGAACAATTAATTTCACAGAAAATGATGTGATATTAAAAACGCGCGTTGGAGAAACTGATCTTTCATTCCGATTAACAGTATTTAAATCGCGTTAGTTGGAAATTAATTGATTAATTAAAGGAGAAAATCACTCACGGTCCCCCGTTAATATAAACGTTGAAACTAATTAGCGTTTCGAGACGGCGAAAGCTGGCCACCGCTTTCGCTCTGTTTACTATGCAGCGTAGAGTCGCATTGCCAAAGTCGAATGCATTTCGCGTCGTGCCTCGAAAGTGAATAATAAGAGATAAGCCTTATCAGGGCGTGAAATAATTTCTTCCGAAAGAGACAGAGTTAGGGGGAGTGAAATTAACGTGGCGAGAGTAACACGCTGGTTTTATGACGCAGACGGCGCACGATCCTCGGGAGAGGAGAAAATCGGCCGACGAGGACAATCTACCGTGGGACTGGCAGACCGGCGCTCTGGTCCTTGCGGTGTGCGCCTGCATAGTATTCTTCCTGGTAGCGGGATGCTCGGCCCTCGTCTACGCGAGACAGTGGCGGCGGATGAAGCGGAACTTCGAGCCTGGTAAGAGAATTCAAAGGAAACTAATACATAACGTATATAATAACTCGAGAGAATTGCTCTAAAAAAAAATCTCTCGTGCTCTTTGAATATTCGGACTCTTATAAGAATCTCTTCTCCGCGAAATCCTGACGGAAGCTTCTATACTGATGAGAATTCTTAACGAAATTGATTTTGCAATAATTTTTAATCGCGCGCCCGGTCATTCTTTTTTCGACGTCGCGCGCGTCAAAATATTCGTTGTCGATCGTTATGCATCCGCGATACTTCCCTCCGGTGAAGAGGAAGGGGGAGGATCCGTATCTCGCGCGGCAAAGGGAGCCGCGTTGTCGGGATGCGGCGGAAAGAATACAGGTGCACGTATACACACACACACGCGCGCGCAGACCGGCGAGAGAGAAAAAGAGAGAGAGAGAGAGAGAGAAGCAAAGTCCCTTAAAATGCACGACGGGATTTTCTTCATTAGAGGGCCGATCACGGCCGCTCCTCACCTTGGATCGACCTACCGCGCCCGGATATGACGTCCCCAGCGCGGTGCGTACCATCGCCCACGCCGTCGTCGTCGTCATCGTTCCGCGTTCGCTACACCCCGAAATATAAGCAGCAATTGTTACTCGAATCGATTAACGGTAAAGCAACGATGAAATGTTTCTCTATGGGCTGTTTTCGAATAGAATTAAAATTTCGTGTAACTTATCTTTTTGTAATATTTAATTTTTTTTAAGTCAAATTTATTAAAATTAAAATCAATTTTAAAAGATGAAGAATATTACTATAACTAAATGTATCTATCACGAGATTTATGCTTGTGAGAACGGAAGAAGGAGGGGGGAGATGAGAAACATATTCCATTCATAATTCCGTTCATTCATGATTCCATTCATAACTCGTTCGTTCATGTTTGATGCAAGAAGTTGAACTGCAGAACGAAATAGTTTTTCAGTTTTTCCTATTTGAATCTATCCGCTCCTTCAATTACTTTACATAATTTCATTTTCGTGCGTTCAAGAAAATCTCTCGAATTTATATTAAAATATGAGCAAAAATAAAAACGACCGAATGTCTGTCTTGCGAAAATTCTCTTTGCGTTATTTTTAAATATGCGCGAAAGAACCTTCCTCTATCCATCAAAAGCTACATATGTTAATTTTCAATATCTGAACGCGACGTATATCTATTTTTTTACAAATTTATGTGAGAAATATATAAATTGAGAAATTTTTTATTTTTGAGAAAGTTTTTTATTAATAAACCGTGTTATCGCAAGCACATCTCAGCATGTTTCAAATCTGTCCAGATTAAATCTGAATTAATTCGTTCTGTCAAATTCTAAAAGCTCTTATGCCCATTTCTATGTAGATTAACTTTAATCTCAGTTTAACTTTCTTTTTATCTTTTTTAGTTCTATAAGAATTAGATTAACTTTAATCTCGGTTCACACACAACTTACTCTTTATCTTTTTCCGAGTTCTAAGAAAGAATTAGAAATTAGAGTTAATCTACATTGATTTATATAGATTATATATAGAACTGGACATTAGCCAAAGACGCTTGTCCACATTTGTGACACGTGCGCTTTTTTGAGAACAAAATACGCACGTGTCTTCTTTCGGCGGACACCGCGTACAATCCGTATGTATATCGCGGTTCACGTAAGGGGCGAATCGGAATCGCGTAACAACTCTTGCAGACACTCGACGGCACGCTCGCACACGTGCGGTGTACGACGTTACTATCTGGCATTTGCATAGCGCAGAACTCCTGCTCGAGCGGTACTTAGAACTCCTCCTTGCAGGAATCCTCCCCCGTTCGTCGTCGCCGTGTTACGCCTCTCTCCTTCTCTCTCCCTTCTTATTCTCCTTCCCTTCAATCCTTCCAATCTCCTTCTGCGAGCCGACGACGTATCGCGCCACGTATCGCGTGTACGTTTGTGGGAACCGATTCAGCCACGTTTCGTTAATGAACGCCGTATGAATGAAGCCCCTCGTCCGTCCGGCGGGTGTGCGCGCGCGTGTATCGCCTTTTAAATCTACACTTTCGGCGAAACACACGCCGCGCAGCGCGCGTCGACGACGCGTGAAATACTCGCGGCCGAATCGTATGTTCTCTCAAATTAAGGGCTCTAGCAGAATGGTTGACTTGTAATTTCAAGATAATTAACATTAATATCATTTATTACATGATGCTATGTATTTTTGTTATATGTATAAAAATTATAGTAACGCTTTTGTTCAATACAACAATTTCTTATCACAAATAAAATGACTTTTTAATTGAAGAGTCCACGAGACAGTTATTGTGTGTTGCTGTGTAAAGACAAAAATTTAACTTAAAGTATAAAATGTTGTTTTGAAAAATTATAAGTTATAACCAGTCTATCAATTGTAATCAAGGCACTGATTTTGTAATATACAAGATATTACAAGATATCATTTATATTGTTATTAAAAGTTTGTTTCTAGATACCGATCTGGAAATAAATCGTCGACAAATTCAGGCTATATAAAATACTATCTATTTTCACCCTTTCCATTGTATCCATTGTCGATCGATTTTAAAGCAATTTTATTAAAGTGCAATGTACTTGAAATTAAAGAGAGCCTAAGAACTCATTACTTATATATAAGCATTAATTTGCGTAAGAGACTGTTCGTATTTATAAATTAAAATAGTCAAAATCATGAGATCGCATGGAATCCGCTTCTGAAAGTGCGAACGTTCTGAAGCGGGATCGTAACGAGACCACGGAAATCGCGTATGAAATTGCACTCGGGCGAAGACTGAGTAAATATCGAGCAGAGAAAACGCGATTACGAGAAACGATAAAATTACTACGTGAGAAATCGAGAAATCTTGCAGGACAAACCTTCTCGTTCCGCGTTTCGGAGAGACGTCCCCCATATATAAAAATAACATTTCGAGGCCACCTCGAGCGTGTTGCACGCGTTGGATTTTATTGCAGTTGCAATCGCATTAATATTTATTGTTCGCGAATTATGTACATAGTTAATTAATACTAATTATACGCACGGTATAATCGCGCGCGTCCGTCCGCGAGCGATTTACACTATGTAATATTAATAAAAACGTTTCCACAGTTGCTGTATTCTAACTGCAACTTTGATCGTACTTTGTAATACATATCATCGCATTATCGCCGGAAGCCCGTATTATCAAAGCGCTACCCTGTTCAACGGCATCGGGGATTATTATACTTTTCTCTTGCTATACTTTTTGTCCATTTTTTGCGAAGTATTTATTGAGGTTCACGTTTCGACAATTGTACTATAATCGAATGAATAAATTGATAATACACAATCAACGAGCGGAGATGAGAGAAACTTTTCCTTCAAAAAAAGATTCGCGATGCAACTATAAATTTAAAAAATAATTAAACTAAAGCAAACTGTGTTTTAGTTTGAATCCATTAGAAATATATCAGATTTGAAAGTTGCAAATTCACGTAACAAGATCTTATTCTTAGAAGAAAAATACTGTATACATGTATATATATAAATAAATAAATATAATTTTAGTATTTTATTTGAATAAACTTAAGAGATACATAATAAAAGTTGAAATATATGATGTTTTGAAAAGATTGTGAAAACGTTGCGTTTTATAGTTAAAAAAAAAATAGCTGGCACAAATAAATATCTCATGTTTCAATATTTATTTCACTTGTCTAGCATTCCCCGCGTATATACCGTATATATATTTAGATGTAGAGACTTCGATCGATTTTGATTGATATCATATCGTCACAGGGGAGAAGTGAAAAAATGGCGTTATTTCGCGCCTATATACGCTTTTATAAAATGAACATGATTGGCAACCGTGAAACTCGGACGCACGATATGCGTACGTAATCGGTACCGTTTGATTGCGGCTGACGGTCGGCCCACCCGGTGCTTCTGATTAGGAATAGCGGTCGCGGAGGGGCGAGAGGGGTCGGGGACTTATGGGGATACTGCTCGAGTCGGGAGCCATTGGGGGAACCGAACGTACACACCATGGGGCTCCGGAGAAAATCGAGCCGCATTCCACAGACGTCCTCGACGCATTCCACGTCGACTGCACTCGTCGACTGCAATGCGCGATGCAAATGTGTCTTTACGACGCTGTCATATCTCGGGGGATTTTATTCGGATCATGCCGCTTGATTTGCACATTGTGTATATTAATGTACACATATATTATACTCCGACAGAGACGAAATAGATGAAATATATAATATATCAACAGAGAAATATTTTATAATTGATACTATATTTAATGAGAAAGTCTCCGATGATAAAAAAATTCAAGTTACAGACTATAATTATTCTTGACATTTATATGATTTTTTATCATTTAATTGAAAAATTTATTATTTGCATATCGAATGATTTATTCTAAAATTGTTGTGATTTTATCAGGAAAACACAATTATTCAATATTTTTATTTTAACGATATATACATTTTATGTGTAATTATAACAAAACTCATAGCTGATTTCACACTTGAAGCACTTTGTGCTTTTAAGACAGTGATATTTTCAAAAATATAACTTATTATTTAGATAATTGTAAAATCTTCAATTTAAAATAAAATTTTTACAAGTGCAATTAGCAAGAACACTATACTTTTAAAATTGTAACAGTATGCACATGTAAAATAAAATCTCTAAACATTTATAAATTTATTGTTAAACAAAATAAAACTTACATTCGCGAAATATCTTAATACTTAAACAAGACAAGATTTGTGAAACTATCTGATTTATAATATTTGAAGAATTTATAATATTCATAATATTAATAGATATATAATGACGAATTTACGTGGCGCTGACTGGATCACAATTTTTGTTGCAGCGGGTCTCGAGGAGATCTCGGCCAGGTTGAACCTGATGGTGAAGGCGGAACTGGCCGAGTTGGTTGCAGGGGCACCGATGAACCCAGGTGATCCCGAGACCCGATGTCAGTATCTCGAGAAGCTTTTAGGTAAGCACAGTCAAAATTTTAAGTCCCCCACCGTTTATGGCTATAAATCCTCGCGACGACAACCACTTGACGTTACCACCTGTGGGCGCTGGTCATTGCTCTTCTTTAAGCGGTTGATAAATATGTCTAAATAGAAGTTGAATACTCGACGATGCTTAACCAATAAAGATATCAGTTGCATCCATATATTTGAATTATACCCAAAAATTAAAAATGACATATAGTCGGTTATCACATTTATAAAACTAAAGACGCTCGCGTTTCTTTTGAAAAGTTTTAATTATTAGAAATGTAAATTATTTTAACTAAAAAAGTCACGCAGAAATATTATTAAGCATTAAAATCCAGCTCTGATCGAATACATTTATTTTTACTTATTGTTAGTTATGTATTTATGTATCGATTGAATTTCGCTAGTTAACTGTTCATTATTCGGTTTACTATTTTATTTAATTTTACTTTATGCGTTGGAAAGCGCGAATTTTCTCATTTAAACGAAGAATTTCAGTCTCCTATAAATTAAATATCACTGCACGCGAATTTTTTAAATACTCGCTCGGTTTGATTGAAAACGCCGTCGAATTGCGTAAGAAATATTTCGAACATCGGCGTTGCTCAGACACGTCGGTAGGCTTGCTAGGGCTGAAGTCGAGACGTAAAATTCGGCCTATACGTCGTTACGTACTACGCGTCGCTTTTGCAGTCAGCACTTCCATTGCGCGCGGCCGTGTAAGATGTAGTTGCGTGCACATTCGCAATGATCATTTTGTGCGCCGAAAGGAAGAACGGGGAGAGGGCGGAGGAGGAGGAGGAGGGAGGGGGGGGGGAGACCGGACGACAAACGGACGAGTAGGATCGCGCGGGGGAACGACGACTGGCAATCTCAAGCGCACAATAAATTCGCTTAACTCGCACCGCACTTGAATGAGCTTCACACGCGCGCGCGCGCGCGCACGCTCGCACTTCACACGGGGTGACCGTGAAGTACCGTCCGGTTGTCGGCACGCCGGAAGTCTTCGTTTCTTTTTTTTTCTCCGGTGACGAGGGAGGCGGGGGAGGGGAAGGAAAAGTGGGAGGGAGGAGGGGAATACGCCGCTTAAGTATTAGACTCGGTCTACATAAGTGTATAATAGTAGAGAGCCTTTCGCGAGTCTAAGCTCTAAAATTTCGTATAGCTGCACGATCTGGTCAGCTCGTTTAGATCCTCATTTACAATATGAGAATAGTAAATCGTAAGCCGTAAGAAGTTGGCCAAATATTATAGATCAAATATAAGAAGAATAATCGACTATGTTTGATCAATTTCTTATACGGTTTACGATTTACTACTCTCATTGTATAGATGTAGACCTTTATAAAGCTTATGGATCGTGGCTTAAGCAAAAAGCTAAAGCATTATTACGCTTATTATAAACAAAAAACCGGATCTTATTGTTGACGTTAAGTCGATCTGTCCGAGACACGCGAATCTCATTACAAACTTTAATCGATTATGGGTTTTATAGATGCGCGATTGAATCAAGAGACTCGCTAGAGATAATAGGTCATATAGTGTGGCGAGTGGGCGCGATATCTTCGAGACGTCGGAACGTATCTAATATCTTCCGGTACGAAGGTTTTCCATGCGTGCCGGATTTATATAGGCGGCGAGAGGGGGGAGGGGAGATGGGGTTTCGCGTTGACACACATACTCGGCGCGTGGCTTATTATCGAACTTTCATTCAGCGCATTGTTCCTTTACGCGTTCGTTTCCGCTATGATACATACGCGAATATTTGCATAATACGTAACACATCACGTTCCGCATTTTTGCCGTGGGGTGAGGGGCGGACGGGGGTCTCGAGTACAGGAGGACGGATGTGCGCGCACGCACATGCGATACCTAATAATTTAGACTATACCATCAATACGGATCTTTTTTTAATCTCGTCATTATCGCCTTCAGAGTCTCGCCGCCTGTTTCTCTCTTACTCTTTCGATTTCTTTTAATGTTGCAAATATTAATTTCGTTTTGCAGGATTGCTTATTATACATCTTATGTAAACATCTTTTTTTTCCGCAGAAAATGACATCGTCATTACATGTGGTCATATATAGACAGACATATTTCTCAACCGTTGTAATCTTAATTATTTCTCTCTTAAATAAATTGAAACTTTTAACTTTTATATGTATATATAAACTGAGAGAATCCGTCCTAAAAAGAAATCACGGGGTGCAGCAAAGCGGCGAGATTGCGATTTATTACGCGTGCGGGATGCGGTGGTGAGTATTACAGAAGAAACCGCGGCGTCGGTTTCGGCGTAGCTAGCTCTCGAAGGTCGGAGCTTAACGTCTCGGAAATTCCCAGGGCAATATTCGTAGATACGCAAACCTGACGCGCGCATTCTCAATTTTAATAAAAGAACCGCATCCGGACGGTTTAATTCTTCTTCGGAAAGGTTCTTTTATTAAAATTGAGAATGCGCGCGTCTGCAGGTTTGCGTCTCTACGAATAATTGGGAATTTCCGAGACGTTAAGCTCCGACCTTCGAGAGCTTCCCCGAAACCGACGCCGCGGTTTCTTCTATAATACCCACCGCCGCATCCCGCACGCGTGATAAATCGCAACCTCGCCGCTCGCGGATCGCCGCGGGGGAGAAACGCGCACGTGCGTTACGTCAGAGCGTGCGGATTTTCGCACGCGTGCTTCGAATCGCGCCGCGCCGTGCCGCGCGGTATATTTTGGGAGGCGGCACGGCGGCTGCCTGCAGTAGACGGACGGACCTTAAAACGGACGAGACGGGAACGGGATGGGAATCGCGGGACCCCTCGCGTGCACACACCACGCTGCACTCTCGCCCGCCGCGCGAGAGAATTATTTATTCGTGCGCGAAAACAAAATGACGCGATTGTTCGGACGTTTATCTGCCTTCATTCATCCGCCGCGCGGCGCGGCGCGGCGCGGCGCGGCGTCGCGCGCCCGCACGCCGCGCTCTAACTTTAGCGCGCGCCCAAAGTCGCGTCAGCGCCGGCGGGTTTGTGGATAATAAGGACGGTTTACAGGATAGTACGGTAAATGGTTAAAGTGTTTTTTCAAGCGGGATTGTTTGCTATTCTCTGCCGGAAAGTCGAGCTTATTAGATTGAGACTATAAGGCCCACGCTCGCGCTCGCGTGAGAGAGAAAAGTTCAGTTCATCCTGAATCGAGTGAGCGGGATTGTGAAAGAGATTGATACGCAATGAATTAAATGTTTTTTTTTTAATTTAATGTATTTTTCTACTCTCGTTGATTTTCTTTTTTTTCTGCTATTTTATCTGCGTGAAATTTTCTTTCTTGATTCTTTTATCTATTGTACTAATTGTATTTACTTTCTTTTGCTTCATTTTTATGTTATTAGCAAATTGTCAGGATGTTAAAGGAAGCATGAATTTCAAATAGTTTAAAATAGAAAAGAACAATTTCTTCCTATTTATTTAATATATTATACAAATAAATCACCTGTTTTTTTTTAAACTTTTTTTGAAGCAACCATCTACGTGAATATAATAGAAAATACGATAAATATAACAAATAAAAAAGGATTGCAGAACTAAAAAGTTTTATGCAAACAAAATATATGTATAAGAAAAAATATTTAGAAATAAGTGGAAGAGACGTATTATATTTATCGAAAAGTTGTTTGCGTTTCTAATTGAAAGAAAAATTTTTTATACTTCATAGTTTTATACTTCGCCAATATTTGCTTTCATCGTATGGTCATCGTTCTACATGTGTGTAAATACCAGAAAGGTCCTTTAAATACAGAGGTCCAAAAAAGGCGAGTCAAAAAATTCACAATAGAGAAGACAATAGAGAAGTAACTTGAACCTAAACGAGAACAAAAGAAAAGAGAAGTGTAATCGTGATATTTTAACGACGTTTTCGAAACTTTAGATCTATTCTTTCTAGATGAACTAGCATACACTTTTGTTGTACTTAAAATGAAATATATATATTTGAAATTTGACGAAAGCAAGAAAGAAAATTTTAGTGCAGTCCAAGCATGCAGCGTCAAAAAAACAGGTCTGTCACTGCCATGGGTGCGCTGCAGAATCGTTGGAATTTTCCATCGAGTTACCGCACCGCGATTTATTGCAAGACTGTAATTAAGAGCGAGTCGCTTCGCGCTCTCGGTATAGGATCGTACCGGGGGCTCGCGCTCGTTCGGGGCTTTCGGAGGCCACCGAAATCGCCGACTGCGCGCCGTCTTGTTGCACTTTTCGAGTTTGACGCGCGTTAAGCCGCGCGCCCGCGAGAGCGTGAGCCCGAAAATCAATCCGTCGCCAATTTTAGCAGCGGCCGGCGCGCGGCATGGCGCGGCGCGCGTCAATATACGCCTGCACGCTCTCGGCCGGAAAGCGAGACGGGCGCGCGCGAGATCTTTTCCCCCGGCCGGAATATTTCATTGCGCTCCCACGCCTCGGAAGTTGTATTTATATGTGGACCGGCCGCTACCGGAAGCGTAACGCGATGTACACGGTGCTCCCGAAATACGACACGCGTCCGACGTGACGGTGACGCGCGTCCGTCCGTTCCCTCGTGCAGCCACGCCGCGGATCACGCGATTTAATCATTTTCAATAGATCCCAAGCGAACGGAGATAAATCGTTTTTAATCCGACGGAGATTCTTTGATAGTTACAACTTAATTGCAAAAACACATTATAGAAATCGATCGATGAGGAAAAATCAAAAGCTGCACTGATATCCGATTGTACTGCAAAGATATTCCTTTTGCATCTAACATGCGTTTCCATTCTCTATTTCTGATTTCTTACGTCATTTATCATATCGGTTTTAAAACTTTAAATTAAGTTCTCCATACGAATTTCCAAGTCGCACAATAATAGAGACGACAAATTAACGCAGCAGCACGACAATCTTCATTCTATCCTCTCAAAATTTTTTTCACGTTTGAATAACATTAACAACATTAATCCGCTTGAATCAGTTGTGAGATGAGAGAGATACGAAATATCTTTGTATGTACAACCGGATGGAAAGTGTTTTCATCTTCCTACATAAATACGCGGTCTCAAGCTGCGCGACGCGAAATCGCGAGACTTAACTCTCTTGCGTTTCGAAACGCAGAGAGAGAGCCTGGCAAAAGCGGAGCCTCTTCTCCCTTCGCTCGCGCTTGACCGACGGGGCCGGTGAGGATTCGTTTATTCTCTGCTTGCAGACCGGAAACGGGAGACTCCGGCGGCGGTGGCAGCGGCGGCGGCGACGACGACGACGACGGCGACGGCGGCGATGGCGGCAGCGGCGGCGGCGGCGGCAGCGGCGGCTGGCTGGCCGGAGGCGGCGGCCGGCAACTTGTACATCGAGGAGGGGGGCCCGACGACGCCTAAGAGCAGCAAGCGATCGCAATCGCAGATTGCGCGGATTCAGCGTAATATCGAGACCATTCTCAGTCACAAGACGAGCCAGAGCGCCGATTGATCGCGAGACCCTCGGTCCGGAAGACCCCTCTTGGACCCGCGCTTGGAACCCTTCTCGCGCCACATTTTTTCACGAATTTAGAGCCACTTTGCCCGAACGAACTGGAGCCAACGCTCCTTCCGCGAGGATTCTCTCGACACTCCAACAGAAATCTAATGAGGATCTAGTTAGCTGAGTCAATCTCGCAGAAATTCGCAGGAAAATTTCTGTGAGATGCTCTTGTCGAGAAAAATGAAAATTATCAAATCTTAGTGTAATTCCGCGCGTATATATATATATATATATATATACCCTGGGTTCAATTGTAGATCGCGCATTGACATGCGGTAAGGCCTTAAAACTTGTACTCCAGCA
>NW_012026798.1:1335525-1370966 GCF_000956235.1 Wasmannia auropunctata | reverse complement strand
ATATATATATATATATATATATAAATTGTAGTTTATTCCGTGGAAGGAATTTTTCCTCCAAGATCGAAGGCACGATCTTGCAGAATCGGATTCTGCATTGACTGTCCTTAATTCGTCTATTTTGGACGAAGAATTTTGCACGTTCGAAGGAACGAGAGCTAAGCATTATAGGTCGAACTGCGTTTATTTTGTAACTCGATATTGTTAAGTGTAATGTAGTGTAATTCGTTACGACAACCAGGCAATCGAATACTCACACTTTGGATCGGCTGCGCCAACGTTGCTCGCGATTAACTAAATATCTTTTATCTCCACGTTATCGTTATCATTATCGGAATCGGGGGAAACGAAAGAATTGCTTGAATTCAGTAAGCAATCGCGGTGTAATCAATTCTTAAGCTGCCATTCTTATATTTAAATCAAACGAAATCTTTGTCAAATTTTCTGTAGAATTTAAGTTGAATAAATAAAATTTATTAATTTGCCTCCGTTTAATTTAAACGATTGATTAATTATAGCTTGATGTGCTATTTTATTTTTGATTATAATTCAGTTAAGCAATTCATCGCGATGTAATCAATCCTTATGATGCATTTTATATTTAAATCGAACGTTTAATCTTGCTCGTAAAATTTAAGTCAAATAAATCAAATTTATTAATTTGCCTCCGTTTAATTTAAACAATCAATTAATTACAATTTGATTTTCTCAAAACAAGCAAATTCCCGCGTTCTCATTTTAATTAATATGATGTTTAATTAATATACATATGTATTATCAGCTACATTATCTGGGTGGTGCAATTTGGTAGAATTCGTGGAATGATTAGGGAAGTCACCCTGAAACAGTTATCTAACATCGTTGGTGCAACAGAGCCGAAATTACTTTATGTAAAAGAAAGAGAGAGTGAAGCAACACGATGAACAAATATAGGAATTTGTTCTCCGCTAAATCCGCAGTCGGATCAGACGTCTCTCTTTCTCCCTTTTGTTTATTTCTCCTTGGCAAAATTAATAAAACCGTCGTGACAAGACGACGTCTCTCCTGCCGTGTCCCGCAGCTCGAGCGCGACTCGAGCAACGAACGACACGGCCCCGCGTGCGCGTCCGGGGGATTCTATTTATTTCTCTCTTCCTCTTTCTGATAGCTTTAACACGACCAACACTGTAATATAAAGCGCTTCTGTATTCATACACGCATGGTAACGCAAGCAATAAAGTAAGACTATAACATACATTTATCGATGGGCTGCCTTTATTTCTTTCCTGGAAGCGGTGGAGACTAAACGCACGAAATCTGCGATATCCCATAAAAACGTCATATATATGAAATATATACATATGTATCAGATGTCCAGATTTAAATCGGGATTTACATCGTAGTCAATTTTTCTTGAACAAGAATACAAGGACGCGAGAAAGAATTAAGCCATTATTTCTTTGATGAATTTTTAATTCAGTTATCTTTGACTTAAGTAATGACGTTCTATTATTTATTTTTCAAAATTTTATCTGAAGTTTAATTTTCACGAAAAACCTTCTATTTTAAATAGTTTCTAATTACGAAACTATTTAAAATAGAAGGAATCTATTTACATCTATCTATATATTATAATTGTATATAATTTTGAATATTTTGAAACTTTAATCTTCACAGAAAAGGCCTTCTACCGTAAAATAATTTGCTAGAAAATTATTTACGCCTCTTATCTTTTAAGCAACGCGCTAACGATGTTCTATTCATTTGTGAATACTTTTAAGTTTTAGCTTACATGGAAAACTTGTCATTTTAAATAGCTCGTAGTCAGAAAAGTATATCAATTAATTTTATCACATACAATTTCGACGTTATTACTGGAGAGTATTGCCCGCAATGTTGTTAGCAAGATCCTTGACGGGGCGATAGAAATCGCGAGAGTTTACACGTGTCGTCACGTGCGCGGCACAAAGCCTGGATTCTGTACCGCCGGGGAAGTCGGAGACTGGTGATGACAGAAAGAAAACAGAATAAGACGTGTACGATAAAAATTCTCCATTTCTATTCCTTATATACATAATATTCATGTATTTAGATTGTACCCATTACACCGTAGTAACATCAACAATATTTTTTTTTATTCCATCCTTATCGATTTAAATATATCTTTATTCGTATGTATAAATAAATTGTGGGAGGGTGAGGAGGGAGGGGGGGAGGAGGGAGGGAGGAAGCGGAGTCGAGGGGGAAGAGGGAGGGAATGAGGTGGGTGTGGGTGGCTTGTTGTGGGTGTCTAAACGCCTGTCTCACACTCAAGGCTGTGCTCGTCGTACTCTCGCTTGCCCTAAGATATATACCTTTACGTCTATCTTCTAGCTTTAAGACTATTTTCTTTGTAAACGTGATCACAGTGTAAAGGCGTCGCTATATACGCTAAAGCGGTAAGCACATATGGTGAACACGGGTTAACACACGCATCTGTGTCCTTTATATCTGTATTTTTAAATCACACCTTTCGCTCGCCTCTTCTCTTCGAGCCAAAAGCTCTTCCGTTCCTCTCCTCGCACAAATACACGCAACTTTCTTTTACCCTCGATGAATTGTTCCCGATCAGGCACTTTTTTTGTTCACGATTCCGCCCCGAGGAGCCGCACGAGAGTACGACAAGCGCGCGCATCTCTTTATTTCTTTTTTTTCTTTTGTAAAGGTATCTAAAAAGATTTGTACGTCAATGATTTAATAATAAGGATTCGAAAGTGCGAATGACGAACGTGTCCCTAATAATGAACATACGTGCCCCTGCGTACAAAATAGTGGTAGTTTCGCGACAGCTCTTAAATACGTTATATCGATCGAAGATAGTAATAATTCGTGTACGTTGCATTCGTTTACGCGCCCGAGATCTGTCCGATGGATCTCTCGCGACGCTCATTGTTACTTTTTTCTTCTTCTCTCCCCTTCGTTTTCTTTTTTTTCTTCTTTTTACACGTGAAAATTCGCCCGTTGTAAGTCATATTACGCGGCATATCGGCTCTTGTTAGAAAAGCACCGTTAACGCTAAGACATTCGCTTATTTAATCGCACAGTCCCGTGGTCTGCGGTCCTCTTGGAATGCAAAGCAATAATAAATTACTTAAGACTCTAATAAATAATTATATAATCGTATTAAATACTACGCGATATACAGAATAATTATTTAAATAACTACAACCATTTACAGCAGTGTCCGCGTGTACGTGTATCTCTTCGTCTCATTGCGGCGAGACGGCACATATTTATATATATATATATATATATATTTATATAATAATATCTGTGTATACATATATCTGTGTGTGTGTATCTGTCTGTTTGTTATATGTCGTGACTCTACGTGTATACATATATATATATGCTATCTCAATTTTTTCCCTTCTCTTGCTTTCTCTCTCCCCTAATACTTTTTTTCTGTACAAATATTTATATATAAAATATTTATCGGATCAAAGGCGAGAAAGGCGGAGAGAGGCGACCCCCCCCCCCTCGGCCAAAGCAAACGGACATCGAGATACCTGCCCGGTATGTACGAGTCCCCCTCGGCTAAGAAGTCACACCTCTCGAACTTGTCCCCCCCCTGTCGTATTAATAACGCACGCCCGGCTAGCTTTTGTGTTCTTCCTGTACATCCTCGCTCCGCGGTTTCGCACCGGTTTCTGCTTGCGACGCAACGTTTCCTGTCTAAAGGAGAAAGAAGAATAGATGGGACTCATAGCAATAACCCTTGCCGCAGTGCATTAGACGTCGCAGCCAACAAATCCAAAGGTATCCACGTGTATCGCGGCACGTGTGTCGCGCCCGATGTGCTTTCGACGAACGCGACGCTTTCGAATTTGTACGCTGTCTCAATGGAGCCTACTCTCGAGTGTGGAAATTCAAATCGCGGAGTCGCTGAAGGGATAAGCTCCTCGACAATTCATGGTGTCGCTCTTCTCCTCTACTATATAAATTCTACGCGCATAGATCTTAGACGTTCAAGCCTACACTCAATTTTTCTTTGTATTTAGAGGACCTGGCCTTAAAATAATAATAAATGCGTTTCTTTTTTTTTCTCTCACTTTCCCTCTCTCCATCTGTAAAATAGATTTCTGATAGATTATATTCGCGCCGTCGCGTTTGCCTCAAGCATCCAAACCGCACAGCGTCAACTAAATAGTCTGTCTCTATTTACTTGAAATTTTAATGTCGCACTTTTTTGCGATAAAAGCACGACATAGCTATATATATATATATAATTTTTTATTCGCGATTATCGACAGGACGATTCGCGACGTGCCCCGTCGCGTTTCCACACGCCGGGGCATTACTTCTTATTTTACTAATTTAAGACTAATGATAGAGCTCGGAATATCTCGATAAAGCCCTATGGACGGATAGTTCGTACAATATAACAGCATGATGGACGAGTGTGTGTTGGCAATTTCTTTTTTTCTCTCTCGCGATTTTCCCTCCCTTTTTCTCTCTTTTTAAAGAAAAGGCACAATTTGTCGCGCTTTGTACATTATTTTCTGAGAGAGCAGACATACTCTCCCCCTCTCTCTCTCGAATTCTTTAAGAATAATTTACAATTCAATTTACAGTTGACTCGTCGTCATGCTCCGGCGAGCGCGTTCTTGCGGTATTTCGAAAGTACTTTTTAACGAGAAGTATGTCTGGACACGTCGCAGAAAATACTTATACCCTCATGCTAATGAACACTGAACGTACGTAATCGACGATACGTACGGAATCTCCTGCCGTTTTTGTTTCGTTCGACGAAGAAGGAAAAGAAAAAAAGAAGTAGACGAAACGGAAAGGAGGAAAGACGAATTTCAAATTGCGGATATTTCTTCTCTGCCTCTTCTCCTCCCAGCTACTGATGACTCTTACTCAGTAAATGCGAGTTGAACTGGTACAGATTGCAGCACTGCTCCCCGCAAATATTGCACTTCCACGGGTTACTCTCGCTGTGACAACCTTTGTGGAGGAAGTACAACGTCTGATCCGGAAACGTGATGCGACAGTGGGTGCACTGGAGGCCGCTCGTGCGAGGATCCGGCCTGGTCGAGGTGGGCGGCTCGCCCCTCGAGTGCGGATTGGAATTGACGCCGCAGCCGCTGTTGTTACTGCTGTTATTGTTGTTATTGGTGGAGCTGGTGGAGAGCTTGCGGCGTAGATCGTCGCGCAGTAACGACTTCAACGGCGACACCTTGATCAGCGATGGTAATGGTAGATTGCTCGATGTTGCCCCGCTGTCGTCCATACCGTTGCTGTTCGGCTCCTGCTTGATGGGTATCAGGGAGATCGAAGGTGTAATGGCTTCGTCGCCTCCGCCTACGTTCCTGAGAAAAATACGAAAATCCGATCTTTAATTCAGTTGGAACGCAACTAATTGGAACTTCTAAATTAAACTTTAAAACACACATTTAAGCTTTAAATAACATACATGATTAATTTATCAATAAAATTGATGTTAGCTGTAATGTGAAAATGTAAAAAACATACAATGATTTAATTCTATAGAGAATTTTTAACAATTCATCTCTAATATAATAAATATAAATAAATTTCGCGATTGTTTAAAATGCTCACCTATGAATGCTACTGCTATTGATAGATAATTGGTGATGACTACTGCTCGGCGCGTTGCTATTGCTGTCTGCGCTCTGCGGACTATTGGGGCTGTCACCGTTCAACGGGGCAGGACTTGGATTTCGTTGGCTGGCAGCTTGTTCGGGGTAAGGAATGGATATCTCCACGTGGGGCGTGAGAAAATGCATGGGGGGCGTAGCGTTGTCGGTCGAACGGTTGCCAGTGCTGTCCCCGCTGTCGGACAGAGGTGCCGAAGGCATCGCCTCCCCGGACGTGCAACTATTCATTATGGACGTAGAGCTATTTGGTCCTGGATTATCTAAATCTATTCCATGTCTGCGAGCAATAAAAGGTATGTTATATAAAATGGGGGAGCAACGACACTTTCCTCAAAATAATTCACGAAAAAACGGCAATTCACGCAACCCACCTATTAAAGAAGTGCAACCTAAGGCATTTCATGGTAGCCGCACGGTAATTGCAGAGAGGACACGACTTGACCATATCATGCTGACCGACGTGTTCGTTCTGAAAGTGAGCGCGCATCGCGATCTGTCTTTGGAAACCTCGGTTACAAATCGGGCAATGATATGGCAAAGTTTTTGAATGCGTCGTAAAGTGTTCCGCAAGATGGTCCTTCCGAAAGAATCTCTTCTGACATACCCGACACTCGTACGGTTTCACTCCTGTGTGCCTCATCTGAGAAAAAAAATAAAAGGGGGATGCAATAGGTCAAACGTACACAAATAACTATTATATATACATTCAATACAATCTATATATATATATCGTTTATATCTATCGTTTATAACTATAAAAATTCTACTTAATTCTTTATCAATTAAACAAGAATTTATCAAGTAAACGTATAACGTAAATGTGTAATGCCCGTATCTGATTAAAGATTCGGATTGAGACTGGATTGGAATTTGGACTGATCAAAATAAAGTTGATTGAAAAACTTGAGCCTGGCTTTCTTTCTTCGGATTGGTTAAGTGTTCCAACCCAATCTCAATTTCAAACTTTAACCTGATATGGGAGTAACGCATAACAACACAGGTCTTTCCACTGTGTAATCTTTCTGTACTCACTTTGTGTCGTCTCATGTTAGCTCCATTTGAAAATTTCATATTACAGACATCACATTCAAACATCTTTCTGTGAGACCTGATCCCCGAATGGCCCTCCTCCGCATCCCCGTCATTCTCTGTCCCTTCTATGCCTTCAGCGCTCTCCCCGGCTTCGCCGCTCGCCAGACATTGGTCTTGATGAGCGGTGAAGGCTGTCTTGTTTATAGTTTCATAATTGTCGCATCTATCACATCTGCGGAATCGAGGAAATCAGATTAGACGTAACCAAGAGGAGGGAATCGTTTGCGCAATAGAGAGAGAGAGAATGTCGTTCCAACCAGCTGATCGCAAGCTGTCGCCTGGCGCACTGATCGGACCCGAGTCTCACCTAAACGCAGGAACGGCTCCGTCGCTACTGTCATAATTCGTATTGAGAGCCGCCTCGTTGTCAGGATCTAACGCCTCTTCCTCCCGGTGATTAGAAGAGTCTCCGGCCTCGGCTTGCGACGAGGAATGGGAGTCTACCTCGTTTTCCCCACCACCACCGTCAACCCCATCTGACATGTTACCAGGCGGAAGGACTATCTTGAGTCCGTCATCTAACCTAAGAGACGACAAGCGCTTGGATTAGTCGAGAGGGCTTATTCCCGGGCGGAGGGAGCGGACGTAGGTGCGGGGTCACTCGTAAAAATTCGCACAGCTCCGACGTGACGTCGCGAAACGTCAAAAGGGAGCGCCGATCACCGCGCGTGTTCGCCCATTTAAATATAACCGTAACCTGTTTAACTATGTAGATCGCAGTCGTCTCTCTCGCCAACGTTTCGAGAGCCGACAGCATTATCCGCGAGCCGTGGCAGCGAGGAGGGATCGATCATCTGACGCGCTCCGCGTTCCATATTTCGCCGAGCCGAGCGAACGGGAGGCCTCGTCGCTCGGGGCACCCGACCCGATATCGTCGTGCCCTACATAGCGTTCAACTCCGTTCGTCGTCACCACGTTCGCGGACACGTCGCCGATCCACCGCCGCGCGAGATCTCGCGAGCGCGGTGCAGGCAGGAACGCGTTTCTCGCGCTCATCTCGCTACGTATATAGGACTCGCTCGCGCGCGCGAGCGAGCGAGCGAGCGAGCGAGTAAACTTCTCTCGCGTCGACATCACCGAACATCCCGCGGAGAAACGAGGCTGTGTTTTTTTTATCGCGCGTCCTCGCGGCGCGCGCGATAGAGAGTCTCTCTCACCGTGTAGGTATATCACCGTCGATCACACCGTCGTCGTGACGTTACGCGCGTACGGCTCGCCGTCCGCTCTCATCTCGCGCCGTCGCGCGCGCGCCCGATGCCAACCTTTACCTGTCAGCTCTCTCTCCGGCGTGGCGAACGTGTATAACCCGCGATACACCCGTATAACTCTCCTCCGTCAGGCGTGCTGTCACCCGTGCGGATTCGCAAGAGGCTCTCGCGACGCGAGAGAGAGAAAGAGAGAGAGAGAGAGAGAGAGGAGCGCGCGGAGCTCGAGCGCGTGAAAACGCGAATACGCGACTCCGATCGAGAAGGGGTGCTCCGCCGAGAGAGAGCAAGGTGCAACGGTACGAGTGTTACCCAATCCTGGGAAGATTACGGCATAGAAACACCTGGTGGTAAAGCGCAATGCCAGAGTGCACTGCACTTTGTCCCAGTTTCGACCGAATCCGTCACTCGTGACGTAGTTTTCGCGGCTTTTCCGCGGAAAGTCTCTGGCGGTCGCGCGCGCGACGGCGGAGGAGGCGAGGAAAAAAAATGATTGGCGACGGGGGAACGCGAGGAGGGGGTGGAGGCCAGCGGCGGCGCGGCGGAGGGGCGGAGAGGACAAACGGGGTACGGATGTACGAGAAACGGACGGAGGCGGCAGCTCTCTCGCTCTCGGTTTTGCGGGCCACTTACTCACATTCCACGGGGGGGACCGCGGGTGGTGCACCTTCCTCGCACCGCCACGACGGAATTTCGCTCGTCCTCGCGCGCACGCCGCCCGACACTCACGACGAGCAGCAGCGCTGCCGCGCACGCATCTCCCTGACACTTTTATTTTTCCCTTTTATCACTCCTCTCTCACTCTCTCTCTCGCTCTCTCTCTCTCTCTAGTCTCTGTCTCGCTTTCTCCAACTCCCCGTTTCCTCCCCGCGCGCGCACGGCCCTCGCAACACAAATAAAATGTAACGGAAGCGCAGCGCAGCGCGCGAGGTGTCCGAACGGCACTTCTCTCGGCTCGCCGATATCGGCGCACTGCTGCCAACCGTCACCGACACCGCCGTCGACCAACCGACGACAACGGCGCGGTTCCTCCCGCACAGGGCCCACCACGGGACGTCGCGCTCGCGCCGAACGCTGAACGTCACCACGCGCGCGAGAACCGGGAGACGCACCGTCGTCGACTCGACGCGCGAGCTTCGCCGAAATCGCCGACCCCGCGCGATCGAGGCCACGCGCGCGCGCGCGCGCGCGAACATAACCTTCTACCTCCTCGCGCCGCGAGGTTGGTACCGCGCGCGCATTTCAACTCCGCTGACCTGTCAAAACGTGTCACGCGTCGCCGTTTTCGTCGCCCGTGTCGCGTATGGCGTGTTCACGCGCAACCACGACCGACGGCGACGACCGGGTTCCGCGGTGCAGTTTCCCCGAGTCGCGTCGCGTCGGCGGTTCCCTAACCTGACCCTCACCTACATACGTGAATTTTAGGGACACGCGCGGGAGGGGCGGCGGAAATCGGGTCGCGATCGGATCTCGATCTTCGCCCTCCAACGCCCTCGGGGGGAGATATATCCATCACGATCGAGCCGTGTATCGCTCCGCGTATATCGATTCCGCGAAGTGTGACTCTCTCCCCCAGGAGACCGAACCTAACCTCACCTCATCTCCCAGCTCGCGCTGCGCCCGCCTACCTCGCCGCGTGCAACTGCGTTGTTTGTTGACTTCTCGCGCGAGACTCCGGACGGAACTTCCGTTATGCCACTCGCGGGACGACGAGGATCGCCGTCGTGACCGCCGATCCCACTCGCGAATTTCGTATATTGCAGCTGTGCGTATATCCGATCACACGCCCGATGTTTATCGTACCGCACGAGGGTCAGCATCCGCGCGAGTCGACGGTCTCCCGACTGACGTAAACAGGTAATCTGCAATCCCGAGAGGTCGCATATTTTTCGCATCCCCACGCCGATCACATCTCATTGATCTCCTTGAAAAGGCGATAAATGGACCGAGCGGGCAGCTAGAGACTAATGAAGATCCTTCCGTTTTCACGTCTATTCCGTATATGTAGAATCGCATTAGCAACGATAATATATACTATATATGCGACATACATCAACCGAATGTAAATATTAAATATGTTAACAGTGCGCCAGTGATTCGCCAGTATACAGATTCGAGTCGGAGCCCTCCGACATCTGACAGCGAGATCCGCGTCAGTTGTCCGTCATTTTGTGGCCATTTAAATGGAACGTATCATTTAAATGGCTCGGAAATGGCAAATCATGCTCGGTCCCTGCAGCTCAGCCCATTGTATGATTCCAGGCAGAGAGATTCTATTATATTTCTGTTGACATTCTGCCGACAAAGCGCGACAGCAGGCGCTCCGCAACATCTGTTTTCCACAGATTTGCGTGGCTATCCGCGAGGCATTTAGCTAACTTGTCGATTTACAAATGAACGTATCGAGAAGGAACACGCGGATGATTTGTGGACGAAATTATTCACTTGCGCTTGGTGCAGCTGTGCTCGCGAGAAGAAGGATTAACGGAGCGAAGAAGACGGGGAGAGAGAGAGAGAGAGGAGGAGTGAGAGAGACACGGTGAGAAAGATACGAGACAGTGACAGAGTATAGTATACATTATGGTGGCAGTGTGCTGGGCGTTGCTCTCCAGTACCTGTTGATCGTCGTTTGCATGTTATCTCACCGTGCGATTATCGTTGTTTTACCAACTATAATCTGTGGGCTCTTCGGTGATCATTCTTATCATGAGACGCCACGGTAAGATCGGAGTGAATGATCGTCTCGTGACGTTCGATCTGTCTCTCCTTCTCTTTTTCACACACGCGCTCTCTCTCTCTCTTTCTGCGTTTCTCCCATTCCTCTCTTTACAAGTTATGTTTTTTCTTCGATCGATCATCGAATTCGTGTGCCTTATCGCTGATAACACGCCCGTTTTGCATATGTTAAGTGCTCCTCGACGGATCTTAAGCTCGACGTAAACGATATATCTGTTTGTCGGCTAGTTAGTTTCTTTTTTTTTATTTACGACCGAGTTTAAGTTTGCAGATGATCGATGTTCAATTGTTAAAAACTTCAAGGCCTTCGTCGATGTAAGTGCTCGTGAGTGAATTTGAAACAAGACCGACGAGTTCAAAATTCTCGTGTTTAAAAAAAGTCTAAAGATTGAGAGTATTTTCGCAAATCGTTGGTTTCAGAAACTTATGGTTTATTGCAATTTATTAAAGAAGAAACTCATAGTATTTCTTCCTTTGTTTATTATTGCAATTATCTACTGTAGTTGTCTCGGAAAAACTATATAACACAATAAAACACGGCAAAACTATTTTTATAAATTATACTGTAATTTTTTGCTTTAATATAATACAAATATTTTGTTATAATATAATAATTAATCAGAAAACAATAAAATACATCTCAGGGTAATTTAAATTTATTTTTCTATCAAGTAAACTCGTTTTTTATTAGATATAATTACAATTTTAATATGAAGTGCTCTAAGGAAATTTAATATAAATTTTATATATTTTTATATTATAAGTTTTATATATGTACCGTAGAATTACTCCTCATGTTACTTTTTTATTAAACTTCTAACAATAAAATACAAATACAAAATTATATATATATATATAAAATTTTATAAGTTATATATATATGATTTGATTGAAAATACAACTTTAAATACAAATACAAAATTATATATGTATATATATAAAACTTCCATTCGCATAATTTTGCTCACTCGCATATTATCGATTGTTTAACAAGACAATCCTGATCACGTCATACATACAAATTTCCTGACAAATGTACCACACCTCGCGACGTTGCACTTACATCATCTGAAAAGTCATGTGAATCAACGGTCGAGCTTTCGTATCTCTTCGATCTTAACATTCAGCAAACACCTCCATTTGTAGAGATATCGAGTTTTAGAGAACGATTTTTTGTGGAACGTGTCGGAAAAATATTGTCAGAGAGTGAAAACATCAACACCTAATGGTAATTTTTTTCTTGCAGCGTTAAGTGATGGGCAAAGGTGAGGAGAGAAACGGCACGACGGCGCAGGCGGGCGAATCTACATTCCTGGCGAAGAACTCGAACGAGGCCAGCAGAATGCTGGAGGCCGCATTACTCCAGATGGACGACATTATTTCCGGTACAAATGTGATGATTTATAGCGACATATTAAATTTCAATTTGGATATATCGTTCGTATGGATATATTATTTACGGATATATAAAGATTCTTTTGTAAAAACATTATCGATGCGATTTTGTAAGAAAAATAGAAACTAGCAATTCAGTTTTATGTCAGTAAAAAAAAGATAGAAAAATATTCGATTCAAGAATCAGATAAGCCGACGATTTAGTGTCAGCTACATATTTCAAGTTTAGTAAATTAGATCACAAATTTTATCTTGTTATTGAACGTGATTAACAGCATCGCTTTCTGCACAATCATTATATTGCAAATACATTTTGCAGGTGCTTGCGCCGAAAGCTCGGCTGAGAGCAGCTCGGAGTGGAAGAACTCGGTGAGAGAGGCGGCAAGAAATCTCGTGACCGCGATCAAGGGCGCGCCGATGCCACCCCCGCCGCCCGATGGCGTCACCCAGAACATCCTGCTGGCATGGATGCAACCGGTAAGCTGATTAGACGACGATAACGATCTCTGCTCCGTCGATTTTATGCCGCTCGCACGCTCGAGCGTCGTCGTCTCCTCGGAATTCTGCCCTTCCGCGACTTCCGCTCTTCGAAACGCGACGCGTTCCGGAAACAGGAACGTTTCGCGATCAGCTCGGACGACGGCGGTCGTGCGAGGAACACGTGTGGTGGCCGCCGCGTGTGCATCCGGAGCCGCGGTTCGCATCCGGTACACGCTGTCGCCGCCACCGCCGCCGCCGGTGCGCACGTGTTCGCGCGCGTGTTTGATCGCCGTGACGCACACCGGTCACGTATGCATACGTCCGTGCGTACATCCGGACGTCTGACTTTGTAATCGTTAGACCGTAATCGTGGACGTGATATTGATCGATGGCTGAAATCGACCATGTGTGGCTTATTAAGAATCCATACGGTTTGGTTTCTAATTACCGTCGCTTTAATTTGTACCCGTCGCGTTTACATAAACATGGAATTTTTGTCGATAGAATTTTTTTCTTGCCTAACAATAAGAGGTAAGTACAATATAATTTGTAATAATTTTTACGTATTATGTGCAATTAGATTATTACCTTCGTATTGATAAGCAATAACAAGATAAGAGTTATACTTTTATATGTGGTATCATGCAGTGACCTAATGTTTAAAATATTATTTTTTATGGAGCTTAAATAGCTAGTGATGAAGAAAATCACCTAATGATTGCGATCTTTATAGGTAACGAGAAGAGAGTACATTAATCTATTTATAAATTGCTGTTGCGTCTCTCTCTCTCTCTCTCTCTTTCTCCCTCCCGCTCTTCTCGAAGGATTTCATGGCGTTAATTTTAGTTTCGGCGGAGACGATGCCGCGGCTGGTAGCGCGAGAGTGCACTTCACCGAGATAACGTTCGATTGTGTATAAACCTGCCGATATCAGTCCTGGATACACTCTGCACGGTGCACGATATCTGACGACATCGTTTTACCGATTGTCTATTACAAACAGTGACCTCGCGAGAGAAACTAAATGATGGAAATGTGATTTTTATTGGAAAGAAAAACTGCATCTTGACGTTTTTCGATACATCTGCACCAGACATGAGACCGTAACGTGTTGCGTACTGAACTCAACTGGAAAGCCAACGCAATAATTTAGTGAAATAAAAACGTGCAGCGTGAAAAAAATTCATCATGGAGAACGTCTGGAGCGACAGTATCACTGGAGAGCGAAAGGATCTCGCTCCAATAATGGAAGAAGAGGACAGGGGACAGGCGAAAGGTTCTCTTCAACTCTTTCCCCCATCCCGCGTGACGTCAATATATATACAGAAAATTCGCGTAATATCAAATCGGAACATATCTTCCGGGTAATTATATCACTCGAATTAAAGATGCGTCTCGAGAAGGTATCTCAATTTTTTTATTTTCGATATCGAATCTGAAGTAATTTAATCGGAAAGCAACGTGAGGACTAGATAATTCGATTTACGATTTTCGCGAAGGCAAAGCCACGACACACGACGGAGCGCGTTTCATTTCAATTAAACGGCGCGTTGTAACTTGACAGACGAGTTCGCGGGACTCGCGGCGTCTCGGTACTAAAATCGTACGGCTGTCTGGCTGGCTGGCTCGCTCTGCCTGTGGCCAGTGCACCGAAGTCACGCTTTTGATGGTGCCCGAATAAGTGGCACGCTCGAAATAGATTGCCTTAACTGCGGAGCGCGCCGACCGCGGTTGGCCGTCGTATAGGCACATACGTTCATTGACTCATACCTCGAGTACGAGGTATAGTATACCGCGTCGATCGATTATTGTTTCAATCTCCGTTAAAGTAAACACTGTCGGTCGTTCCGTCGACGGTCGAGGCCGGGTCGAACCGGGTACGAAAATATATAGCTCGTCGCGCATTTACGATCTTTGAAAATTCAGTTCGCGATACCGTCGACGAGAGAAAGCTCTTGAAAGCCCCCTCCCCCGCCCCTCGTGGGCGCGGATTAAAAAAAGCTTCAAACGTCTATCTAAATTCAGGTTCGCAGTCGGACTCGTCGGACGCGGCGTCGACTATAAAGCGCTGGAACAGCCGATGGACGCCCTCAGAGGGCTACGACTCGTCGGGCACGTCGACCAACTCCGACGTGGGTGACGAGTACGTCGAGGATTATCGGCGGGACAGCAGGACGAACCTGTCCGAGCCGGCGGTCGCGTGCCAGGCAGCCTACCGATCGCAGGAGTGCTTATGTCAGGTAGACCTGAGACGGAGGGGGTCGAATTCAAACAAGTCGTATTCGGAATATTACATATCGTATTTATATTATTCCAATTAAAAAATTATGTTTATGAAAAATTATGAAAAATACAAATGAGATATCTTCCGTGAGGTATTGATAATATCGTTGTAGGCTTGCTTACTCGGCTATGCTAAGATGATAGCGCTTCAAGGGAGTATGCCTAATATCTGTGCAGTATCCGGCGGCATGGCTAATATCTGCCCGGCGTCGACCGCGCATCTGGGAAGTTTTCCGTCTCTCTGCGCCTGTTCAAGGTCACTGTTTGTATAGCATTTCTAACTTTTTACATTGTCGCTCGACACAAATGCCTCGTTTATACCCTTAATAATGAAACTCTAAAGAGCTATCGATCCTTGCAAACCGACAGCGTTTCTAGCGAGCTCGCGCATCACGCCGGATTCAAGGAACACGCGAGAAGCGTCGCACATTATCCGCACGTCTGTCACCTGCAGCAAGATCCGATGTTCGCGAAGGAGCGAGAAGTGCACGCAGGTAGCAGGACGAACAGTACGGCGTCTCTACCGGTCAGCTCAGCCGGGAGATGCGGCGGTTCTTTGGACAGAAGGCGACGCAGATTCCGCAGCAGAGTGGACCGCGATCAGAGAGCTATGTCTCACAGCGATCTGATCTGCCACGAGAATAGCAGACCGCAGCACTACTGCTCGCTACAGCAATTTCATTGCGGAAGCAATGTGTGCATAAATAATTATCATAGCAAGACCGAGGTATACTGTACATACAAAAACATTTTTTAATAAAACTTCTGACTGCGTGGTACCATAAATGTGAATTTTTCCCGAAGAAAATCCTTTTATTTTTATTTAAAATATTTACGTTTCGTTTTTTTTTATTTCGAAATATTTGTCATTAATAAGATATTAATGACCGTTTTGTCGATTTGCTTTTCACAGGAACGATTGAGGAAGTTGGAAAGTGAACGTGGAGCATTGCATATGGAGGTATCAGTTTTGTCCGAGCAAGTCGACGCACAATCGAATAAGATCCAAGAGCTGGAGAGCTTACTTCAGGAAAAGAAAGATACTCTGAGGCAGATGGAAGAAGCGTTACAGAAGGTAAAAATATCTCGTGATTTTATCTCAGCTCGGAGCTTTACGTGTGCTCATTTGTTTTTATAGGAAGTTTTATCAAGAAGCGCTTTGGAGACGCAGAAATTGGAGCTCCTTACCTCCTTATCCGAAATGAAGCTCAGACAAGCCAGTTTGGAGCACGAAAATCTGTCGCTGCGCAGTACAAGTCCTTTATCGAATGTTAGTACATATTTTAACGGTTTAACATATTTTAAGTCAACACATTTTAATTATATTTATAATTAAAATATAGTAGTATTATATAACATTATAATATTTTATGTTATAATATAACATTTTATTTTATTATATTTTATCGTATTTTATGTTATTAAATTATGAAATTTTATATGATAAAATTTATTGAGCACTCTTATGTCTGCAGGGTGAGAGATTCAGCAGGCATACGGGTCAATATAGTAGTCTTCCTAGGCCACCGACGTCCAAGAAAGGCGTTGTATTTGGTAAGGTTCCAAATTTAGTCTCGGGAGTGCACACGACGGTACCCTTGGCTGTTAGGGGAGTCTCTGCGAGATGTCTGTCCGCTCCTATTCTAGGTTCCGATCGATCTTTATCTAAGCATGCGGTGTCACGTTTAAATGTTTTTTTTTAACGATCTCAACATACGTTATCTGAATTAATTAATTAATAAAATATTAATCGATTCGAGTAACAGCATGTCGTTGCGATTAATTGAAAAGTAACATCGCTTGCAAACCACTCATGGTCGATGCGCATGCATTCGGGCGTTATTTAATATCAGTTTTTAAGTCTTTACGAATTAATTTATGAATATAAATATTGAAAGTGCTTATTTCAATTTTGCAATTTGATCATTTTGGAATCTTTCATGGAACCAAAGAGTATAATTTGCTGATTATTGTCATTGCTTTGATAAATATTTGAAGAATTATTCGCAAGTAAAATTGCTGCAAAAAGTTGTGTCGAATTCATGCAGTATTGTGAAGGATCAATATACACATCATCATTTAACATATTTTATCACACACACACACACACACACACACACACACACACACACACACACACACACACACACACACACACACACACACACACAACACAGTTATGTGTGGTTATAAAAACGACGAACATTATCACCATAGCGGAAGAAGCGAAAATCGTAATTGGTGAAGCGAGCGTGCAAGTGGAAGTGCCACCGAAACCGCTCGCGGAGCTCAGCATGGAGGAGATTGGCGATTGGTTGTCTCACCTTGGTCTGGAATGCTACGCCGGCGAGCTGAGACGATGGGGCGCCACCGGATTGAAATTGCTCGATGCCACGCAGGTTCAGCTGGAGAAAGAGCTAGACATAAAGAACGCTCTGCACAGGAAAAAGTTGCTTTATGCCGTCGAATCGGAGCGAAGCAACGGCGCTGGATTTCTCGGTTCTCAACAGGTCGCGATCGATGTTATTACAGTTTTATCGAGTATCATAATTTTATTTGAGAAAAAAATCTGAGAGTAAAGATTCTCTCCGACGTCTTGCAGATGGATAACGCGGCCGTGTTACGGTGGCTGGACGACGTCGGACTGCCGCAGCACAAGGAAGCCTTCCACCACGCCAAGATCGATGGTAGAGTTTTACACAGGTTGACCACGGAGGATCTGTTAAATCTCGGAGTGACTGCGCAGCTGCACGCCGCCAGTTTAAGACGTGGCATTCAGGTAATCCCAAAATGTGATAATTATATTGTAAGCTCTCACGTTCAAAAGCTACGTGACACACATAGGCCGTAAATTTGGAGTCAATAGTTCGAATCAAATCGTGTAGGTATTACGGGACTTGAACTTCGAGTTCGACTGTTTGGAGAGAAGATCAGTGAATGGGAACGGTGCCGACGGTACGAACGTGACCCTCTGGACGAACCACCGTGTGATGGAGTGGCTGCGGGTCGTAGATCTCGCGGAGTACGCGCCGAACATGCGCGGCTCCGGCGTTCACGGCGGTCTGATGATACACGAGGGTCGATTCACTTCCGAGCTGCTCGCCACGTTACTCAGCATTCCACCGGCGAAAACTCTGCTTCGCAGACACCTGACGACCCACTTCAACCAGATTCTCGGCAGGGATGTGGTTCAACAAAAGCGAGAGATAGAGAGCACGCTCGGATTCGTTCCACTGACGCTTACCGCTAGATTAAAGGTGGGTTTTTGTCGTCATCTCATGCCGGATAATAAAAGCTTTTGCAGTCTTGTAATTATTTTATATACCTATTTTATCATGATATTGATACTTTTTAACACAGTAAACAATGATTAAATTTCATATCCAGGTACCAAAGAAATCTCAGTTCACCCTGAAACGCAAGAAGAGTAAAAACGAGATGGATTTCGGCAATTTGGTTTGCCCATTGGAGGCATCGCCACCAGGTACCCCATCAACGCCCTCGTCAACACCGGGCAGCCCTAACTTGAACTCACCCACATTCTAACCACAATTAAAGCTTCATTCGGGTAATCATCTAAACTAACTTGTAAGTCTAACTCGACTAATTGATATCATAGGTCATATTACGGATCATACGATTATAACCCTTATAAATTGTGTAAATCATACTTTCATCTCTGGAAAAACCTTTTTTTTTTTTGTTTACTAAATACTTCATCTTGAGTGAGATTAATTGACAGAGATTATTATATAAAATACATTGCCGGGTGCTAAATTAAAATTCTATTAGCTTATATAAATAACTTTTACATCAATATATTGCTTATTATTATCAATTTTCATTCAGTTTCTTCATTAAATTAATACTGTTTCTTTTTGTCAAAAGCTTTTTACGAAAGCATCGAATCCTATATATGGCGCTATTATTAACCATTTCGAATGTTATAATTTATTTTGTATAAATCTCAATTTTATATATAATATGCTCAAATGAAATTGTGCCTTTTAGATTTGGAGGATACTGGCCAAAGGAGAGTTATAGGTTGCATATGAAGTGGACGAATTGCGAGAGGATAATATATTTCAATATTAAAACATATATATTTGGATATATATTTATACGAACAATTTCTGAGACAACGCGCGAAGACACCAGAATCACCTGGGACCAGGTTATCAGTAAAGTAGAATAACCATATCGAAATGTGCATTTTGATATAAAGTTACATAAACGAGAGCTAACTCCGACACCGCCAAAGTTTTATTAACGCCGTTAAATATAAATAATTTGATAAAAATTAACCGCTTTATAGAGAAAATATTTTTACTACGAATTATTAAATTATGTATAGGTACAGGTATACAGTAAATTGGAAATAAATATTAAATTTATACCTATCTTCTCCATATCTATATCTTTCACTTTTAACTCTTATGTAAGAACAACGTAGCACTCAATTAATTATCTATCATGTATTTTTATTATAAAATGAAACTCATTCTTATGCTGCACAGTTGTATATATCTTGTGTACCAAGAGGAATTGTAGCTCACAGTTTTGACAATCGTAGAATAATATTCATAATTATCTGTTAAACTTTTTTTCAATTTTATCAATAGTTTCGTTAATTATTTTGTCAACACATAATTTAATAGTTATTTGCATGTGTCTAATTATATATACATTTTCATTTTAACTACCTTTTACAGAAATAATAAAATACAAATGGAATTAAAAGTGCAGTATTAATGCAAGTTTTCGAAGAAAATGAATTTTCTTAAAATATATACTGTTTTATTTTTTTTTTTTTTAATCAAATTCTTTTGCGACAGACGGTAACCGTCTGTTTCGAGTCTATCTTATTGACTATCCTATTCAAGATATTTAATTTTGTCAACTTGCGGTTGGCGGAGCTTTATCAACGCGCATGCGCAACGTACGTTTTGGCTGGATTTTTGTTGGCAGGAGTGCTGCGGCTTCCTTTTCCTCGCTGCTTCACAGAGTCCATCAGGATGGTGAGTGTTTTCGTGTTACAGTATTTCTAAAGTAATCTAACAATTTCGGAGACATCGTCCTTCCGTTCATCGTTTATTTTTACTAAACGTACAATCGAGATTACCGCGTGTAATTTTCTGCATTTATTACTTGCGAAGAAAATGGGATTTGTCTGCGTTGTACCGGAAAATGTTAACCTAAACGAACCCTCCGCAGTTAAGCTATTTTTTAATGGAGCGACGATTCTACTGATATTCGTATTGTCTAAATATGTTGTATTACTTCATTATATTTGTTCAGTCTACACACAGGAAGAAAACCAGGAAACTACGAGGCCACGTCAGTCACGGACACGGTCGCGTGGGTGAGTTTGCTCGATACAATTTGTTGTATCTACAGCCACGTGTGTGAAGTAAATAAAGTAGCGTTAGTAATGCAATAAATGGTACTAGTAAATCAACGTAGCACAATATATGTTTATAAATTCGTGAAATTAATAGCGAATTCGGTCGGACGCATTAATTCGCACTCAGTGGTTGGGTAAAGTGTTGCACTTACCTTTACTTATTTAAGCGTTAAAGTCGTTGTACACAAATTAGATGAGATATGCGTTTAATATAGAATTAAATTGTGAAATCCTCAATACACTTTACAGAGCAATTTGGTAAGGTATTTATTGAGCATTTTATCATAAGAAATATTGCACTTTAACATTTAGATCAGTGTACGATGGCTTTAACATGATATAAGATACATTTATGTCTTTCAAAGAAGAAATTAAATTTCCGTTAAATTGTATAATTTCATATGATTATATATAATATATATTTTTTCCTTTAAATATTTCTCGTATGATGATTTGCAACGGGCGGACTGAAAAGTGCTGTACAACACTTATATTCCTGTAGATTGTTGCATTCTGATTGTTATGAAATATTAAATCATATAAACATAAAACGCGACAATTCAATCACAAGTTTGCACTTATTTCGATACATAATAAAATATCTTTTGCAAAGTTCCAATTGAATTTCCCAGATCTAGTAAAAAATATACGCTTAGTTTCTGTATAATTATTGTCTATTACGTTATTGTTTTTATTTTGATATGACTTTTGATAAATACTCGATTTTTCTTTTTACCGTGAAAGTAATAGCATTAAAAATATATTCATTTATTACACTTATTTATTTTTTTCAATTTGATTGAATCTTTCAGGCAAGCATAGGAAGCACCCAGGTGGTCGCGGTAATGCCGGTGGTATGCACCATCACCGAATCAACTTCGACAAATACCATCCCGGTTACTTTGGAAAGGTAAGAATACACCTGTATAATGTATCTACAATAAAGAGAGTTATGTGTTCACATGATGAGAATTCAACTTTCACCGGCGAGCTGAATTAAATTGATTGTATTTTTTTGTATATTCTGAATAATTTCTAACGTGTAAAACGTGTTATTGAGAATTTGTATCTCCTAATTCTCCAATATCTCTTTCATTTTACAGCTCGGTATGAGGAATTATCACCTGCGACGCAACACTAAATGGTGTCCCACTATCAATCTAGATAAATTATGGACTCTGGTCTCCGACCAGACAAGATTGAAATACAAAGATGTTGAAGGCAAGGCGCCTGTAATCGATCTCGTGAAAGCGGTAAGTCAAACTTTTTAAATTGTAATTTTATTTAATTATATATATATATATTTTTTCTTTAATTATATTTATACTATTATTTCTCATATATGATGATTTGCAACGGGCGGACTGAAAAGTGCTGTACAACACTTACTATTCCTGTAGATTGTTGCCTTCTGATTGTTATAAATTAAAATCAAAATAAGTCATATAAATATAAAACGCGACAATTCGAAAACGTTAAAAGTTTGTACTTATATTTCGATACATAAAACACTGATCGATGCATTGACTTTTTTTCAGGGATATTACAAACTCCTGGGAAAAGGTCGACTACCGAAGCAACCTGTTATTGTCAAGGCTAAGTTTTTCAGTAAACAGGCGGAGGACAAGATCAAGGCAGTTGGTGGGGCGTGTGTTTTGTGCGCGTAATCGAGTATGTTCCTTTGTTCCTTTTTTATTCAATGATATTTTTTATTCTCATGATGAACACCCCTCCTAGAAATGTACAGCATTTGGAGGTATGCTGTGCGTTAGTGTAGAGCATGTGACTTCTGATCAACAATTTTGTAAAATACTTTTAAAGTTGGTATAATCAAAATGCTAATTTACACGGTTTATTTTCAGAATACCATTCTTCATAAATGTTCATGTACTGTAAGTACTTAACTTTGCTCCAAGTACTGAGTAAAGTTTAGTAAAGTGTGAAATGAAAGGTCAAGATTAATTCATGAAGGATGTATTTCGATGAAACGATAAATAAACATTTTTTAAAGCACATTTCTCTCGTTCATTATTTTCACACTCAATTATTATCTTAATTATTCTTACAAAAATTATATAAATTTTCATTTCTGCACATCAAATATATACATTCTAGAATTTTTACCCAGAATAAAATCATAAAATCTCGTGTCAATAATGAAAAACTAAACACTAATATCTTAAAAAAAGGTTTATGGTCTAAACTATTTCTCGTCTCTAGATTATGCAATATGAGGTGGTGGTGGAGGTATTTGCATTCCAGTCGCCAAGAGAGCCGGCGGCGGTGGTACCGGATTGAACATTGGCGGCCTGGGCGGGGGCGGTGGAACGGGCACCATCGGGCCCAATCCCGGTCTTATCAAGGGAACTGGTGGTGGCGGCACTTTGCCTACGGACGGCTTCTCGTTCTTAAATGCAAACTGCAAGAAAAACTGCTTCGTGTCCTTGTTCCAGTGAGTCCAAAACTTGCCCTCCGCCTTTTCTACTTCTCTGCTGGGCACCTATGAAATATAAGATCATAAATAAGGAAAAAGAAGGATCCTTCACACCACACACTTTTAAATAGCTTAAGTTAAAACAAATAGAAGTTTTCGGTTTTTATCATTCAAACATATTCGACCTATCTAATATGACTTATCCAATATTGGCAGTATGAAAATACGGAAATAATCTTACTTTGAAGGCGATAGTCTCGTATGGCTCAGCCGCGAACAGCAGATACTGCCACTTGCGATCCGGTGGCTCGACCCTTTGCTCGTAGGCGGACATAAACCTGTGCCGCGGTATCACATTGTCCGCCACCTCCGGGTAGTCCACCTGAAACAGCAGGCTCTGCTGGCCGGACTCGGGATCGCGCTGCTTGGTGACCCGGTAACCAGGCCGACCGATCTTCACGAACTTCTTCGGCTCGACCCGAGGCTTCTCCGGCGCGAGGGTCTGCGGCGCCTCCTTGGCCTCCTTCGCCGCTCTCCTGGCCAAGTTGGCCTGGTGCTTCTTGCCCTGCGTATGCGCCAGATAACTGCCCTCGTTGTTGTGCAGAGTCAGACACAGCTTGCACTCGTACGAGCCCAGGTGATTCTTCATGAAATACGGATCCTTGTTCAGGTCGATGGTCTCCAGGGCGAGCTGACGGAGCCGCTCCCGGCGATCGCGATTGCTCTCCGACCAGGAGGCGACGCCGCCGCCGCCGGTCTTGCCGCCCGGACGATTCTGGAAATCCATTGTTGCCCGCCGAGGGTGTGTCGCGTCGGCGGAAGGACGAAGAGCGTTCTCTGCGGATACCTCGGCACAGTCGTGAATACACGGATAACCTCACTTTTTCTTTCCTTTACATGTCCCCGTTCCGAAAGGTTACGTGAAAGTAAAGATAACTTTACTTCGTCACGTTTGATGGCAAGAACTCCGATGCGGAGTCTTTTTGTCAATAAAATCCAGTAAACTGAATCAAGATAACCTCACTTGGATAACCGCTCGGTTTACCTTACCGGTTTATCACGCTTCACGTTGTTACTAGATGAGATATCGGATGATTTTTGTCACTGCCTATTCTCGAATCAAGAACTCGATCTGTAGCCAATAAAATTGCTGCTTTGTGTAAAAGCAGCAAGTTGATTGGTTACCCAGTTTTCAGTCCGAAAACTCGGACTGTTTTCTAGCATCGTGATGACTTTAATTGTAAGAGGCGATTTGAGAGAGAGAGAGAGAGAGAAATAAAAAAGCGTGCTGCGTGTATTAAACAAAGATACTTACGCACACACTTAAAGAGTCTCTTTGTCAAAATTATCAGGTGATTAATTTGCATTCGCACTGCTTGCACTTTTACATTAGTCTTTCTCTCTCTCTCTCTCTCTCTCTCTCTCTCTAATGGCTGAATATACATTTATCTCGTTTTAAGTGCAAAAATTTTTGGAATTTCAAGCAACGCGAACAAAATATCTCGTCCGAGAAATGAATAAAAAATCTTAATACCTCTTTTTAATGATTTCCAGAACGCGACCGATTTCGGATGTTCCTCGTCTACTCTTCCTATGCATCACGCTCGCTTGTGTGAGGAAGCACTTGTTGACTGTAAATAATAGGATTGAAATTTGAACATTTATTTACGGCATGCAGATTGATTGATTGTATCATGAGCTGAAATTCGGAGTGTCGTTAAAATCCATTTTCCCTGAGGTGACAACAGAATCCCGTAATTCTGTTGAGAAAACTGCTTCTATTATCGACCGTCGACCGCTTTGTTAACCAAGACTGCGAGAGTCACGATGGCTGCGAGAGGTATTCACAGTCTGAGATTCAATCAGGATCAAGGTAAGCTTCAGTTTGCAGCTAGAAGCTTGATAGTCGCGAGATACATTCTTTTTTTCATTGGCATTGTCTCTCTCTCTCTCGCTCTCTTTCTCTCTTGCAGGTTGTTTTACCTGCTGCATGGAGTCAGGAGTGAGGATCTACAATGTCGACCCGCTGGTCGAGAAGGCGCATTTCGATAACGAATTAATGGGAAGCATCTCCATGGCCGAGATGCTCTGGAGGACGAACGTGATCGCCGTGGTGGGCGGTGGGAATCGTGCTAAATTCGCCGACAACACGGTTCTGATCTACGACGATCTGTTGAAGAAGTTCGTTATGGAAGTCACCTTTACCAGTCTCATCAAAGCGGTCAGATTGCGAAGGGACAAGTATGGAATTTTATGCCTTTGTTTTCCCATTATAAATTCGTAAATAGACATCCTGTTCTACAGAGAGAATATTCTTTCATTGTAGAATGATAGTGGCGCTACAGCGAGAGATCCACGTATTTTCGTTTCCCACGCCCGTTCGAAGATTGCTGACGCTCGAAACGAGAGACAATCCAACGGGTTTGGTGGAAATAGCGACGTTCGCGACGGCGCAGAGACAGTTGCTGGCCTTTCCCGGCCACAAACTCGGCAGCGTACAATTGGTGGACCTTGGAGCCACTGAGGCTGGTAGTTCCAGTGCTCCCGTTACTCTTTCAGCACATCAGGTATTTTAGTTTTTCTTGTTACTTGGATTTTTCTTTTTCAACATAAAGATTTACTGCTCAGTTACTTTGAAATTTATTTTTTTTTTCTATTTATGTTACAATATTTTTCCAATTTGATTTGAAATTTATTTTTGGTTTTTATTTATGTTACAATATTTTTTTATTGTGTATTTTTTCTTTTTCAAAATTTATTTATATATGGGATGAAGACCACAGGATTAAGACTACATTTTTTTGACATTCTTGACTACTAAGCTATTCAACACCCTGATTGCTTACTTTTAATAATAGTTAATAAGGCAAGCAATGTTATATTTGACCATTTATTGTATCCATTTATGTGTTGCAACAACAATAGGGTGCACTGGCGTGTCTGGCAGTTAATGGAAATGGGACAATGATCGCGACTGCATCTGTTCAGGGGACACTAATCAGAGTGTGGGACTCTGTACGCAGGAGTTTACTGGTTGAATTGAGGCGCGGTGCCGATCCTGCTACGCTCTACTGGTCAGTATATAAGTACAAAATTAATAGCACTATCATAGTACAATTAATATTTTTCGATTTCTTAATGTTTCTTGATATTTTCCTTTTTTTTTAGCATAACGTTTAGCAGAGACTCGGAATTCTTGTGCGTCTCGAGCGATAAAGGGACAGTGCACATATTTGCCCTGAAAAACACCAGCTTGAATCGACGATCCACGTATGTAGAGGATACTATTTTCGAAATAAATATCGCACTGTTACTTCAAAAGTGACAACTTAAAAAAAACGTGATTTTTTTATTATGAATGAATTAGGTAAACATTATTTTGTCAGCCATCAAATGTCTGGAAAACTTAATTTTTTTTGTGTCACTTTTAAAGCAAGAGTGCGAAGTAGTTGCTTTTATTATACAACATATAATATTCATATGTCGTCTCGTTTTTTAGTTTTTCAAACATGGGTTTCCTGGGCAATTACGTCGAGAGTCAGTGGGCCTTGGCTACCTTCACAGTACCCCCGGAATGCGCCTGCGTTTGCGCGTTTGGTACACACAATTCTGTGATAGGTAGCGTATTTATTTCATGAGTAAAAATATGTTGAAACTCCGGTCTGTTTTATATTATTTTACATTTTTATTATAATTTCAGCTGTATGTATGGACGGAACGTTTCACAAGTACGTCTTCACCGCGGAAGGCAATTGCAATCGACAGGCGTTCGACGTCTTCCTTGACGTGTGCGACGACGACGATTTTTAACACAAGGCCTATTACGCCGTGCCTACTACGTGTGCGTGTGTGTGCGCATAGCTACCAGGCTTGCAAATGTACTTGCGATGAAATTTCTAGTCCGTCTGCGAACGAAATTTCGTGTTTATGTGATACAAATTGTACAGGTAATCGAATCGCCGATTACGTGGAAAGTGCACAAGTCATGGGAAAGTCAATATCCTATAGTGTCCTCGAATACGACCTCTTTTTTTGTGTGGCTTATGTACTTTCCATAATTAATTATACAGTTTTAATAAATATCGACAGACATTTATTTTGTACAACAAACAATCCATTTAATTTTATATCTATCACTTATCCTTTACAGAATTTTTCAGAATGTAAAAAGAAACTTTATATAACAATCGTAACGTATCCAGTAATTTTACAGAATTAAATTATGTAGGTCTATTCGAGAAGGCTCGTTCTCGAATTTTCTCTGAAAAAAGTTTTTTTATTGTTAATGGAGATAATAATTTAACTTACGATTTAAGGAGCTTTCTGACAGGAGATACATATTCAACACAGTTATTCTGTTTTTGTCTTTCACTGAATGTGGAGGAAAGACAGAATGACTCCTGTGTCATTATGCGTCTCTTGCCTGAAGGAAGGCTCTATTAGTTATGTAATAATTAATATTCTGAAGGAAGATACATACTGTACGGTTCAGGATTCAACATTGGTCGTATCATGGCAGCGTAACAGCATACACCTATGAGTCCAAAGAAACCTCCGACGAACACACCGTACCTCCATCCTTTCAATCGCATAATTCCCAACGGATCTATCAGTAAAAAAGGAATAAATATATTGAATAAGATTTAATTTAAAGAAAACGAAAGCTTCCGTTTTATAATTATTTAATAATTCGACTTATTTCGACGTTCTCTAGGAGCACATTAGGATTTTAATTGTGACAACATCACTATTGCTAAATATCGCGTCGATTCTTACCACGAAAATTATTTTATGTCTGATTAATCATTAAATAATCTTCGATTTTAATATTTAAAGTTATGTCATCGGTGTCCCGGTGTACCAACTGGCCTATGCTGTTTTCGGGGTTATGTCGCGTAGTGTCTAATTTCGCCGTTAGATGGCGAGAATATAAAACCTCTATTTCTCGTTAGTACACCTGAATACATCACTCGGTATATAAGAAAAATTATAAGGATGAGTTCCCGTACTTGCTTCGGCAGTACATATACTAAAATTGGAACGATACAGAGAAGATTAGCATGGCCCCTGCGCAAGGATGACACGCAAAATCGTGAAGCGTTCCACATTTTTTGCAGTTTTACGTATCATTTTTTATTTATTATCAATATAAAATTGCGTGATAGTTAATTTACAAGATTAATAATAATATATAAAATTAGTATATCTAAAATTTTGGTTTGCTGTGCGTATCAAAAAATACCGAGAAATAAATTTAAAAAAAGAACGCTCAAGTGAAATTAAAAAAAAAATTCTATCAATTATGTTGAATTAAAAAACGAATTCCGAATAAATAAAAAATATAGACCTATATAATAACTGAAATCAAATTTTAATTTATAAATGTTTGTTTTTCGTTAATAATTTTCTAGGAGTAATATTTAGCAAAGGTTTATTTATAACCAGATAGATTATTTTTTGGGATAACATCTAATTATTTATCAAAACTATAAATAAAACATTTAATCTGCAGTTGCTGAAATAATTATACGCATTGCACAATTGTCTTATGTTTCCATAATTAATTATTAAATTTAATCAGAATCAAAATTCGCATGATTCCATATCGGTCTCGATGGAATACACCTGTGACATTTATTAATGACAATAGAACAATTGATACTCGGTATCCAAAGTGTCCAAAGATGAATGAAATTTCCATTTAAATCGCGGCAATCTAGTTTTTCTGTTCCTAGTAGTATAATCATGAATGAGCGCGCGTTTTATTGTTGCAGCGCGACGTAGACATCACGGGACTCTCGGGAGTGTCACCGATGCGTTCATGCGTGTGTGTACTGCCCGCGGTGTCTCGATCTCTTCGGGATGATCGCGACGCGATAATTGGAGTAGATGCGTTGGCGTATCGCGCAGATTAAGTGACGACCGATTTGGGGGGGAAGGTAGGCGGCCCGCAGGAGGCGCAGGGACCGTCACAGTTTATCGATAAGCTCGCCTCGCCGCGGTCGGAGGGTAGAGTATGCCCTCGCGGACGCCGGTCGTGTCACGATAGGTTACGTCCGCGAGCGGGACAAATGAATCGATTGTCGTAGTGGAAAAAAAGGGGAAGGCAAAGGGATCATGTCGAGAAAGTGGTTGTCGAATTTCGCCCTGGCCGGTACCATCAGGCTGCTGATAATGAACTCCGAGTACCGGAAGATCATCGGCAACCGCGTTGAGGTGTCGACCGCCTTGAACTCCTGGAAGAGAGGTTAGTCCGACCTACCTTGGCTCTCGCTCTCCCAGCTACGGGAGTAACAGCTTCGTCGCGGTCCACGATGTTCTCGGCTTTCACTCTCGAACGCTAAAATTAACTCGAGCTGCTCACGATTTATTTCTACGATTTAAGTCTTTTTATCTAAATAATGTAAGCGAGGTAAAGAAATCAGACGTTAAGGGCTGCGTTAGATAGGATAAAAAGATTGAGAAAAGATATGTGTTCGTTAATGGTATGTTAGTTTCTGGATTTTACTTAGTCTTTAACAAACGGATAAATGTGCATGATTAAGTTTAAATTAAGAGATAAATAGATAGGTAATAGATTCTTTTTTATTCTACTTAAGTATCTATATCTTTGTGTGTAAAAATTAATGAAGGGAAAGTTAAATTGAATAATTTAATCGTTTATAAATTGCGTGATAAAAATGCGAAATTAATATATCCCTAATTAATCAAAATGATACTTAACATTAGAGCCATAAAAGGAATTAAAATGACTTTGCGCGAATGAATTTTTCTTTTAAATTATAACAGTAAAATTTACAACAGTACTTTCTCTGAGATTTTTCGTGACTTTTATCACAGAAATGATTTTTATTAAAGTCATTTTGATTCCTTCTAATGTTAAGCACCATTTTGATTAATTAGAAACAAGTCGCTTTCACAGTCACGTTTAACACATTCCTGATTTTTCAGTTACCGAAGGGGTTTATCTGCACAAGTTTGGAGTAGACCCGTACGAGGGAGATCTGTTTCACGAGACTCCGATCGGCTTGTATGTGTTCAGCCTGATGCAGGAGTACTTACCTCAGTGGGCATTATTTCTACTGTTTGTTGTCGTCGATCTAATGACTGCCCTGTGCCTCGCTCTTGCAGCAAAACATTATGCGATTGAATTGGTCAGTACAATATTAAAATTTAATCCTGTTGCTCTGTTTCAATTTTATTATACTATCATATTGTTTCAGTCAATACGATCAAAAAAACTTTGAAAAAAATAACAAAATTTTACAGAAAAAAGATCTTATATCACAGACAAAAGTCTTCAAATATTAGAGAAAAGTTTAAAAAAAAAATATTAGTAAGAAAATAAATACCTTTTAGATTTAATATATCCGAATAGCAGGATTAAACTTGCCTATCTTGAAATCTTCGTGATAAAAGTACGTGATATTTATTTTCGTTTTAAATTACAGGCAACGAAAAGAAAAGAGGACAAGGACGAGAATAAGAAGCCTAGTAAAGACACGCCCGGCACGTCCGCTATGTACGTTTCCGCAGCGTATCTGTTCAATCCGTATATAATATTGAACTGCGTCGGTCTGACAACTACGGTGTTCACCAATCTGCTCTATTCGATCGCGCTGATGTCGATGACGAGACGCTCCGTGCTCTGGAGTTGCACGTCGATAGCGTTACTAACGTTGCAGGGACTCTATCCTGTGTCGCTCATGGTGCCGGCAACCATTTACGTCGCGAGCACAGCGAAGAACAGGAGGACCAGTATCGTCACGATGCTGGTCGTGTTCACGAGCATCCTGGCGGCCGTATTCGCCGTTTCTTACTGCATCATGGGAAGCTGGTCGTTCCTGTGGAGCACCATCGGCTTCATCCTGACCGTTCCCGACCTACGTCCGAATATCGGACTGTACTGGTACTTCTTCACGGAGATGTTCGAGCACTTCAGATGGCTCTTCATCGCGTCCTTTCAGATAAACGTCAGTTTACTGTACATAGTCCCCCTGGCGCTGCGATTGCGACGCGACCCGATGCTGCTGGCGTTCTCCTACCTAGCGATAGCTGCCATATTCAAATCCTACCCGTGCATCGGAGACGTCGGCTTCTATATATCTCTACTGCCGCTGTGGAAACACCTGTTCCAACGTTAGTCGAACTCTCGATATTTTTGTTTTCATCATACGTACAATTCAGAGCGATGCGACTTGACACCAACACATTCCTTGGTCTTTTTTTTCTAGATATGCAACAAGGATTCATCGTAGGTTGTTTTGTACTGTTTTGCACGGTCTTCGCCCCGACCGTGTGGCATCAGTGGATCTACTCCAGATCGGCGAACGCGAATTTCTACTTCGGGGTAACACTGGCGTTCGCCATCGCGCAAATCTTCCTCCTTACGGACATTCTGTTCGCCAGTGTGAAACACGAATTCGCAGTTCAACACGGTATCAATAAAAAAGTTAACGGAAATGAGGCTAAGCTGCTGCTCGAATAAAATAGGCTTTTTTTAGAGCGAAATGTACAATACCCTGTCGAACAGGTAACATGTCTTTGAGTCATTTGCCACGTGAAAATAAATAGTTTTTTACAAGTTTCTGTCTGTTTATTAATACATCTGTACATTTGTTTAAAATATTTACAATATTCATAGTATGAACTTATCTTCAACATACATACTAAAAGAATTTAATAAATTATAGTTAAAATTCTAAACGTAGTCATGATAAAAAAAGATCAAGAATATTTTATATAAAAAATAATTTTTAGTTTAACCTGTGCGAAGAGCTATCTAAAAAATCTTATTTAAAACCCACTATTATTAAACGTATTCATGATAAAAAATGATCAAGAATATTTTACAAAAAATATACTTTTAGTTTAATTAGTGCAAAACTACATAAAAAATTTTAAGTAAAACCTATTATTATTATTAGTTCATTGGTATTATTATTGATATAACAATTCTTTAATTACAGATAAATTGCATCATATACTGTAATATGATTGTATATTACGTGTAGCATTGCTATCTTGCAGTTCTACAATTGTAAAATTATTTTGTTAAATTGTATTGTGCTCATATCACATATCATCCCCGAAAATATTTATCTTAAAAAATATTTTTTTTATTATACAACTGATTTATAAAACAAATATCATCGGAGTGATAATAAGTTGTATAGTCAACTCTCTTTCACTTAATATTTAATAATATTGATACTTTCCTTGAATAATTTTACAATCATGCTTAACTACATATCCCGCATTTAATACTGAACACTAATATTTTTATCATCCGGATAAAACAATATTTAACTGCTTCGCTCTTAAATATCGATATTTTCATTTTTCTCATAAAGACAATTGCTTTTATTTCATATTTAATATTGAATCTATTTAATATTGAACTGATATCTTCATTTTCATGTTTACTGAAAAACAATGATGTTTAATACTAAATATTGTCAAGTTTCACGTTTAATACTGATGCCTTCACTTTTTGGTAATTTAAAAAGAATGACACTTATAGCTTTTTTACACTTAATAATATTGATAACTTAAAGAAGTTAAAATCAAAACGTGAATAAAATAAATACATTATACGTTTTGCATTCGAAAAATGCAATTTATGCCCCTACTAAAAATCTATGTCAATTGGTCGTTTTTTTCTTCAAAATCAAAGTTTCCATTTCACATACAAGTGCATAGAACAATGCTCTTGTTTCTCTTTTTTCTTTCCAAACTCCCCATGGTAACGGATAAGTTCTTTGCACTTGATATGTCGCTATCATTAGATTAGCTTCAGAAATAACTTCTAATCTTATTATTAAATCCTCAATCTCTCAATGGCAACTGTTCAAAGGGAACGTATCCGCCATTCTTTTTACAGTACTCCCAAAGTACTTCCCAATGTTTATTTATGCAGAGTATTCTTGGATTTCCTATTATTATCATAAGTGCTTTTGCACGTGTCAAAGCAACATTAAATCTCTGTAAAAAAGAAAAATATATATATATATAACTTTTACATATAAAATTCAGGATAATGGTTGGAACAATTGATTCATAGTTAGTGGATTCCAAATGTGATCCTGATTGTTTGTAGTTAATGTATAATTTTGAAAAATTGATTGAAGAGTTGAAGATTAAGTTATGAGAAATATGTTATAAAAATATGAATTAGTGAATGTAACTCACAGTAGGAATTCATATATATCATTTACAAATAATGTTATGCACATGCTAATTTATTTACATAAACCAATTTCATTCGAAAGAGAAAGGAGAGTTTAATATACAAGTTATTTATAAGTAACATAAAAGTTTCTACTATAAGTTACATTGGAGTGACATGCTGCTCCGTGTGACAGCGACTGATTTGTAGTTGAAGGATCCGAACTTCAAATCCGACTGTCACTCCATGTATGCCCCGTTTTGCGGGAATTCATATTTTAATAAAATACAACAATCGTTAACACGCACATGATAAATCATGCATTTGATAAATCATGTAATTTTGGTTGTTGAGGCAGAAGAAAAAGACTGTGTAAGAAACTGGTCTTCCAAAGTCTCATATTAGAAAATATCTTGGATTTTCTTCAAATGACTACCAAAGACAATTTTGACTTTACTTGACAATTTTGTTATCAAAACTTATCAATTGTCGCAAGCTGAGAAATACTTAGCTGAAATGAAACGAAAAATCATACCTTTGGATTGGATAAGAAACCAAGATGTTTTACATCATCATGCATCATGATCTTCGATCGTACCGTCGACAATATCATTACATTTCGTTCTTGTCCTTGAAATGTTTCGACGGTTCCCACGGTTATACCTTTCAAATTCATAGTTGCTAAGTAATGTTTAATATCTAACTGTTGTCGTTTGAAAGGCACTATGATTCCGATATCCTCCGTCCTTATGGCGCGTGTGTTAAATTTCGTGTTCATCAGTATATTCACGTATGCCAACACCGCTAATACTTCGGCTGTGTTGTAGACACTGCAAATAGTTATGTTTATGTGAGTTTTCAAATAAATTAGACGCGCGCTTCACGCGCGCTTTGTTTACTTTTTATTCTTAACTTTCTGCTGTACAATTGTCAAAACAGCCGCTCACGAAGTAAACGTAATTTGCTTTTTTTTTAGGTAGAAAACTAATTATATAAAAATTTTATCCTGCTTTAAGACAATTGCAATAAAATTTATATATTTAAATTAATATATTAACCTTTGAGATGGAGATCTTTCTTCTGTGCCTAAAACTTCTTGAAATATCATAGGGAACTTTTTATTGGGCAATTGCAGCCAGTCCAATGCCATTTGCGTATTGACTCCTCCACAGATCTCCAATTCATTGTTATAAAATTGTTCATTTGACACGTACAAAAGGCTTTCGTGGCTTCGATAATTTTTAACTAATTTTGTTATATAGTTCGGATTATATTTTCCATTTTGTTTTTTATATAGATCAGAATCGTTCATTAATTTTTCCAACATGGATCTTCCTATTAAAGTAATAAATTAAACAGTTAAAAAATTGCATACAGATGATATTTAATCTCATTTTGGGATAACTTGCCGAGAAGATGTTCGATTCTTCTGCAATGAATAACAGGTCCCAATTGGTAAGGATCACCTGCGATAACAATTTGTGCTTGAGATTCAGTCGCTTCTGCTTTATTTATTATCGCAAGAGGAATTAATATTTCTGCTACAGTCGCTTGACTTGCTTCGTCAATAATTATGTAAGAAAAACGATAATCCGTGAAATTAATTGCATCGGACAATCTATAATGAACAGTATGAGATATATCACTTAACAATATTATTATGTAATTGTATATTTATATATCTTTAAACAACATTTATATAAAAAATATTTTGCTTAATTATACAGAAAAATAAAATTTTGTACTACATGTCTAAAATCATACAGACATATACAAAAAATATAAAATATATGTCAAATACACACTTTATGGATGTTATTAATGTTGTAATAATAATTTTTTTCCGCAACAGTAAATCTTCTGACAAAGAGGGTGTAGTTTTCTCAAAATTCGCACAAGACCGAATGTCTCCATTTACAGTCGACCTGTTCTTCAACAAAATTCAGTTTACACGTTTATATGTGAGTTTTATCAGATTTTATCAAATTTATATCGCAGCTGAGCGAAACTGATTATTACAACTATATTACATCTGTAAACATTTCAACAAAAGAAAAAACATGAAGGAACAAAAATAAAAGTTTTTACCGTTCTCTAAATCGGGCATACATTCGACATATCAAGTTCGTTGGAATTTGTTTACTCAATCTTTTGGCGATTTCATCAGCTGCTGCATTAGATACTGTGCACACCAGTATATTTTTCGACGGATAATGCCTCACAATCTAATATGAATCACAGGTTAAAAAAAATAGGAAAAATAAAAAAATAAATTCACTTTGCTAAATGTTAGATCTCATAAAAAATTACCTGACATATAGTCTCAACCAATGTCGCGGTCTTTCCGGTACCTGGGGGACCAAAAATTATATAAGGTGCAGGACGTGCTGTATTATTCAATATCTTCTTCACCGCTTGCATTTGTAGTTTATTCTCGTTCATATTAGTATTAACCCATTCGATATCACTATACAATATAAACATACATACATATATATATATATATATGTAGAATCATGATGACAATATTACTTCGAGTGATAAAATATTCGATTTTAAAACTTACAATTCCATATCTATGCAATTTGTCTTCAATTGTGGA
>NW_012026798.1:1161819-1335283 GCF_000956235.1 Wasmannia auropunctata | reverse complement strand
CACCCTTAAGGACCGTCTACAATAGGAGTAAAGCCGTAAAAAGTTGACTAACCATAGTCGAATATGAGAAGAATCGATATGATTGGTCAATTTTGTACGACTTACGACTTACTACTCTCGTAGATACTACTCTTGTAGATGGATCCTTAGGACTTAAAACAAACTTGCATACTTGCACCATAAAGAAAGTTATCCAATCACATTTTACGTGTGTTGTTGTAATAGAAATGCGATTAAATAATTTTCATTATCAGGGGTCGGTCGTATTTAAAATAACATTATTTTAAATATGTATTTAAATAAAAAAAAAGATAAAAGTTATTTAGTATTTTTTATTCTAAATAATTTCTTCTAATCTATTTCTTATTTAATGTTAAAAATATGGCTTTGGAATCTATTTTATATTTTTTATTTTAAATAAGTCGTATCAGTTTTTTACTGGTCCCTGTGATATCTTATTTTAAATAAGTTTCTGTAATTTATTTTATATTTGTCATTTTAAATAAATTACAACAGTTATTTTACCGACCTCTGTCCTTAATGTATATGATTATACAACATGCAAGTTGTCTGAATAGATCCTTTTAAGCTGGGAGCACAACGAAAGACAATAATCGAAGACGTTGGCTTCTATATATCTCTACTGCCGCTGTGAAAGCACCCGTTCCAAATTTAATCGAACTCACGATATTTTTTTTTATCGTACAATTCAGAGCGATGCGAATTATTCTAACATATCTCTTTTTTTCCAGATGTGCAATAAGAATTCATCGCAGATTGTTTTGTACTATTTTGCACGGTTCTCTCCTCCATCGTGTGGCATCATTGGAGATACTCCAGATCGGCGAACGCGAATTTCTACCTCGGGATAACACTGGCATTCGCCATCGCGTAAATCTTTCTCCTCACGAACATCCTGTTTGCCAGTGTAAAACACGAATTCGCAGTTCAACACGGTGTCAATAAAAAAAGTTAACGGAAATGAGGCTAAACTGTTGCACGAATAAAATAGGCGAAATACAATACAAATAGGTACAATACAGGTGACAAGTGGAACATGTCTTTGAATCATTTGCTACCTGAAAATAGTTTTTTACAAATTTCTGTCTCTTTATTTCGATCAATTGATACATCTGTCCATTTGAAATGTTTACAATATCACAGTATGAACTTATCTCCAAGAGACACATTAAAAGAATTTGATAATTTATTTAGTTAAAACTAAATGTATAGTCATGATAAAAAAAAAAGATCAAGAATATTTTATATAAAAATAACTTTAGTTCAACCAGTGCGAAGAGCTATCTAAAAAATCTGATTTAAAACCCATTATTATTAAAGGTAATCATGATAAAAAAAAGATCAAGAATATTTTACAAAAAATGTACTTTTAGCTTAATTAGTGTAAAGCTACATAAAAAATCTTCAAAACTCACTATTATTATTATAATAGTTTACTGCTTATTATTAAGGATATAACCATTTTTTAATTGCAGATAAATTACATTATATATTGTACATCGATTGTACGTTATATATTGCACTGCTATCTTACAGTTCTAAAGTTGTCAAATTATTTTGTTAAATTTCATTGTGCTCATATCACATATCATCCCCGAAAATATTCATCTTAAAAAACATTTTTTAAACGTACAACTGATTCATAAAACAAATATCATCGGAGTGATAATAAGTTGTATAGTCAACTCTCTTTCACTTAATATTTAATAATACTGATATTTTTTTTGAATAATTTTAAAACAATGATGCTTAACTGCATATCTCGCACTTAATACTGAACAACTAGTATTTTTATCATTTAGATAAAACAATATTCAACTGCTTCGCACTTAATGCCAAAAATTGATATTTTAATTTTTATGATAACTTAAACAAATGTGTTTTTTTGTTTCATATTTAATATTAAATATTTTCGTTTTTCTGATGATTTTAAAACAATGATGTTTTATATTTAACACTAAATATTGTCAACAGTTTCATGTTTAAAATTGATACCTTTACTTTTTGATAACTTGAAAAAAATGACATTTAGCTTTCTTACACTTAATAATATTGATAACTTTGGATAACTTAAAAGATGAAAATAACATGAATAAAATATTACATTAAGTATATGTTTTGCATTTGAAAAATGCAATTTATTCTCCCACTGAATATCTATATCAATTGGTTTTTTTCTTTAAAATCAAACTTTCCATTTCACTTACAAGTGCACCGGATAATGCTCTTCTTGCTTCTCTTTCTTCCTTTCTAAGCTCCATGGTAGGTAAGTTTGTTGCACTTGACGTGTCGCTATCAATCGATGAATTCGATGAATTAGCTTCAGAAATGCCTTTTAATTTTATGATTAAATCCTCTTTCAATGGCAACTGTTCAAAGGGAACGTATCCACCATTTTTTTTACAGTACTCCCAGAGTACTTTCCAATGTTTGTTTGTGCAGAGTATACTTGGATCTCCTATTATTATCATAAGTGCTTTTGCACGTGTCAAAGCAACATTGAATCTCTGTAAAATAAAATAAAATAAAATATATATATAAAATTTTTACATATAAAAAAAGGATAATGGCTTCAGCCACTGAAACAATTGATTCATTGTTAGTGGATTTCAAATGTGACCTTAATTGTTTATAGTTAATGTATAATTTTGAAAGGTTGATTGCAGAGTGGAAGATTAAATTATGAGAAATATAAAGTGAATGTAACCCATAATAGGAACTCATACATCACTTACAAATAACGTTATACACGTACTAATATATTTACATAAACCAATTTCATGTAAAGAAGAGAGAAAAGAGAGTTTAATATACAAGTTATTTATAAATGATATACGAGTTCCTACTATGGGTTACATTGGGATGATATGTGACTCCGTGTGAGAGTGACTGACTTGTTAAAGCGCACGCTCGAAAAATCATGTGATTTTGGCTGTTGAGGCAGAAGAAAGAAACTTAGTCTTTCAAAGTCTCATCAAAAGACATCTTAGATTTTCTTGAAATGACTATATTAAAGACTTGACAATTCTAAAATAGATAAGAGAACTTAGCTCTGATGGTCGTCAGACAAATCTGTGATTGTTGGAAGGCAGAAAATAGAAGTTCTGTTTTCTGCCTTCCATCAATTATAGATTCATCCGACGACCAACAGAATTTTTTTATCTATTTTATCCTCCGACACAAATCCATTTCTTAATTAAAATGCTCTGTTACATTCTAATTATAACGCTGGACTCTATAACTGAAATTTTATACACTGGACTGATTAATACTGATCGACAAGAATTTTAATCAAGCGATCGTTTTCGTACATTATTTATTATAATGCGACTAGATATTTAATTATAATCATACTCACTGAAGGTGGTTGAATGTGGAACCGAAACGTTTGGGAATTTTTGTATGAACCTTTCATACCTTTCAAAAATTCCCAAACGTTTGATATGAAACATATTAATTAATTGGCACTTATCACCGTGCGTGACTCAATTGCCCTAATTTTGCTACTTGTTTAAATTTGAATTATTCTGAGCCATGGAGACATAGAGAACATTAGTTTGTAACTTGGCAATTCTGTTATCAAAACTTATCGATTATCGCAAGTTGAGACGTACTTAGCTGAGATAAAACGAAAAACATACCTTTGGATTGGATAAGAATCCAAGATGTTCTATATCATCGTGTTTGAAGATTTTAGATCGTACCGTTGACAATATCATGACATTTCGTTCTTGACCCTGAAATGTTTCAACGGTTCCCACGGTTATACCTTTCAAATTCATAGCTGCTAGGTGATGTTTAATATCTAACTGTTGTCGTTTGAAAGGTGTTATGATCCCAATATCCCTCGTTTTTATCGCGCGTTTGTTAAATTTCGTGTTCATCAGTATATTCACGTATACCAATACCGCTAATACTTCGGCTGTGTTGTAGACACTGCAAATAGTTATGTTTATGTGAGTTCAAATAAATTAGACGCGCGCTTCACGCGTGCTTTGTTTACTTCTTATTCTCAACTTTCTACTATATAATTGTCAAAATAGCCGCTCACGAAGTAAGCGCAATTTGCTTTTTTTTTTAAGATAAGAAACTAATTATATACAGATTTAATCCTGCTTTAAGACAATTGCAACGAAACTTATATATTTAAATTAATATATTAACCTTTGAGATGGAGATCTTTCTTCTGTGCCTATAACTTCTTGAAATATCATAGGGAACTTTTTATTGGGCAATTGCGACCAGTCCAATGCCATTTGCGTATTGGCTCCTCCACAGATCTCCAATTCATTGTTATAAAATTGTTTATTTGACACGTACAACAGACTTTCGTGGCTACGGTAATTTTTAACTAATTTTGTTATATAGTTTCGATTATATTTTCCATTCTGCTTTTTATATACATCAGAATCGTCCATTAATCTTTCCAACGTGGATCTTCCTATTACAGTAATAAATTAAACAATTAAAAAATTGTAATATATACAGACTACGATGACATTTAATCCCATTTTTGGAAAAAACTTACCGAGAAGATGTTCAATTCTTCTGCAACGAATAACAGGTCCCAATTGGTAAGGATCACCTGCGATAATAATTTGTGCTTGAAACTCAGTCCCATCTTCAGCTTTATTTGTTATCGCGAGAGGAATTAACATTTCTGCTTCAGTCGCTTGACTTGCCTCGTCAACAATTATGTAAGAAAAATGATTCTCCCAGAAACTTACACCGGACAATCTATAATAAACAGTGCGAGATGTCATCTAAGAACTTAACAATATTAATTTATAACTGTGAAGTACATCTTTAAACAACATAAAAATAATTTTACTAATTATATAATTATATAAAAAATAATTATAATTTTGTTTAATGATTCAGAAAAATAAAATTTAAATTACATGTCTAAAATCATACACACATATACACAAAATATAGAATATATTAAATGCATACCTTATGGATGATACTAATGTTGTAATAATAATTTTTTTCAACAACAGTAAATCCTTTGACAAAAAGAGTGTAGTTTTCTCAACAAAATTCGCGCAAGGTTGAATATCTTCATTTACAGTCGACCTGGTTTTTAATCAAAATTCAGTTTACACGTTTATATGTAAGTTTTGTCACATTTTAAAATATTTATGTTACAGATGAGCAAAACTGATTATTATGAATAAAAATTAAATTTAAGACAAACTTTTACTCGTATTAACTACGTTAAGCATCTGTAAACAACAAAAAAAAACACAAAGAAACAAAAATAGAAGATTTTACCATTCTCTAGATGGAGCATACATTCGATATATCAAGTTTTTTGGAATCTGTTGTTTAATTAATCTTTTGGCTATTTCATCGGCTGCTGCATTAGATACCGTGCACACCAATATATTTTTCGACGGATAATGCCTCACAATCTATGAACCAAATATTAAAAAAAAAAATAGAAAAATTTAAAAGTAAACATCACTTTGCTGAATGTTAGATCTCATAGAGGAATTACCTGACATATTGTCTCAACCAACGTCGCGGTCTTTCCCGTACCTGGGGGACCGAAAATTATATAAGGTGCAGGGCGAGCTGTATTATTCAGTATCTTCTTCACCGCTTGCCTTTGTCGTTTATTCTCCTTTATATTAGTATTAACCCATTCGATATCACTATACAATATATACATACATACATATATATATGTAGAATCATGATGACAATATTACTTCGAGTGATAAAATATTCGATTTTAAAACTTACAATTCCATATCTATGCAATTTGTCTTCAATTGTGGATATATAATCTCCATCCAATTGCGTTGACTCATTATCGTTAATGCATAGTGACAGCATCTCAATGGCCAATGTTGGCTTCGAAAGCTTATATTAAATTGTTTCTCCTTGCAGGACTCTTGCAATGTTTTAACATCTCTAAATATATACAATTATGTATTAATATATTATGTCTTTTTGGTTTGTATCATAATTACATTATTAGACTATTGCTAAATGAAGGCTGGATAGTTCCACAAATGTTGAAACATGCAGAAATTGAATAATTTAATGATAAAGTAGTTGCATTTCAAGCAAGAGATTAAGTTTGATTATCTGATCATTTCATATCAATTCAATGAATTTTGAATAAAAAAATATCACTCCGCCAGAGAGAAACAAGTATTCAAAACAAGGTAACATTCATTGTGATACTACATTTCTAAAAGAAAAAAAAAGAAAATAAAAGATATAGAAGAAAGAAAAAATCATATATGATACTTTGTCCCAATAAGAACAGATAAGAACATATATATTAAAATAAAAAGAACTAGATTAAGCCATAATAAAAAAAATATAGTAAACTTACTGAGGAAAAGGCCTTATTATTATATCATTGTTTTCTTCCACATTCACGACTTTAGTATAAAAACTTCTTTTTGTACTAGATTCAAAAAGAATAGCACTATCTTCTGGTCTAATTACTACAGGACAGTCGAAACTCAAAGTTTTCATGCTGATTAAAAAACAGTTTTTTTCTGAGTCAGAAATCTTAATTGTATGATTTTTCAATGTGTACTGTTTCATTTCAACATCTAATTCAAATTGTATTAGATACAAGCATATTTTTAATATGAACAAGTAATCCCGTTCAGTTATCCTTTGTACATCAGACAAACTTTTAATGCACTTCATATAACTGTTGCATAGAACTGAAGAGGAAATAGAATTCTCTTGCGGACAACGTATACTTTTTAATGCATGATGTAAACTTTGTGGAATAAAAGATGGTGGCAACTTAAATCTTTGAGCTAATGCAGGTGCCGTACAGATCCTGAAAGTTGACAAAATTTAATGGCTTAATGATACACTAAACGTAACCTTTAAAATAAGTTAAAATTACAAATAAATGTCTCCTTTGTATGAAAAAAATGCAAAGTATTAATATGCAATACAAGATATTGTTACAAATTGCTCATATATTATGTAATATTTAAAAGTCATGATATTTTGTTATATTTTATACTAAATTAATTATATTTAGAAGTTACATTTGCCACTAGAACAGTTAAAACATTATGTATCTTTAATATCATAATATAAATTGTAACTTTTCTTACATAAAATCTTCGTCCTCCTGTTTCTTCTGCATGATGAAAGTAATTATTTTTGTAAAAACCGATACTATAATAAAAGCATCAAATTGAACCTAAAAATCAAAAAGCAGAAAAAAAATAAGGGTATTAAAACGTTTTTCAATTTTCCACGAACATACGTTATAAATATTCACAAGATATTGCGTCTTGCGAGCATTTATTGTAAAACTACATATTTCATATAAAAATTTGAATGCCTGAATAACAATTAAATTGGTGACACTTGTCTCTTTTACATGTTCTGTTTATAGCGAACCTTTCACGAAGTAATATATGGGATACTTACATTGATACGAGTTATCGCGATAAGTCACGAATGTCACGTATTATTTCGAAGAATTCTAAAGTTATAAAACGACGATTTAGCTGTAATACGAAACGTCCGTAATCTTATCCAACGTGCATCTCCTGTCTCCTCGCCGTCATTGTTCCCTGCAGTTGCCTGCAGTTTGCGTCATCTTATGAAAGGGGGAACTCCCCATAAATGCATCCTTAAGCCTAGTTTATGTAGATCGTAAGGGCCTATCCAAACAAAAACTTGCAGCTACATAATCATATGCACAAAGAAAAATATTCAATCGTACTTCTATCATAAGGACACACGTAACCGGTAAAGTTGATCAAAACAATGGGCCGGTCAGGCCGGTCTTAAGTCTCGTATCCACACGACTAGAAATCTAAATAACTCAGCTACCAAGTGCTACACTTGTTAGTACTTGATAATTAAGTGCAACTTCTGATTGGCGTATTATGCAGGCGTCTACAATAAAAAAATCGTAAAGCCCGTATCAGACTAAAAATTGAGATTGAGATTGAATTGGGATTTAACCAATTAAAAAAAAAAAAAATCAATCTCAAATTTAGTAAACTTTGTTTTGATTATTAAAATTCCAATTCAATCTTAATTTTTAGTTTAATATAAGCTTAAAAGACTGTCTACAATAAGAGTATTAAGTCTTAAGCCGTAAGAAATTGACCAATCACAGTTAAATATTTATTCTTCTCACATTCGACTGTGATTGGTCAATTTCTTACGGCTTAAAGCTTACTATACATCTATTGTGTTTCAGGACTTAGAAGAGGCCTAAAGTCTATTCTACAATACAGCCGTACAATACAATTTACAGCCGTAAAAATTGACCAATCGTAGTCGAATATGAGGAGATCAATCGATTATTATTGGTCAAATTTCATGCGCTCCGGGCCTAATGCGATAAACAAAGTGCTAATTTCTACCGTGATAGATTGCCTTCCATTTAGTGACAAAGTCGACACAAGCATCATTTTGTCTTTATTGTTATTGAGTGTTAAAAAAAGACTGAATGATGCTAGTGATCGTCTTATGTCGCTAAAAGGAAGGCACCCATAATATCGCCACATATTATCAACGCATTCTTGGCTGAAAGAGCCTTAATAAATAAATAGCGATTGGTTTATGTACATACAACACAAACTAAATATACATTAACATTTTCAGTTGTTAGAATCTTCTGCTCAATAAATTTTGTTTTATGAAACAATGAAAAATTTTAACAACTTTCGTAGGATTGCTAAAACAAACATCGGAAAAGTAATATATAGTTGATATTCTCGTAGTTGTTTCAGTAAATTGCAACGAAAACATTACAATACATTAGACTTATTTATTACTTCCTTATTATTACAGTAATAAAATTGCGTCTAAAAAAAAAAGGAAAAGAAACCAACGAAACGTATAATCAGACTGTGTATAAAATGTTTATCTAACACACGTGTAGAATCATCATTTTAACACACGGCAAAGATGACGATATGTTTTATACAGTACGATGAGAAAAATTATGCATGGCGATATTAATCTGCTGCGCGCAGTGGTTATAGTAGAGCGTCATCCGCGAGTCTGTCGGTGGAGTACGTCCAAGTGATAAGAAACTGAAAATGAGAATCCATTACGCCGCGTCGCGAGTGACGCTGCGTTTGAATGTCATCGAGCGTACTTCCGTGGCACCAACTTTGCCAGGCTTGCCGGTTGCGGAGGAGACGCCGGGATTTGGCGTGGGGCTCTGCGACAGGGACGTCCGTTCTTCGTTGGATTTCTCGCGTTCTAGTCGTTGCTTGCTAAACTTGCCCATGCCAGGTCTGTAAATCTCCATCGCCGGGCGATCCTGCAAACGATTATAGTCAATAAAGAGTTTCACTCAATATTTGAGTGAAATATTACACTTGATTTGCATATAAAGTTTATAAAGTTTATAAATTTCTCTCTCCGTCGTTAATGTACTTATTTGAGAAATATGTACTTTATAAACTTTATATGCAAATCAAGTGTATATTTCATGAATATAGCATGGAAAGAAATACATGGAAATTCAAGAGGCTCATTCAAGAGAATCGTGAAAAAAAAATAGATATGCCGAGTATATCAAACACAAAATTCTTCAATAAAAATATTAATTTGCAATTTTCGAACAATTAACGATTGGAAACGAAAAAATTATTGGTGAACCTGGAGAAAAGTTAGATAATAACATCGAATATTCTTCAATTACTTTCGAATAGACGAATTTTAATTCAAATTCTTATTTAAAACATTTTAAACGGGGGACAAGGTTTTATTTCATTCGGAAAAGAGATATATAGCCACATGCTCGTACGTGATTTTAATCTTTTTTTTAATTGAAGAAAATATGAAATAAATTCCACATTCAAGAAAGTAAAAAAATGGCAATTGTAACAAAATAATTAGGAAATCAAGATTTACAGAAGCGTTTTCACTGCAAGTGTTTTCATATTGAAGGCAAAGGCTCAATTCGAATTACAGTGCCACTGAAGGAAGAAAGCTCTTACCTTATTTCGTATTCTACGCTCCGTCCGTGGATCTTTCTTATCTAATTTCTCTTTCTCCTCGCTATCATTCTTCTGGAGGTTACTTTGGCCTCCTCCGTCTAGTGACTTGTGACGTCGTAAACAGTTGCCATCACCTGCACCGCCTTCGCCGCCACTTTCGAGGGAATTACGTCTCTTTACAACTTTCGATTCCTTATCTTCGGAATCGTCCTCATCGTTGACATCTGTGCAAATGGCGTTCGATGTTACATCATGTTACATTTGTCGCAAAAAAATATTCGTGCACAGATACCCTCCCTCGTTTCTTTAGCGAATTCACAAAGATCGACTCTGTTGCGTCGCTAACTAGATAGACATTTCGTCAAACATGTGTACTTATTTTTACGACGAGAGTAGAGCTCCTATCTAGTTTTTGTACAAAAGGTACGTTATTAAGGACGTTCCTGAGGGTGTTGGAATCGATAACGCTAAGAAAAATGAGGGAAGAAGTAAATTCTCTTGTAACAAACAATTATACGAATAAATTTTTTTCACCTGCATTGACCGAACCGTTCCCCTCTTCCACACTATCCCGGTAATTTTGTACCGTGCTGTCCATCGTTATCCTGTCCTCGGCAGTGTTACGTTGCTCGCATTCGTTGTCTTTACCATGACTCAAATCATCACCGTTGTACACAGACTCCTTGCCACTTTCATTTTCCTTCTCTTGCACGACATCTTGCTCCTCCTTCGGTTTCTTTGGATTTGTGTCGTCCCCGTTGGCATCGGCAATCTGTCTTTTCGTTTCCGCCAACTTCTTCTTCTCCTGTCTCATCTTCTCGTAACTCTTTCCGCGTCTTTCCTCCACCTTTCCTCTGTCTCTGGACTCCCTAAACTCTTCCTTCACCTCATACCTCCTGTCGTCGCGCAGATCGATTCTTCTGTCCTCTCTTTCGTCACGTCTTCCGTAAGGTTTTTTCTCCTCGTAACGTCGTTGCTTGATTTCTCTATCCTTATTTCTATCATCAACACGCTCTCTATATCCCTTAATGATAGGTTTAATTTCTCGATCTCGCGTCGATTTCTCTCGTATCTTCTCGTCTCTTTTATTTCTATTTTTCAACTCCTTCGGCGAGAGCTTATCTCTCTCCTCTTTATTCTCCTTATCGTCTTTGCTCGACTCTTTGTCCAAATCTGGATTTCTTAAAACCTGTAAAAAAAAATTAATAAACTGTACATCTACTCTATTATTTGTATGCTATTATTTTAATGCAACGATTAAAAGAATGCAACGACTTGACCTTCTCATATTGTACTTGGTATCAGATAAACATTTCGGCCCGATTTTCATATCATTGTCCTCTTAACGGTTTGTTATCAAGATGCAAGGCAAATAGCAAAAAGGAGATAGTGGACATTAACACGAAAATTGAACCAAAATAATTCATCTGATGTCGACCACTGTTTTTTTAATGTACTTATCGCCTTTTATTGTCTTACAGACTTTTTGCTGTTTTGCCTATCATATTTCTTCGTCATAGCGTTTGCGAATTCGTCTTATCAACAAAATCCAGACCACAATTATCAAATACATAAGTCAGACTTTGTAAAAAATTCTTTTCAAAAATTAGATACAGATTAAAATAATTACAAAATGACAATGTATGAAATTACATAAAGTTTCGAGAAAATTGTAAATATAAAATTAATTGCGACAAATATGCGATAAACAATCCTTTCACGAAAACCATCACCAAACCAGCTCGTCAAATGTCAGCATCGATCTTTCGTATGTCCGTATGTCTCACGATGCAGCAGTGGCTTCAATTCTAAGTTAAATCCTGAGCCCATTCTTTTTACACGCCACTTTAAAGTAGCATACGATTCTTTCGGCGTAAATATTGTACCACACAGTTTTTTCGCAGGTCAAGATCAGGAAGAAATTCGCGGTTACTAGCGCAAATGAAAAGAAATCTCATATACATTCTATCCTTATTAAAGAACGAGCCACAATCGTGTCTCGTGATAAACGATTTAAACGAAAAACAATATAACAAATTTTTTTTCTTTCGCTAAAGAAGAAACGTGAAGAACGTTTTCTTACATGATCGCCTTTGTGGAAACAGAAATAAGTTTTGCGATTACTGCCAGTTAAATATTGTTTCTTGACATCAAACATGCTCCTAATCGGTTTTGCCTTTCTAATGTGCTCGTAAAATCTTTCATGGGTCTTATACAATTTTCCTTGCGCACGTTTGCATAGAAATCTATTGAGAAAAATCTCTTCTCCGTATTTATATGCGCTTGCGCTTTCGACAAAGCATTGAAAAAACGCGTCTTCAAATTTGACATTTGCGGGACGAGGTGTGGGACAGTTGGGTGATTGTTCGTCTTCCGCGTTATATACATGCTGCAGACGAAAATATTTGGTATCAGCAAATACAGTAAAGAATGAAAGAATGAAAATGTGTAGTAAAAAAAAAACTGTCTTGATGGAGTTGGATAATTACAAAAGCAAAATAATTGTCCTACATATTCCATACTGTATTTGTTGCCATTTAAGATATATCAAGTTCGATTACTCTACCTTAGAGATAACAGGATCGTCTTTGATCCTCCGTCGTTCTATGTCCCTACGTCGCCTTTCCTCACGCTTCTCGTCCCTAAGACGTTGCTTCTCTTGTTTACGAAGTTTCAAATACTCGAGCAACGGAGTTGTTGTAATCTTCTTCACTGTATCTGTACAATTAATCATAATTTTAAAACCTCTCTCTCTCGCACTTGTACGTTCATTCGTAACATCTCTTTATTTGAAAAAATATACAGAATGAGAAGCACTCACTGTCTGACGGTTGATAAGAAAACTCAGTTTTCGATTGGGCTACACTTGGATCGAGCTCTTGATTCTTTAAATTCTCTAGGAAGCTTATGTAATACGAGTCGCTCTCGATGGTGCCGCATTTGAGATCCTTCTTCTTGCCTACTCGTTTCTTTGGTAATCTTTGAAAGGGCGCAAATTCCACTACTGCGGGATACTCCACCCCTTTGGAATCCAGGAAGACGTAATTGTCGAACTTCTCCCGAAACATGAAGATGTCTTGTTGCTCCATAAAGTTAATATAGGCGCGAGAAAACGAGAACTGGCCAAGGGACATGTCGGCCTTCACGAAGTACATGTAGTCGTGTTCCGGCAGCGGAGAGACTTGCTCTAAGAATTGATCTTGAGTCATTGTTGGAGGCAGTCTTCTGATCACGACCTAATCCCAGTCAACAAAATATTATATACTTCGTTATACAAACAATATTAATTGTACATTACAATATTAGCCACATAGAGAAATTATAGTTTAAAAAATACAAGATTATTCCATTAGAAATGTAATGTACAAACAAAATTATATTTAAAAATTTAAAAATATTATAATTTAAAAGATATAAAATAACTCCAGATAAAAATGCAACATGTATAAACAAAATTATAATTTAAAATAAAAAAAAAATAATTTAAAAGATATAAGATAATTCCAGGTAAAAATGCAACATGTGTAAACATATCATAGTATGTTTACATTTGTTTTCTTCGATAACATCTAACTTCAACATTAAGAGATTGATTATTATATCATATACATTGTTACATAAGTATAAATACCACTTTTTATTCTCAAAAGCATCATTAATACAAACAACAGTTTATATATACATATGTCATATATGTATAAAATATATCAATATTATATAAAATATCTTATAATAACATAATTATCCGTTCTAGTATTCGACCAAAGAGCAAATATAATCTTAAAAGGAAAAAGAAAAAGTGCAAATATTCGACACAATTTATATTTTTCTATAAAAAAATTAAAAAAATAAAAAAAATTAAAAAAAATAAAAAAAAAGAATCAAGCCGGATATTTCTTTGTAAAACTGAAGAAAATTCCAGTTGATTGCCATTTTTTTACGTCATAAGATTTGTACCACCGTCATCTCTGTATAATGCTATTTTTTTATAAAAAAAAGGATCATAAAAATTCAAAGTAATCAGCGGAGTCCTCGATCGAAACTAGAGAGGTGACACCCGAGTGGTACATGCGATATGTATTAATTTTTAAAGAGCCGTGAAAATTTTAAGAAAGTCAGATCTTCGTTTAAAGAACGTTCATTGAGCGCGTACACAGCATATCTTTCGCTCGAATCCGAAATCATCTCGCGTATCTACAAGAGATTTCGCCTAAACTAGTAAAACTCCGGCCGGTTCCAATCTCGTTGTCAATCATTCAGCCTAACCTATGCCGCGTTTCGCACTGTCGTGAGAGAACATCGGGAAAGCCGACAAAAGGAGATTGCCCGTCGCGACGGGAGAAATTCGTATCTGTTTATGAATGTTGGTTCGAACGAACCTTCGTTATCGGGCGACATTTTTCTTTTTTGTTATCCCTAGTTTTCGCGACATCCGTCGAATTGGTCTGTGTGTCATTCTGCACGGAGCAGCTGTCGTTCTGCGCAGCACCCTCGGATTGTTGCGCTTCCTCGGTCATTCTGACTCACAGCACGCGCTCACACCAACTTCCAAGATCCAAGGAATCTCGGTTGCCGTACGACCCGTCCCGTATCGCGGCTCGAAATATTTAATCGTACAAAATTTTGCCTTTCGCCCCCTCGGAGATCAAACGAAAGGGACCTCGCTGCGTTCACGCGATTATCGCGGCCATCTTGGCTCACATACTGCACACACATACAAAAAAAAAACAAGACTGAAACAATCTCAATGCAGGCAAGACGTCGAAATGGCTTGCCGCCGCGGCGCGCGTGGCAAAAAGCGACGCAGAAGCCAATTAATTTTTATTTGTTAAAAAAGCGGTAATTTGATTAGCTTCTTGTTGCGCGAGAAGAATTCGCGCTCTACCTGTTCGTACAAACCCTGAATTGTGGCCATCCAATTTCAATATCCAATACAGCTTTAATGTTCTCAATCGGAAGCGTTCATTGGATATCGCGTGCCGCGCGTGATAAATATCGCGCTATTGTGGAGCCATTACGGTCAGCTGTTTGGACAACTTTAAATAGACACGCTTCGCGGGAGACGCGCCGCTTTGATTATCTCGCTCGCTTTTCCCTGCAAAAATCGCAAAAAAAAAGAAACAAAAATGATAGAATAACTGCCGCGTGTGTCGCGCGTAGCCAGAAACACGAATACTGTCCATTTCCACCATGCAATGTAGATTAAACTTTTAGTTATTTTTTTCCCGATTCTTAGAATTTAGAAAGAGATAAAAATGTAAATTAAACCGAGATTAAAGTTATAACTTACATTGATAGAAATAGATATATACATGGCAACGAAAAGAAAAGGAACACTGTCACATTGGCGATTCGTGATTCCGCTCGAGCCGCCCGAGGTGTCGCGAATCGCGTCGCGATAACGCGCGCGGCGGCCGGCGAGGCTCGTCCGTCCGTCCGTCTCAACGTCGACGCGTCCGCGACGATGCGCAGCCGCGCGGCCGACGACGGGAAATGCACGGGATGGCGCGCGGCGCCGCGCGAGAGGGCGCGCCAGTCGCCCGTGGTGGTGGCCGCCGCCGGAGCGCCGCACGCAGTTTTCGCGCGGGGCGGGTGTTGTCGTTGTCGCGTCGCAACTTTCGCGCGACCCACGAGAGAGAGAGAAGTTGGTGGCTAACGCGGGGGGAAGCGCTCGTCGTGTACGGAGGACCGCCGCGCGAAAATGCCGCCGAAGAAGCGGGAGAAGGATCTCGACGGGCAGAAGGGACCTCGTATGGATCAGATCCAGGCCGACCACGAGCTGTTTCTGCAGGCCTTCGAAAGTAAGCGAGAAAACACCACACATCAACGGCACATCGCGGAGCGCGCGCGGGCCTTTCGCGGCCTCCTCCGCGGCGCTCCGCGGTGCGCGCGGCCTTTACCTGCCTTGTCGCCTATCGGGGCCGACGCGCCGCGTCGCCGTCGCCCCCCGTGTCGTGATAAGCGATCCGTGACTCCGGTCACCCCCGCGTCGATACCCCCCCTCTCCTCCCCTCTCTCCCTCCCCCGGACGGTCCCTAACCGCGGAGGGCGCGCGACGCCGCCCGCCCCCGGCGAACGTGTCGGAGCGCGATCGGAGTCGGTGGCCTGCCGTTATCTCGCCGCCACCACGGGCCGCCGCCGCCGCCGCCGTCGCGGACCGGACCTAACCCTATCCGCCGCGAGTCAACTCGGTCGCCCGCCGTGGCGCGCGTCGCTTCGCTTACCTCGGCGGACTCTCCGCGCCCTCCGCCGCTTCCCAAAGCGCGCGGACACCTGTCATCGTGCCTCGCGCTTCCCGCTTGCGGTCGTCGGACCGCGCGCACGCGATCCCCGGATGTCGTGCGAGCGTTTTCCTTCTCCTCCTAAAGGAAAGGATATCCTTGTATACGCTAGGCGGGCTCAGGCGGGCCTCGCTGCCCGCTTACTTCGCGAAGAGAAAAAAAAGAAACTTTTTTTTTATGCCCTGCAGAGAATCGGAGAAGAGTTCAGACGCGAGCTGAATATTTTATTGTAATTACAATCGTATTGACGGAGAGATGAGACTTGACGAACAAAGATATGCAGACGCACGTTTATTTGTCATATTGCATATCCACGGATTTCAATTTCTTTTTCCCAGATGATAATGAGATGCGTGTGCATAAACTTTATTTTTGCAAGCAAATCCGTGACAGATCCCCAGAGTTGTTAATTTTATGATATCGAAAAAAGAAAAAATGTGGGATCAGAGGGGTTTAACCTGCTAACGTCGTAACAACTAGGGTGCAGGCGTCTCAAACAATTTTGAGTCAAAACCCGTTCATCACCTCCCATTTTGATACCTGATCGAAGGATCGACTTTTGCCTCGGTCGTGCTACCTTTAAATCCCAAGAGATGTTTTTTAAATTCGAGTAAGCCGATCAGTCTCGAGGCCATCTGGGGAATATATTCCGTACTAATATGGCCACAAATAAAATTTTATTTCTGACAAGATCAAGTGTAGAACTGTTAAATTATATAGCAAGCTTAATTTTTGCAAAATTAAGAAATAGACATTCATATAATATGAGAACATTTTTTTCTAATTTTAATTATTTTTTATGATTTAAATTTATAAATGATATAATTTATAAATTTTTTAATTATAATATGATATAACTTATAAATATATATTATATAATTTATATTTGTAATTGTCAGTTATTTTATATAACAAGATGTTTATTACATGAAGAACTTAGAATTTTCAGATTTTTTTTTAAACAGATTTTCAATGAAATTTTATTTTTAAATCTAAATTCTGTTTCTTTCCTAAAACATTGTTTCTTAATGCAAAATGTTAAAAATTAGTAATAAGTATAGTATAAGTGCACATTTATGTATGTTCTCGTGCGTCTCGCGGGCTTTTATAAAAAAAAAATTAGAATGACAGTAGAAGATAATATTCAGTAGAAAAGAGTAGTTCACTGATTATAATGAGCTTTCCTTATACTATTCTATGTGTTTCCAATTATAAAAAATTGATATAGACTCGCGGAATTCCTGTCTTCTACTAAATTACAATATATAATTTGCGTTGCTTGCACTCCACTTTATTTTAAAGTCGTATTAAGAAATTTTCTAATCTTATTAAAAATTTTGAATAAAAATACCTGAAAAATCCGGGAATTTTCAAAAAACAAGGTTTCGGTATGCATTCTGTATAAACTTATTTTTCCTTTTTGTTTGTTATTCGAGTTACTTTGTCAAAATTAAAACGTATAATAAATTAAAGAAATCAATTTAATTACAAATGATATGTTTAATTAATTTATATACATATATATGACAAAATCGCAAATTAGCGTAAAAATTATTGGAGAAGTTACGAAGAGAAGAGCACCATTTGTTTGGAATATAATTTCTGTTATAATAATATATAAATAGTACTGTTATTTTAACTTATTCGTTTCGGTATGTAACTTTAATATTTTATTTTTTCAGAACCAACGCAGATTTACCGGTTCCTCCGTACAAGAAACCAAATTTCAGTGAGTAGACAATATTTTCTTTCCGTCCTTTGCTTACAATTTTAATTTGCGTTGCCCTCAAAGCGTTAATTACATTTTGTCCGTCTTTTTTTTTTTGTTATACGTGTGTATAATTTTGAAAATCTGGTGTATCAAAAGTTTCTAACGTAATATACGAAAGTAAATAATCATAACGATACGAAGCATTTGATGAAGGTAAGTTAAGATATGTTCCTACTTCCTTTGGAGCTGCCACAATCGATGATTTATATTTTCATATGCTTTTTCAAAATTTCTGTATGCAAAATTTGTACGCATGGTAGGTATAAAATTTAAGTATAAGTTATAATTGCAAGAAAATTCAAATTATTTGTGAAGCACATGCACTATCAATTTTCTCTGGATGTACAATTAAAATTTTGACGTTTTTTTTTTAGCCAATATTTCTGTATAGAAACCTAACGTATATGCGGCAACGTATGTCCAGAAGTCACAAGTCACGGCGGGGATTTAAGGTCGATACGATTCTGGACAAGTTAATAGCGAAAAAGAAACACGAACAGAATCTCGGTGTCCGCGGATACATGACTCTTACGTTTTTAGGATTTTACGATAAAAGAGGTATGTCCCGATTATCGTTCTCGCAATTTTTTTTCCTGTTTCCGAAAAACTTGGACGATATTACTGGCGAGATGCACGTTTGCATATAATGGTGATGTACTTGTTAAGATTGTGATGTATTATGAATTGTAGTTGAAGTATCGCAGGATCCTGTCAAAGTGGAAACATTATTGTTGAAAATCTGTCACAAGAAAAGAAAGGACGTTAGCTCGCCTATCATGCAAGTAAGTATTTGCTGTCGGTTAATTTTAACCGAGTAGTGCCAAGAATTGGTACAGTCTGATTTTCCGCTGGACCGACCCTTGATTGATGATGTATGGCGTTCGTTTAGGTTTCAGTCGGTACGAGCGAGGTCCCGATCAATCCTTCCGAGAGTCAGCCTCCGCCGAAGGCGCCCACGATTTCCATACCCAATGAATCTTTCAGCTTAAATAATGGTCACATAGCGAAGACTTATATGCTTTTGCTCAGGGTTTACTGCATGTCTAACAATGGCTGCCTTATAACTAACTGTGATTTAGAAGGTGAGTGTAAGACGAGGTGTAAGAAGTCGCGAAGGTAACTGGATCTCGCAGGATATTCTGGTATTTCACACCGTGTGTCTTCTTACAGAACCAGCTCAAAAGCGTCGTAAATCGTCAACGGGCACGATAAAGATAAACGGCGAGGATGTGAAGCAGTACGGCTCGGAGCTCACTGTGTACGACAAGCACAATCGGTGCCTGTTGACGGACGGCGAGTACGAGTTAGGTTTGCAGGAGGTACAGACCAATGTTAGGTCCAGCCCTAAGAAGCACAGCTCTTGGGAGGCTGTGGCCGACATCAAAGACTGCGAACCGTTCGACATGTTCAGGCAGGGACCGACGTTAAAGTTCCGGCTCAGTTGGACGACGGAACCGAGCAACGGCCTGGTGGACAGGCCGATGCCGATGCCGATACCTCAGATACCGAGCGGTGACAATAAAGAGAATCGATCGGCCAACGGTCAGTTCTCGTAGTTATTGTGCGAACGAGATGCTGCTGCGATATATACATGCACACACTTGTATCCACTGCAAAAAACGAGCGTCGCTTTAAATGTTTAACCGTTACCTTTTCAGCTGGTTTCGAACGTTCCTCTTCCGTAAATCACAATAACAATAGCACAAATAATAATAATAACGCGACACTGCCAACGCCTAGTCCGCTAACGCCCTCGTCGAGAATGAGCATCTCCAACGAGAAGGTGGACGCTAACGCTAACGGAACTCAGCAGATAGTCTATCAATTTTTGTACAACAATAACAGCCGGCAGCAGACAGAGGCCTGCGAAGACCTACACTGCCCCTGGTGCTCGTTAGACTGCGGCAAACTGTACTCGCTTCTAAAGCATTTGAAGCTGTGTCATTCGCGGTTCACATTCACATACGTGGTAAGCACGATTCACATTTACATTATTTGTATTTCGTACAATTTGTACATTTACACACACATACACGCACACTTACATATATCAGCAAATGTCAGTGAAAAGTACATCTTTGGATATTTCCAGGAAATTATCGTTTTCAATGCTACTTTATCAATAAATATTTCAATGAATACTTGTAGATACTTCTTAGACAATATATAGTTGCAACTTCTAAGCAAGTTACTAGCAAAATTTTCATCTATGTACATATTTGAATTCTATGTTTTTTCATGAAATCTTACTAAAATAAGTAATGTCTTTTCTAAAAGAGATTTTGAAACTACAATACTTTTCATGGATGTTTATTGCTTTTCATGTGTGATGTATGATAATCACGCAATAGAAGAGAAAGAAACAATTGATTTGATCAGATAAAATAAAAGAAACTCATCTTTCATGCTGTGACATTAATTGATTGTGAATGTTTCTCTTTTTCAGCCAATTCCACAAGGTGCCCGAATTGACGTAGCAATAAACGAATGCTATGATGGTTCGTATGCAGGTAGTCCTCACGAATTAATTTCACAACCGTCTAGTATACCTTTTTCAAGGACAGGACCAACCAGACGTACGAGCGTGACGAACATCCTGGTGTGCCGTCCGAAGAGAACGAAACCAAGCCTGTCTGAGTTTCTGGAACTTGACGAGAATGAGTTTGAAAGTCAGAGGCCTTATATCACCGGCCACAACAGGTGAGGCTTCACGGACAATAGTTGCAATTATCACGATGGTCATAGTACAAATAATTTTTTGCATAATAAACTGGACATGCGTAATCCTTTAGACTGTATCATCACACCGTGACCTGCCTGCCTATATACCCCAAAGAGATGGATATCGATTCCGAGGGCGAGAACGATCCTAAGTGGCTGCAAACAAAGACAATGATGATGATCGATGACTTTACGGATGTGAACGAGGGTGAGAAGGAGCTGATGAAGATGTGGAACCTGCATGTGATGAAGCATGGATACGTAGGAGACTGCCAGATACCACTAGCTTGCCAAATGTTCTTAGAGACTAAGGGGAAAGAGTTGCTCATGAAGAACCTCTACCGCAACTTCGTATTGCACATGTGCAGTCTGTTCGATTTCGGCTTGATCAGTCCGGTGATATTGTACCAGACCATACAGAAGCTGCAGGAGATCATGAAGGAGGGCGGCGAGGACGGGGACGTGCGTAAGGTGCTGCAGAAATCGCACGAGGCTCAGGTGGAGCACTGGCGGTCCGCGGGCGCGCACGCGCAAATTATGCACGACGCGTCCAAGGCCGCCGGTATGACGGGCGGCAGTAAGATCAACTTCGGCAACGACGGCTCCTCGGGCACGTCGTCGAACGCCAGGCGAAAGACGACGACCGCCTCCATGCCGTTGGGCTCGCCCAACTCGCAGAACGTCAAAAGCGCGATGCACAACAGTATGCACAACAATGTCAGTACGTAAGCGCGAAGAAGCCAAGTCATAAATGACATGTGCCGACGTTGCCATCGTCATCGAGGAGCAAGACTGTCATATATTCACAATAGTTCGATGCCAGAATACCGCTGTCGGCGCGAAAATATCCCGCCCTTCTCTATCATCTTCTTCTCGGCGGTGCAATTCTCTCCCCGATGCGGAGCATCGTGTGTGCAAGTTTACGCCCAACGGTGCGTCCAAATGAAGAAGGTACAAGTACGCCATCGAGCAGGCGATCTCGAACAATCTATCGGCAAAAAGTACAAACTCTGTAGTGCAAGTGAGACGAGGAGAGCAGCAGCGCGACGCGACTCCGCTGCGCCGGGTTATATATAGATCGTCACACACAAGCCGGCGGAAGCGCGAGTGTCATCGAGTACCACCAGCGAAAATTGGTCCTGGACGCGATACTGGCGACGAACAACAATAGCATCGCCGCAACCGCTAAGCCAGAAACCGTCCCCGAACGGAGGTAGCTTCCAGTAGCTACTCATCAGTAGTAGTAAGATCGATTTCGCGCATTTTTAATGCAAATTGCATCTTCTTTTTTTTTTTGTACAGTATTTGTTGCAAGTAATATAGATGATTATGCAATTGACATTATTAAATAAACCGGATAATTATTGTTTTAACTGTTAGATCAATTTCTATGAGATTTAATTTAAAGCTTATAAGATTGATTATTATTGAGAAGGGAGATAATTAAGGAGGAAGATTGAGGTGTCTGGCGAACAATTTTATTCTGCTCGCCTCTGTGTCGATTCCGGTCGCGAACAATAAGGTACGAAATGCAAGCATTTCTTCAATTCAATGCTAATTTTATCATACTGATTCTTCATTTCTTTTTTTCTAGTCAGTGGCGGTTTTTTTTCTATTATTTCATCAATTTGAAAAGCTCTTATTTGCGTAACATTTCCGATAGTCTGGTATATCTGCTCAACTGATCTGCAAAACTCGTGATGGTCCAGAAGCAGCTATTCCAGAAAGTAACGCAAAATTAGATTGTCACGCGTAATTTTGTATCGCAACAGAAAAATGAAGAACAAATTTAAATCTTAGAAGATTTAAAAATTAATTTCTGAAGATAACTTTGGCATGAATAAAGAGTAAAAAAAAAAATATTTCTAGTTCTACGTTCTGCTTGCGAGGTAACTCGCGACCACGATACGTCTTTCTACATCCGATAGATTATTCTTTTATATAGCGAAGCGCATACTACAGACGCATACTTTACAAGCGGATTGATCTCGTAGCTAAACTTTATGAACTTTTTATCGCCCTGAATTTAATCATTTTCGAAAATATGCTGAATGATGAAAAAAAAATACTACGGTACAACCGGTTACAATTTATGAGATTTCAAGTGCATATATCATGTATATACATAATATATATAAATTTTATATGTATATATATATATATAAATTATATACATTATATAATAATTATGTATACGATGTATAACATATATGCACACAGATATATATACACATGCATAAAAAAAAAAAGTATAAAAAAATCTGTGAGGCTGTAAATTATACTTTACATTTTCTACATCGAGACGGATCGGTAGAGTGAAAGTGCCTTTTACCAAACCAAGCGTAGGCCTGAATTTGCAGAGCGACGGTCGACGATACTTAAGAGAAATGTCGAATATTGTTATTTCATGGTTATTTCTAAATTTTGCGAAATTTATTATCACGATTCTGTTTTAATTAATGAGATTCATCAATCTCGCGTTAATTCTCCTTCAATGATCGTCGTTCCTTCGCGAGCGATTCAGACCTCTAGTATATCATATTAGAAATGTTATAAAATTGCGTGTAACATATACAACTTCTACTGCCGTGGTCGTTCGAAGAAGCGCTTACATTCCTATATACATACTGTCTTCTTTATATTGTAGGTAGTCTAATGAAATTTTTTAATCTTAGGACATGCCGCCGGAGCATTTAAGTTCAACGGAATTATCGTTCTCTTCGAGCGACTTCCAATTCACTGTCCAATAATATTAATCCATGGTAGGTTGTAAATAGGAAATTAAATGACGAAATAAATATGTGGACGTGAGAAATATATAATTATATAGCTGTCATTTTTATCACACTCCAAGTATGTTCGTATTTTTCCTTTTATTTGATCCTTAGATTATCGTTTCTTACTCGTTACACGAAGTAAATCTAAGGATTTGATTAAAAGGAATTGATTTTCTAGATTTTGTAGTTTAAGCTAATTTCTGTTTGGAGAAATTGTGCTAAATTTTTATTATTTGTTTCGTGTATACAATGATAAACGTAAATGTTCGTGAAATATTAACTATTATCTTTTTTACAACTTACGCAATTGTGATACTGTATTTTGTTAAGTATATACGTCTACAGAGATTTTGATTTCTTGAATGTGGCAAAAAGTTCCCTTGCTCTTTGTAATAAATCACGTATAAATATTTTATAAATAATTACGATAACGTATTACGCGTGTTGTCGTAATGTATTATTTGCGTACCTAATTAAAAAAAAAAACTTCGCTATGTATATGCAACAGATCTCGTATTGTTCTGTATCTTCATTAAAACCAAATGTTTGACTCTATCATATCTGAAGTAGCGAGGAAAATCTATACTTATGTAATCTACAGACCAATTCATTTTGTACTTTTCGACGCAACGTAAAAATTCTTCGTACATCGGAGCGGTGGTGTCAAAATCGGCGACTGTGAAGACGTATCTTTTCTCGAGAGCGACGTAAATTGTCTTTTTCTTTTTCGTGTACAGAAGTTTCGTCAACGTGCGGACAAACCCATCCGTGATTTTGTCATCGTAAATCACTACGAATCCCGCCAAAAAAAAAAAGAATTATTTATCATCTCTATTTTACACTTGTTGAAATTTTACGGAATTGCTAAGTTTACCGTCCGCGGCCAATACGACGTTTGCGCTCTGCAATCTCTCCTCCAACTTTTTCGGCCAGTCCAAGTTCAAAAAATTCACCTCCTCGACGCGATAGCTCGATCTAACGTACGTACGGTTTCTCAGAAAATTCCGTTCGATTAGATTCAATATACCGCCGACGTTGATATCTGGAATATTCGGACAAATGGGACTGAGGCTTTCAATAGGATTTTCGGGTATTTTCGAAATGTGTATTTGCATTATTACCGGTGCAAATGACTTCCTTAGCTAAGTAGCTCGCTACGATGCCGGTCAGACCGACTCCAGATCCTAATTCTAGAATTATTTGATTTCTAAACAAATCCGGATGCGACAGGATGTAGTCGGCTAATAGGAGAGCGGCTCGCCACACTTGCAAACCGACTAAATTGAGGTCCGTAGATACGCTATGCTCTGTACAAATACAATTTACTGAATATGTTTATATACACCACGAGAGAGAATAGACGATAATTGAATTCTGTACCTATTAGAATTGCTCCTTCTCTGTCTCTATCGACATCGAGGTCGTCGTCACTGTCACAATTTAGTGTCCCGCCTGTGGATTCTGCCTCGATCATGTAAGACGGGCATTTAAAAGCGAATTTAGTCACCGCATCTGAAACCAATTGCTGTACGTCAGGAACGTGCACTAACAAGGGAACCTTGCAGTGTTCAATTCTGCTTTTAATGATCAAACTTCGTACACTTATAACTTACGTAAATAGATGACATTAAAAAGTATTAATTGGTGCTAAAAAAAAAGGTTTGAAGGGGTGAAATTACCACTTATATTTAAAGCAGTTTTCAGTTTTTTTTCGTTCAAGTTATAAAACATTTTTTTATAACTTGAATAGTTTTTGAGATATAACAGAAAAAGTTAAATGTATATCGCTTTACACTTTGTGAAAATGATAGCATTTTGTAATGGTAAACAATAAAATGATATTCAATCGATATGTGTGACATATATAACTATTTTTATAACAAAATTATCAAGTTCTGATTTTAATGTACATACATATGTATAAGTTACGTAAACAGTTGAATTTATAAAATATCAGTTGCTGTGAGAAAAAGTTGCGGTTTTGAAATCACCTTTTATAGTAAAGCAATATTTAACTTTTTTTGTTATTTCGAAAACTGTTCAAGATATTTTGTACAAAAATCTTACAGCAAAATTATCTCTATTTATTTACGTTAATAATCCTTTTTAAAAATAATTATTTTTAAAAAATGTTATTAAAATAATCATTTTTTAAAAACACTTATAACGTAAATAAATGGAGGTAATTTTACTGTAAAATGTTTGTATAAAACATTTTTTGGTATCTTGAATAAAATATCTTCTCGAGATATAATGAAAAGAATTGAAAACTGCTTTACATATAAGGGGTGATTTCACCCCTCCAAATCATTTTTAGCATCACAGCTGATAATTTTTAACTTCATCTATTTACGTAACCTTATAAGTGTACAACGTTTCATTAAAAGGTTCCCTTGTAAGTCTTATTTATATCGTCCAAATAAAATTTATATCATCGCTAAGCGTAACTTACTGCCATTGTTGAGCTTCTCAGAGATATGATTATTTTCCGTATATATCTCCGACGTTACCTTGTGCATCGCCGTCTTAACAGACAAACAGATATTAACGTATCTTTTTAAATTAGTGTTTTGATATTACGTAATTATTAATTAGTCGTATTATGGACTTATAGATTTATTAAGCCATCGTACAGTTTTTCATTACTAATTAATTATATTTAATGCATACACAATATATATGATATCATTATATCTCATTATATCTCACTCGTAACGCGTATTAATTCATTTGCAATATATATACACATATATTAATAATAAAGATTCAGCGAAGCACTAACATAACGTCTCGAGCCGTACATCGGAGATTACGATTAACACGCGCGGAAAATAAATCAGGAATCGACTTCCGTATCACGCTTGCCGCACGATAATGAAGCGCGTTGCGACCGGCCAATATTACAGCCCCGTGACTGCATTTATTTCGGGAATTTGTGTCTTAACACGTCAATTACATAATCCATAATCTTATGCCATCACGTTGCCCTGTATATTATTACTGTATTGAGTAATCTACGTTGAATCTTCAACAGTTAAATTACGTCATTTAAAAGAACAATTTTTTTTTGCTCAATTTATAATTCCCTGATTGTATAAGATCTCTATAATTATTTAGAAACAAGCAAAGGATACGCATTTTACGATATCAAAATGATAATAATAAAAAATATTCATACGAGAATAAAACTTTGAAAATTTAATTCTCACGCATTGATTATTGTTAAATCTGCATTATCCAGGTTTTGTTTTAAAAAATTATATATTTTCTTATATCTTAATCCGGGATGAATTAGTCACCTGGGATAATTTTTATACCTCAACAGCGAGAAAGGGGAGCTCAGTCACAGTAGTAATTTTCTTTAGTGATCTGTACCTTAAATTCTTTTTATTTTTCCTACTTTAAAAAAAAAATATTGAGTAATAAATCTATACATATAAAATGATCTATATACATAACGATCTCAAATAGGTATATATTAATAAATTGTAAAACAATAATATAAAGTATGTAATTAATAACAGTGACTTTTAATTGTAAAATATCGTCAGGTGATTGTTCACGCAAAAAAAAAACCCGGGTCAATTATTCTAATTTCAGGAACACGTGACGTTAAATTCGAATCACAATATGTGTATTCTTGAATGACATAAAAAAAAAAACGCTAATCGCTGATCTGAATCCATTGGAAGTGGCTTTTGCCTTCGCACCTTGGATCGCGTTTTGAGCGGACAATCGTTGCGTCGTTTCCTCGACCGCGTGATCTTGGTACACACGGCATCCTCGTCAGCTGTGCCTGTCATTCTGCCGTTTATTCAACCGTGCAACTGGACGTGGCACGAACGTTGCGGCGGAAGTTGCGGTTATGAAATGTTATGATCCGTCGCGTTAGCTCGGTCGAATTGAGATCGAAGTCATTTTGAAAATTTAATCCGCCGGCCTCTGTGACGTCTGCGGCAGATCCCGCGGATTTTACGCCCGTGCGCCTCTCCTGCCTTCGATCGCATCGTCAAATCGCCAATATTGCTCCACTGCACGGCGCCATTGCGACGCCATGTGATTTTGACAACCGCGAGCGGCGCGAGCGCGGCGAGGTCACGCGGCTGCCCGGCGGCTCCCCCCGTCGATTTAAAAAGACATGTCGTGTCGCCTTACATCACGCTTCCGTCGATAAATCGTCAATATATATATAATTGTAAAATTATTATCAATTTGAATACGAATATAACTGAATGATTGGCTCGAGCAATATTTAAGTGTTGATCGATGCAACGATATAATGAAGAATAATGTAAAAATCGAGGCGATATTCGACCCGCTCCGAAACGGTTTTGCACGCTAATCGTCGTACGGTAACTCGTCCGGCAATGATCGTCGCTGATTGATTTCGGCCGAGTTTGCGAGGTCAAAATTGAGGATCCGTCGCCCAATTGAAACGCGATTCGTATTTTCATCGTCGTCGGCGTTTGTGTGTGTCGCCGCGCGATTCGCTGCAGCGTATCGTCTATCAAAATCGCAGCTGATGGACTTATCTATCGCGGTCGGCGACGGCGCGACGGTGGGTAAATGCGCGCTGCCGCCGCCGCCGCCGCCGCGGAAGGAGAGGACGACACGCGCGGCGCGGCGCGGCCGCGCGGATCGGGGGAGTCCAGCCAATCAGCGATCCCCACGATGAGGACGGTGCCACGCGTATGAGGCCGCGGAGCCAACTGGAGCCAGCGCGAGAGAGCCTCTACCGCACTACGGCCCGCCGACGCAGCGTCGCGTCCGCTCATTCATCACGCGTTCTCCCCGCGGACGGTGTGTCTTCCTGGTTTCTTATAACCCTCGTCCGCCGACGACACGTCGTCTTCGTCCCCAGTCAGGCAGGCCGTGCGCTTCGACCAGCAGGGAAACGCGAAAGAGAGTGAGAGAGGGAGAGAGAGACACACACACACACACGGAGCAGACCGAAAAAGAGGAGAAAAAAAGAAGAGTGAGAAATTCCGATCAGCATGAGATCCATCGGTGTATTTTGTTTGGCGGCTCTCTGCCTGGCCGCGACCTCCCTCGCCAAGATCGACGTCGAGGACGGGGTCCTCGTGGTCACCAAGGACAACTTTGACAGCGTCATCCAGGACAACGACTATGTGCTCCTCGAGTTCTGTGAGTATATCCCAATCCCGTTCGCTTCGCTCGGCGTTCCCCGCGGAGCACGCTCCGACCGGATCGTCCCGCGTGCGATGCGCTCGTGGAGCTCGTATTTGTGTAAGGTACGCCGCGAATTGTATCTGTTGCTTTTCCGCGAGGAGCTGCACCACCACGCCTGCACTTTCTGTACCCGGCCCACGCGACTCCGGTGGGCGAGGATGTAGGGTCAGCGCGGGGAAAAGGGTCGTCGCGATAAAACCGACGAGGCTCGGAGGAGGAATTTTGTCGAAGTCCGCGTTGCTCGTCTGCCGCGAGACGCGCGCTCGGCAGGTTCGCCGGTTCCGCCAGATGCGAGGCCCCCCCGTTACACGTCATCACTCGAGCGTCCTCGAGGAGAGAGAGAGAGAGACGACGACGATGATGACGACGACGGGGGGGAGGGGAGGGGGCGACCGGTTGGCGACACGCGACATTTTTCGGCGATGATATCGAGATATATGATTCTATCATTATTTTTTACGCGGCCCCTCCCTGCTCCCCTTTGCCTCTACCAGGGACCGAATTGAATTCGGAGTATGTGACGAGAGAACCTGGTGCGCTCACCTGCAGGTCGCGTGTCACAAGGAAAATAAAGGTGCGAGGAAAAAAAAAACGCTCCGAGAAGATCCATATTTGGACGACGTGTGTCTTCGAAGACGCACGTCTATATTTATTTATCGATATCTATTTATCCGTCCTTCGATCGCCTCCTCACGACCTCCCCCGCAAACCTCGTTTCTAATATTTTTCTATCCTTTGATCTTTCTGTGTATCTTCCCTCTCCCTCTCTCTCTCTCTCTCTCTCTCTCTCCGCTCGTTCGTCTCGCTCGGGTGCTGATCGTGCAAGCAGAGTGCAGCTTCGGCGTTATGAGACGGCTCTTGCTTCTTGGCGTTTTTTTTTACCGTTATACGCGGTCGTACGCGTCATCCAAACGCGCAACAATTGCACGACCGACCGTCACGTTATAATGATTATGATGTTGATGACGATGACAATGATGACGATCACCGAAGCAGCATTCATATATAAATATTCGAAATCGACGTGTACATTGAAAGACAAAATTAATCGCGTTCTTTCATTCAGAATCGGAATTTGATATGTTCGGCATGTATTTAGCAATTTTAGATTGTTATCTGCCTCTTTGAGCTACACTTAAGCCGCTCAAGCGACCATATGGTACATCAATAATAAGTCCATGTTAATGAACACATTTTTGAAATATCGCAAATACGCTTTTAATGATTGCAATACTCTACAAAACCATCGTACGGTTTTCTAGTATTTTTTTTATCGTTATTTTATTTTATTAAATTGAACGGTTTTCACTCTTTCGGAGTCTTATATAGATTTTACTTCCCGATATAGGAAGTCGCAATTAATGCTTTATAGATCTAATTAACTGTATCAATCTTAAGAAAATAATTTACATTTCAAAAATTAAATTATATACGATATTGAAAATTATATTGAAAAATTTAATTGCGAAAGAAAACGTTACAATCATGTTTTTATAAGTAGTTGATTATCTTACTGTTAGTAAACATTTCTAAGCCGCGATAAATAATATTTATATTGCTTGATTGCATTCCTCGTAGATGCCCCTTGGTGCGGACACTGCAAAGCATTGGCACCCGAATACGCTAAGGCGGCAAAGAAATTGGAGGAGACTAACTCGCCGATCAAATTGGGCAAGATAGACGCGACAGTCGAGTCGGCGCTCACTGAGAAACACATGGTCAGAGGATACCCCACTCTCAAGTTTTACCGTAAAGGCACCCCGATCGAGTATACCGGTGGCCGTCAGGCCGAGGAGATTGTAAACTGGCTGCTCAAGAAGACTGGCCCGCCTGCCAAAGACCTGCCCACGGTCGACGAAGCTAAGGCACTTCTCGACGCGCACAAAGTCGTCGTCGTCGGATTCTTCAAGGTACGATCGCAATCTCCCTTCTTGCGTCTCTCTTGTCTCGTGTCAGCTATTCACTATTTTTTTCTACCAACACTGACACTGGATCTCTTGCATTTTAAACTGTCGCAATAATATCTGTTGTAACGGCTTACCTGTTTATTTACATATGTAACGACTTTATTAGGACGTTGAGAGTGAAGCCGCCAAGGTGTTCTTGGAAGTTGGTAGCGCGATGGACGATCATATATTCGGTATTACGAGCGCCGACGAAGTTTTCAGCGAGTACGGAATTGAAGATGGAAAGATCGTGTTATTTAAGAAGGTACGTTTATGTGGATTGTACTGATATTAAAGCAATCGTCGATCAAATTGATTTTTACCTCTTCAAACCACGACCTCAAATCTGATTCTACTCTTTGCAGTTCGACGAAGGTAAGGCTGTCTTTGACGGAGAGCTTACGGCCACATCTGTGCAGAACTTCATCACCGTGTATTCGTTGCCTCTGGTTGTCGAATTCAACCAGGACTCGGCGCAGAAGATCTTCAGCGGGGACATCAAGAGCCACTTGTTGGTTTTCCTCAGTAAGGAGGCCGGCCACTTTGAGAAATACGTCGAAGGAATTCACGAGCCGGCGAAGAAATACCGTGGCGAGGTAAACGAAAGTTTCACGCGTCTCGTTTATATTATTTCGGAAAAGAGTCGATATACGGTGTGTTCTTTTTGAAGACGGCGCATGCACTTTCTTACATTTTCCCTCTTTTTCTCTTCACGTTGGAGAAAACAAGAGAAAAGATGAACGGTGCATGCACTGTCTTCAAAAGGAACATACCAATAATGTGCTTCGAAATCTCTGTGCGCAGGTTCTGTTTGTGACAATCGACTGTGATGAAACCGATCACGAGCGTATCTTAGAATTCTTCGGTCTGAAGAAGGACGATGTACCCGCTATGCGGCTTATCAAGCTCGAACAGGACATGGCTAAGTACAAGCCCGATAATCCAGAGCTTACCAACGAGAATGTCCTGGAATTCGTCACCGCTTTCATGGAGGGCAAGCTGAAGCGACACTTGCTTACGCAAGACCTGCCGGAGGACTGGGACAAGAGCCCGGTTAAGGTTCTCGTCGGCACGAACTTCCACGAGATTGCCTTCAACAAGGAGAAGGATGTTCTCGTTGAATTCTACGCACCTTGGTGCGGTCACTGTCAGCAGCTAGCGCCCATTTACGACCAAGTACGTTTCCTTTTCGTGGGAGCTCGTATTGTAATATCAGGTAATCGGTAATGTGTATGTAGGTTCGTTAATTAATCGAAACGCGTTTGATTTCAGCTTGGCGAAAAGTACAAGGACAACGACAAGCTGGTGATCGCGAAGATGGATGCCACCGCTAACGAGTTGGAGGACATAAAGATCACCAGCTTCCCCACGCTCACGCTCTACAAGAAGGAGACGAATGAGGTACGAACGCTTTCTTACGTCTATTGAACTCTTATTATCCGTACTTATACGTTTAAAATACGTTGATTTCGACTTTTTACTGTAGGCTGTGGAATACAGCGGCGAGAGGTCGCTCGAAGGTCTTTCCAAATTTATCGAAAGCGGCGGAGTGTATGGCGAAACTCCAGAAGAGGTATGTCAATGAATTATTTTTAATTGAAAAATAATTAATGGTCAAAATTTTGGTCCAAAAGATAGCTATAAATCGCTATAAGCATCGCTTCTAGAATTTTATGAGGCATAATCCTTCTATGTTACAACTATGCTACATTATTTATTTCGCCACGCAGGCTCAGGAAGAGGACGAGGACGATGATGTGCCAAGGAAGGACGAGTTGTAAACGCGCACATAATCATTATTATAAGAAGTAAAATCAACACTGACTCGTCTGTTGTATTTCCTGCATCCAGTCAATGAAACTCCACAATTTCCCGCTTTACAGAAATAATTCTAATTTCTTATAAAGATAACAACAACAACAAAAAGAGTACTCGATGGTGCATCCTCATACATTTGTTACTTTAGGAATTAATTTTAGATAATTGTCGCAGTGTACAATTTGTAATTAAGAATTCGCGCTCGCGGTTTTCCGCAGGGGTTATCGTCGCACAGGTCAAGTGGCGTACTTCCGTGATACATAGAGCCATTTTATCTTGATAGCGAAAGTGCAAGTTATGTGAACAGAGAATTAGACTCTACAATTGTACTTGAGGCGTTTAATGCGTTAATTTTAATGCGATAATAACACGAATATCAGAAATATGAATTCACATTTCTAATATGATTACGCCCTTTTGTGTTACGTATGCCGACTTGACGTGACTTTTCCGCCCTTCGAAAACTGCGGCGTTTAACGATCATGGTTTCGCGCGTTTATCATTCCCCGTTGTGAAACGTGGGAGGGGAAGGTGAATCATTAAATCTAAGAATGTTTTGAAGTTACTCATTATTTTTATAAGGACTCTTATTTTATCGGCAGGTGAGCGATTCGTTGCTCGTTGCGTGCGCAAGCGAAACGAAAAACGAGTCTTCGAAAACATCCTGTGAGAACTAGTGGTTTATAAACACATTTCCAATTTACAGCATTTAAGACTGTCACGGCGGGTGATGGTTTCGGATATACATAGTTAGGGTAGGCAGCCGTTTCAATGTTCTTCTAGTTTTAATTGACTGAAACTTTAGGAAATTAGCGATGAGGCACATATTGTGAAAACAAAAAAAATTAAAACTAAATTATATATATATATTATATATATATGTATAATATATATATATTATATATCACTGACTGAAACCGTAGAAAATAAGCGATAAGACACATTTGTGAAAAAAAATGAAAAGAGAAATATATATATAAAATATATAATATATAATTTACTTTTCATTTTTTATATATATATATTTCTTCGTCGCTAATTTTCTAGAGTTTCAGTCAATAATATATATATACATATATTAATGTATATATATATACATATATATAATTATTCTTAATATATAAAGATTATATATATTCTATTCTGGTTTACGTCTATTTTTTATTACCATTACTATGTATACATATTATGTATGCTGTATACTATACACTGTATATATAAATATAATTTTTAACATTTTTTCTACACGTGTGAATTATCAAGCTCGCGTGTTCAACTTGTGTTCGGTAGCTCGAACGAATTATAACGTGTTTGCACAAGTGAACAAAAGTGACGGATGGTTACACAACTGTTTGCATTTCACGTAAACAGGTATTTATGGCTATCTTGTCGCCTTGAGAACTATGTATATGCGTACGTTAATTAACGCTTTGAGTGGCCATCGTGAACTTTCTATTTTTATCTGCCTCGTTAATTTCCCTTTTTTTCTGATAACGTTTTGCTTGTATTTCTTTCATTAGGATCGTAGACGTCCGGGAATAATGGACCGTACGTTGAATTTGTCAGATTTGTACGAACTGTTGCACGACGCTTTTCTAATCACGGAGGAAGTTAAAGAAATATTAAGAAGGGACTGTGACGAAGCGGCATTCGTTTTAAAACCGTGGCAGGTGAAAACCCTCGTTGAAAGACGAGCCGACGAAAGCATCTGTAATTGTAAAAAAGTAAATCGATTTATTTATATATTTTTGCTCATAGCTTATGTTCTGTCTAAGCGCGTGTAAGTTGACATGAATTTTATTTTTATTTATTCGTCATTAATTAATAGAACGAAAACGAAGCTGAGGAGATCGCCGCGGGAATAGGCAGAGCGATCGTTCTCGCGCAAGAGTTGCGGGAAAAATTGAAGCTTAACGTAGCGTCGAGAAAGAAAGCCTTGAGGAAGGACACGCTTGAAAATATTTATCTGTCCAATCCTGCGTCGACTAGCGATCGCAAAAAAGTATCGAAGAGCAATATTACGATGCAAAAATCAAACGCCGCGAAAAGCCTCGACTGTAAAAGATCAAATGCACTTCAGAACGACAAGGAAACTTCCGTCGCGGCGAGAAAGTCTGTCGGCGGTACAAGGCGATGTGACACAGTCGAGAAGACGCAATCGAAGGTGTCGTCTTCTGCAAAGATTGCAGGCAAGCCACAGAAAGGAAAGAATTTTATATTGGAGAATAAATTAAAAGTTAAGAAGATAAGTTCGGCAAATAAACTACAAGCTGATGATAATCGTGATACTCCGCAAAATGTATGCAGCAATAATGATACGATATTATTAGATACAATTGAAAAATATTGAATGTAAATTTTATTTCATTTGCGCATATTTTGTTTTATTTTTATTTCAGTCAAGAAAGTTTTTACCGCCCGAGGCATCGGCTGCTGAATTAAGCGATTTGATACACAAAATGACACGACAATCTACCGAGAGTACTTCGACTTCTCTTCCCGAGAACATTAAGAACGATTGTCCGTTACACGGAAATAATTTACGTCAATCCGTTCAAGAACAGATTGTAGCGATAGACGTAGTGGAAGCGCTCCGGTATTTTAACGTGCCGAATGAAATTGTTAAAGTACTGAGAACTTACCACGCGTTTTTAAAAACTGACGCAGACGACTTGAGCGATACTAAAGAGGACAGACACAAGAAATCGGTCGATACCTTTCTGAAAGAATTCGAAGCGATGGTAAGTAATGTAAATGCAGGGAGGAGGGGCGTGTTCTTAAAACACGATCGATCTCTTATACTGTTCTTTATAAATTTTTTATTAATTGTTGCAGAATATAACTATGCAAGATTATTTATTAGAAGAGCCTCACTTGCTTAATAAGGCAGCAAAATCGATAACTGCATTTAGTAGGATTTTTACTGAAGATTTAGATTCGAGCCAATTCAATGAGACGAAGATCGCTTCTGCTGAATTAGGAGCCTCTTTCAACAGTATTAGAAATATTGCAAAACCGATCACAAAAGATCCATGCGATCTTTCTTTGACAAGAGGCTGGATGTCGAACGGCATTTGGAATATTTCCTGTATGGAACACTTTAAAAGTAAATTCACATTTTATGGTGATCACAGCTTTAAATCTTAAAATTTAATTAATCTAATTACGCTGCTCTCAATTTCGGTTTGAATTTTGTTGCAGATTTTTCCAAAGCGTACAACATAAGATACTGTAATAAGAAGCAATTGTTGTCGTTGTGCGAGGCTATACAAAAATTGCAGCGCACCAAATATCTAAATACGTTGATCCAAATTATTTTACGCGACGTGATACCCGCCGTGAAGTCTAACGTCGATCCTGCGAGCGCGGAGTACGCGCAAGCATATAAAACAATATTTATTCTCCATCAAGGTTTAAATCCCGAAGTGCCGGTTTTAGTGAGGACCGATGACTGAGTCTCGCTGGTGTCACACCACGGCGTATTCTCTGTTACTATAGTAACCACTGTGCTTGTACCTTATACTGCCTAATTGACTGTTCACTTTTCGCGAAAGTACAGACCGCAAACTGTGCAGAGATGTATTTTTTTTTTAATTATAACAAGACATTATTGCTCTAAATAACAATCGCCATATTTTGTGCCATCAGGTATTTCTTAATAAGTGTGGAAAATAAAATTTTGATATTCTAGTTGTAAAACCGAGTGTATCTTCTATTTCTCTATTTCCCGACATATAATTTGAGTTATCCCTGTACATAATGGATGCGGAGTATGCCTATGCGAAGAAGAGAATGCATCTCGGGAAGAGATGCAACTTCTCCGACTTCGACAAGGTAGAAGTCGAAATTAAGTCGAATCCGGCGTTGATGAGTAATTACGTTAGAATGGATCCTGTGACGCACGCTACGCAATGCAGTAAAGTTTACGCGGTCCACGAGGTACAAATATTTGTCTAACAATAAGCGACATTTGTGGGGGAAAAAAAAATACGAAGTTATTATATGGACAGCGCGTGTATTTTTTTTTTTCAGGTAAATACGACCACTGCAACGTATAAGGATAACAAAATGTTTCATTACGAGGGCGGCTGGCCAAAGGACATAAACATGAAGGATCTCGAGCAGACAGTTAGATATAGACGTAAGATCGAGAAAGATGAATTGTATATTCACACGATGCTCCAGCTGCTACCTGTAAATACCATCTATTTTATCGGTTCTCTTAAAATTACTGCCTTGTACGGAACGTTCTTTTCTTCAAGTCAATGGAGCATTGCATTTTGCAAAACAACGCTTGCAACATTTACGAAGAGTACTTCGCCGACGTGGAGGCGGCGCCGTTGGTACAGCGAGCATTCTCGCGCACGGTGAACGTTTACCGCGATCCTTTAACGATGAAACGGCAGATCACCCATCTGTCCTGGTCGCCGGACCAGGGTAATCGCTTTGCGGCCAGCTATTGCAACGTCGATTTCAAAAAAACCTCCAGCAACAATTACACGTCGTACATTTGGGAAGTAGGTGCGTTGAGTATAAACGTGATCACGATCGTATTGTAGATGACTGCTGACTGGTATATTTACGAAAAGCTACTCCGCAGAGAACCCGAATAATCCTTATATAACGCTAAAACCCTTTTGCCCGATCTTGACGTTGGAGTACAATCCTAAGGACAGCAACACCTTGATAGGCGGTCTGATAACTGGGCAGGTCGCATGCTGGGACATTAGAAGAGGATCAGAAATGGTAGACCTTAGCTCGGTTGAGTTTAGCCACAGAGATCCCTGTGATAAGACCCTGTGGATTAATTCCAAGACCGGCACCGAGTTTTTCAGCGCCTCGAAAGACGGACAGGTGTAATCTCGCGCCGAGGTAGCGCGATTATCGTATCGACATATGAGTCTGCATCGGGATACATATTCGTTTGCTTGTAGATAAAGTGGTGGGACACCAGAAAGCTGCAGGTTCCCACGGAAAATTTGATAATAGATTTGTCGAAGCCGGAAAATCAGAACGTGGACAAAGCTACTGGTATCTCGGCTCTTCAATTCGAACCTTCGATGGGGACGCGTTTCATGTGCGGCTTGGAAAACGGTATAATAATTCGCTCATTGTTGAACAAATGTTTAGATATAATTTTATGAATAATCATACTTCGACACGATTTCGTGTCGAATACATATATTGCGCAAGATATCACTCCATTAAATTTCAAAGTAAAAAAGATTTGAGTATTATAAAACTATTTTTTAAAAAAATTTTTTGATTGCTTCATAAATAAAACATTTGATATCGAAGTCACAAGAAATCTGCACACAGGAGAGAAAAGAAAAATCATTCGCTCAAATAATTTTATAAATAACATATAAAAATACAATCGTTATAATTATTGCATAAAGTCCATGTCAGATAATCTATTTATATCAAAATTTGGAATAATTTTACTTATTGAAAAATATCTCAAAAATTTATAAAATACATATATATAAAATAAATAATAAAATACGCACGTGCATATCTAATAAATACGGGGCATATAAAATCCTAAATAGAATTCTGTATCCTGAACTAAAGGAATAATTATATATATTTAATAACGAATTTAATTATACACTTTTATGAGAAAAAAAGAAACAGATTATGTAATAATAATGAAAATATGTTTTGTCCTTTAGGTATTGTAATATCAGGAAACCGCAAAGGTAAGACGCCCGGTGAAAAGATTGCGACTAGATTTAGAGCTCAGTACGGGCCGGTTATAAGTCTGGAGAGAAATCCAACGTTCGTAAAAAACTTCTTAACGATCGGTGATTGGACCTCGAGAATCTGGTCGGAAGATTGCAGAGAATCCTGTATAGCATGGACACCGTAAGCTCAAAAATCATAACGGGATAACGGGATAACGGGAAATTTGCTTAGTAGACCTTCGATCTTGCTTCGATCAATGTCAAATTTTTTCAGCGGTCATCGAGATTTCTTAACGGGTGGTGCGTGGAGCGCTACGCGTTATTCCGTGTATTATCTAATCAAAGTTGATGGGACTTTAGATGTGTGGGATTTTTTAATTCAGCAGGACAGCCCGGTTCTCAGCGTGAAGGTATCTAATTAGGCTATCGCTTACCGATAACAAGTTTTAACGATATATAATTTTTTCAAAGGTCTGCGACGAAAGCCTGACCTGTTTACGACCGCACGAGCAGGGCCAGCTGGCTGCAGTGGCGAATAAAAAGGGTTCGACTTATCTGCTCGAATTTTCGGAAGCTTTGACGATAAATCAAAAGAATGATAAATTGCTATTAACCGCGGTAAACATTAGATTGATACAAAAATATATTTTTTGTCTATTAGCAGAAATGTAAAAAAAGAACAAAAGCGCTATATTTTATTTTATTACATTAGTCTCTAATAACATCTAATTAATAATGATAATAATTATATTCTTTATCATTTTTTAATTATATATAATTACGAATTTTTTAAATATATTTTTAAAAATAAATTTTTAGAAAACTCACCTTTATAAACTATAATATAATGAGCGAAAGGAATAATTTATTTCTAATTTATCTCAATGTATGTAAAAAAAAAAGCGCGAGTTATCACTTTTGGCATTATGTAATTCGATATGGTAATATTATTCATTTACTTAGCTTTTCGATCGTGAAACGCGCCGCGAGAAGGTGATAGAAGCGAAAAACCGGGAACAACGATTGAAAATGAAAACCCTGAAGATGCACGGCGAGTCGGATTTCACCGATGCCTCTCCGAAAACAGATGATCGAGAAGATTCCAAGGATTCTTCCGGCGGCTTGAAGAACGCACTGATAGTGCAATGCGAACAGGATTACGAAAATATGATTAATGCGGTAAGGGGATTTTCCACCGCTCAAGGATATCTAATCAAATCCGAGCGCGAATAGAGATGCATTTTTAAATACTGATTATTATTATTATACAGGAATTAACACGGCAGGCGGAGGCAAATACCGTTGAACTGAATAACAACGTGATGCAGAACGGAATTATAAGTTAAACTAATTATATGTAAGTTAATGATAATGTATATTAATTACAAATAATTATATTTTGGTCTACCGCAGCTGAATTATCACTGTGCATTATAAAAAATAAACCGAGAGAAAATATTTCATTAAAACAATCGAAGATCAAACACATGTCGAAATTAATATTTTTGCATTTTTAATGTTAATGTTGCTGTTAAAAAAAATATTAACAGTAATATTAATGATAAAAATGCAAAAATATATAAATGCAAAAACAGTCTATTTTTTTATGCATTCCATTGTAATACCGACAACATTAAGTTACTACTTGCTTTTTCCATTTTATTTTTTTTCAATTTTTTCCTACTTTTCTTGCGCTTCCCCTTTTTTCTCATCTTTTTTCCTTCATCCCTCCACGATCTTGACTCTCCTCTTTTTTATTTTCGTTTTCAGGCATTGGCAGAGATAGGAGCGTAGGAGGTGCTTAGGATAATATAGGATGAAGGAAGTTCTTTTTTGTATTCTCTTCCCTATCTTTCTTAATGCTTGGCGTACGAATTTAAGTCATTCGTTTGAACATACGTTTAGCAGAAACATTTCCTGCCGTATTTCTAATTTTCTTCTGTTTCTCTGCAGTTAAACTTCAGGTGAGTGTTAATGTGCCAAATCGCGTTCTATTTTTAACAAGTCGGAACCTAGCAATATAGCGGAAAATTGTGAATAAGAAAAATATGGTCTTCTATTTTATCATTTCGTTTGATTGTACCGCGAGAGGCTTCGCACAGTCAAAAGAACAAGGAACAATGAATAACGTGTATTACACAAGTGTTTCTAATAAGTTGAAATTCTTGTTCTCTGTTCTCTGTCCTTTGTTACTTTGATTATGCGGAACTTCTAATTTGACCCTAATCGATATTCGCGCGCGGGCCCAAAGCTGAACATTTTTTTTTCAATTATACACCAAATCTCTAGATAGCCTTGTTGAAAAATTGTTTAACAAATGTTTTTCACAAATTTACATGATTTTAAGTTACACAATTTTATTTCTCAAATTTCGATGGAAATGAGAAAAAAATTACGTTAACTTTAATTAAGTAAAGATATATTAATTTAAAGTTTTGTTGGTTATACTGAATCCGCACAGAGTCTTTATCAGATAACAAAATCAGTGGAATTTTAAAAAATATGTATTTCGAAAAGACCAAATAAAAATCGCGAAAATAAAATTAACACAGAGACAGTTAGGATAAAAATTGAAAAGTAAAAATATAGGAAGATTGCAACAACTGATGTTTTTTGTTCACTGAAATAAATAATGATATATTTTTTTGAATAAATGTCTGCAATGACTTAAAATTGTTATATCTATTTTTTTATATATATTTATTTATTTTGTGTTGTACGCACACGTATCAATCGTTAATTCACTTCTCAAAAAAGTTTTTTTTTTTTTTTTGAAGGGCATACACGATGTACTCTGCACCGCAGAATTCGCAGTTAAATATACTTGATCCAACATATTTATTCACTTTGTCGCGGCAGAAACAAAGGAAGATAATAGGACAACATTTGTATCCGCTGATTTTTAACATGTATCCGAATTTTTTTCCTCACAAGCTCACTGATATTCTGCTAGACATCAATTCGATAGGTGCGTTGATTTCTATGATACATGACCCCGTGATTCTGAAAACCAAACTCGGGGAAGCTGTCAGGGTGCTTCAAACTTATTATGGTCTGAATCAGTAAAAAAAGAATCTGGCATCGAACAATAGTCATGATTCTTTTGAAGTTATATTTGATTATACTATACAATTAGTAGTATTTAAAGTATTTATTACAAATGTAAAAAAAATTGCAATGCAATTGATTAAATTTTGTATATTGGAACTTTTAATTATTAAACAATTATTAAATAAATCTTCTTTCAAATTACACTTTATTTTTCTTTTTTTTTCTTCTTCCTTTCTTTCTTTTTTTCTTACTATTAAAACTTTAGTTTACTATTGTTTACTGAATAATGAAATGATATGGAATAATTAATGTAATCCGTGAGAGAGTCGAAAAGTTTTTCTCCTAAATTGCAATAGTTTTTCTACGGATAGTCACGAATATGACAATAAAATTCAGCGATGGACATTGGGAAAATGGCTAATTTGATAGAACTGGAAACACGCATCAATGGCTAGACAATTGCTTCTCGATGGTTCCGCAAATTTCACCAGGTTTGTGCAGAAAAAGTCTATTCTTTATTTTCCCCTCTCACTTTTCCTCTTTTAGCACATTCTAAAGCGAAACTTACCGTTAAGAATACTGTCAGCTGTCACATGATTCACCTTCAATATCCGAACCTATTGTTTCCTTTTTTGGCACTTTGCCTTTTCAGGAAACTTTTACTTCCTCTCGAGTTCTGTGAATATACATATCTTGCATTTTGAGTAGAGAAAATATATAATATATATATAGAAAGTTTATAAATTTATCTAATATTTGAAGAGACAAAATCGAAAACATGGATAGTGCAGATTTTTTTATGCGATTGCACAAAGTTTTTCGGATTTGGAATTGAAAGACGAGCTGCGTTTCGAATCAGAAAAATATGAAAGACGAAAATCCATAACGTCGCAGTTATAAATCGTAGAAATTTAATTTTTATTACAGAACAAAGTTGATCCTTACTACATACCGATTATATGGAGCATACATTCCAAGGAAAAACTGATGAAAATAATTCTCGAGCGAAGCATTAAGATGCACATTCGCAATAATAGTTATTTTTTATCTCATTTCATTTTATTATATAAATATTCATTTTGTAGATGAAATGCAGAGGATTTGCTTGCGTATAGAAATTGAGGAGATGCGTATATAAAAGCGGGTTTGAACGAGTTCTGAATTCGTGGTCATCGCCGTCGTTCATGGCGATATCGATCGATCCATGGCACCGGTGAACGTAATCAAGTGCACTCCCACACCTGGTGTGTGCCGTCTGTCAGTAACGCTGGTAACGCGCGCTGGTTCTCCCCACATGACGGTCAACGGGTAGTTAGCGCAGTATATTAATGTGTCGCGAGTAAAGTTTACACGTGATGTAACGTGAATAATATTAATGGGGATTACAATGAGGACAGAATTATTTTCCTTCAGGGTTGCGATGGTATCACGTCGAGTGAATTCGCAAGTTTCATGATCGATCGGCTCGCACAAGTGGAGCACACGCGATGTTCTCTCGCGAGCGACCCTCTTTCTCTTAGCTCGACGTTTAAAAAGAGGCCCGAAGTCACCGCGGAGATGGCCAAGTCCGCCGAGTCCACGAGGGGCAGGAGATTGAGGAGATCGCGCAACGTGTCCTCCTTCTTCGAGGAGTCGACGGAGGAAGCGATGCCGCCGAAGACGACGATGAACGTCGTCGTGGACGTTCACAATGGAGGCGAAAGCACAACAACGGGCAGCCGACAGCATCAGCAACGAGACGATAAGAGCAATCTCGCGATCGAACTTTCGGACAACACGGCGACTAAACGACCGGCCGAACGAGCCTCGCAAAACTCCAAACCGTCCTCACGAGCGAGCGAAGGCCCTCGGAATCGCTCGTCCGATCGCAGGAGTTCCTCGAAGGAGATCTCCAAGCACGATGATTTGATGGTGGAGTCATTGGATCTGATAGAGGAATTCGAGACGCCGAGGGGGAGGAACGAGCCTCTCGAGGAGAAGCCGCGGCGCAGGAAGCAGTGGAGCACCGTGGCGAACGTGACGAGCGAGACGGAAGCGGACCCGAAGAGGCCGCCGCGGAAACGCTGGTCCAAGGACGCCAGCGTGATCCGGTTGCCCGAGACGAGCGACGACGCGTCCCCGTTGATCGACGAAGCACGCAAAACGCCGGTCCCGGCGCCGCGGAACCTGCGACGCAGCGACGCTCTCCTCTTCGACAATCCGGCGTTCGTGTCCGACAACGAGGACGAGGTGCTGCGAATCGAGACCGATCACAATCGGGAGAGCACCAAGATCGAAATGAGGAGGATGAGCGACCGCTCGAACATCGAGGATGCGGACGATCAGGCTGCAGAGATCACGTCCGGTGGCTCTTCGAGAAAGCATCGGCGGGAAGCGGCGACGACGAGCGAGCGTCTCGCGGCGGACAGCGACGGCCGTTCCTCGAAAGCGAGATCCTCGGGTAGTCGAAGCAACAGCGTTGGGGAACTCGACTCGTCGGTGAGGAGTCCCCTGAGGAGGATCACCGACGTTCGATCGAGCTCGACCGCCTCCGAGGAGCGAGCCTCGAGCAGCCGAAAATCCAAATCGGAGATGACACGCGATCGATCGTCGAGGAGGGCAGAGCGATCGTCCAAGAAGAAGGGCGAGGACGTGTTCGCCAGCTCGTCCGCGAGGGATGCGAATTCGATATTAACCGCGGCGGAGGCGAACGCGAGGGCCAGAAAGAAGAGGAAAAAGAAACGTATAAGGCAGGAAAGGGAGGCGGCGACGGAGAAGGAAGAGAAAGAGATGAAGTTTATCTCCGTGACGATTCACCGGGCGGACGTGCTTGAGGCCGATTACGTGAGCGTGAGGCGACCGATGGTCAGGGTTCATATCGTGGACGCTCGCACGGGCTCGTACCTGAAGAGCACGACGGAGAACGGCGGCCGGTATCTTCAGCCGTTGATCACCGGCAAGTTCGACTTCAAGAAAAATAGGTCGATGATCCCGGTCTGGGAAGAGGAGCTCATCTTCGAGCATGACTTCAACGCGATTATGAAACACGGGGACGACGAACAGGTGGTGATTCTCTTCGAGGTGATAGAGCTCCTGAGCTTCGCCGACGCGAGCCTCAGTTACGACAAAATTGGCAAGTTTTTTTTTTAAATCTTATAAGTAATCTTATATTAATCAATTAGTTTAGGAAATAATGACGGTGCAAATTAATTATACCCTTTTTTTATTGTAATTTTACGTTAGTCTCTTTTCTTGGTTTTCCTGTGAATTAATTATTTTAATTAAGTAAGTAATTAACATAAGAAAAAAGTTTTAATACTGAAAATAGAAAGCAAGAAATAATTATTCATTAAATAAATTATTCGGCTGTAAATATTATTAATAATGTCCGTTGCATTATTTAGGAATTCTCACAATTTTGTACTTTTTTTTTACTTGCAGACATTAAGCAAATCTAATAATTCGTTAGTTATAATTTTTAATTTAATAGTAATAATTTACAACCCAAAAATTTATTATTAATTTACAAAATTTATTTTAGGTAACGAAGGATGTTGGAACAAAATCGCTTGGGCATTCCTCAAGCCTATAGGAGTCAATGATATTTTTCATGTAGACAAGAAGGTGCGACTGCAACTTTATAAACCCAGACGGAGCTTTAAAAAACACGGAAGACAAAAGTGCGAGGTATTCACATTATACTAAATCTTCGGTATTTCCGTGTTTTCGAAGTCGCAATTTCAGATATTTTACACACTTTTTAAAGAAAAAAAAAAAAAAAGAAGGAAAATACATTTCTCCGCACGTGTTTCCGCTTTAAGTAATTACAATTTCTAATTGTTCGCTACAGTCACGCTGAATTAACGTGACGTCAAAAACAAAATATATGATTGAATTGATGAATTTTCCTCTCACGCTGTACACCGAAATAAATTGGTTTTCTCGTGCTATAATTTTATGTTCGATAATATAAATTGTAAGAATATATCGAAAATTCCCGTTTTATCATTTTTAAGAAGCAAATGTATACATTTTTGTGTAACCTGCATTTTCTGACAAAAATGGTCTTTATGGCAGTAGGTCAGAGCTTACAGCTCCCCAAGTAACGCAGTGACGTTAAAAGAGAAAGCATGCATTTATTTGAAGCGCTTCAAATAAATGGGATGACATCTCCTCAGGCGAGAGGCATATATATATCAATATATGTGTGTTCGATTTGGCGCTTACAGTCATAGTATAACCAAGATGTAAGATCACTCCGCGAAAAAATGAGGGTGCCGTTACATGCGGTGTATTTACTGCGTATCACTCCGATAGCGATTAATGCTCTATTTTAGATTTCTGATTGGACGAGGAGATCCGCTCGGGCCGAAAACGCTATTATAGTGATCACTCTATACAAATAATTAATACTACTTAAAACGCTTTATTCAACTCAACACATTGAATTTATTGATTTACCGTATCGAATCCGTTTTATTACTTAATTATGAGGTACTATTTTCGGTCTTTGGATTTTTTAAATGTTAACATGGCAGATGCTCACGTGATCAAAGGTGCCGACACGGAAGATCGGTTATACATATGGTTACGCAGCGCTTGTTTAATTTGATAAACAAAAGGATAGAGTGATGCTATGAGCGTCGTAAGCGCCAAAGTGAACGCAGTCATATTTACAATTAGTGACAATTTTGTTAGAAGTTGAAGAGAGCCGTTTCGTCGAGAGACGGCATTTTATACTATTTAAATTTGGGTCCATCGTGTAAATCAGTAAAGGAAGTGTTCGCCACAGACGTCCCATTATGTTATCGGCTACTGCAATAGATGACGTATTTAACGTGATGTACAGCGCAAAAGAGAAAGTTTGTGAATTTTTTTTTACTTTCGCAATTTTTACTTTTTCGTAAAAATCGTTTAACGCAGCGGGGGGTTGGGGGGAGGGGCTATATAGAAGCCGTAGAGCAGATTTTTTCGGGGTGATTTACGCACAATTTTCGCATGTTGCAAAACTCTATTGCTTTTGTCTCACACATAGGTTTACATCTGGTGGCAGTCAAACAATAGGGACAAGTATCCCAGCAGTCTTCAGGTAACAGTGACATCAGTTCCACCGCCGAAACTCGAGCCTGTGCTCTATCAAAAGCTGCCGATAAACAGCCTCCTTAACAATGAGACGCGAAACGACTCCCGGGGTCTCTCAAAATGTACGTCAGAGTCGATAGCTCTTCCTAAATGGGCGCGTTTGGCCGCTCAGTCATGCAAAATCCCGAACGAGAAGATGTTCGAGACGGAAGTGAGCGAAAGGGGCTGCTTCTACGTCGCCTTCAGCAACGACGGCAAGTATCTTGCCTGCGTCCATTCCGAGGAGTACTATTACCCGATTGTTGTATACGAGGTGCGTCAATGTCGCGGACACCGCGAACAAATATCGCGTCTAATAGAAGAGAGAAGAGAATGAAAGAAAAGTGTGAAAAAGATATAATTAAATTTCTCTAGAGATAATAATAATATCGTAAGATTAATTTTTCGATACGATTGAAAATGTTGTTGCCGTTTGTTTCGCGGTGTGTTCATCGATTGTTACGATTCGATTTCAGGTCGAAACCGGCAAGATCCACGTTCGATTCCTCGGTCACAAAACTTTCGTGTACTCTCTAAACTGGTCCAGCGACGATCATTGCCTGTTGTCGACGTCCGCGGATCAAACGGCACTTATCTGGGATGTCCGCAACCAGATCGTGCAGCACATCGAGGTAACTGTCCGCGCAAAACGAATAAATATTTTAATAAATATTTTAATAAATATTCTAGACATCTATCGTAAAAATTCAAACTCTTTATTGAACATCTATGTCTATTAGACATTTGTAGTTCTGTGCCTCCATTCAATTTATATTCAATGTACTGCGTAAATGTTTCTTTGGAAATTATATTACAAAAATCGTAGTACAAAATATAATTACAAATTAAAAAAGAATATAATTTTTTTTTCTAAATATACGTAGATTTTATTGAACAATTTAAATAATGTACTGAATTTGCATGACTTTAAGTACATTTTTATGAATAATTGTCTAACAGACATTTATAATGGATTTTGAATGAATTTATCATTCAAAATCGGAGATGATATAAATATTAAACATTCAACAAACATCCATGGAGGTGTCTTATATAGAGCTACGAAACTTTCAAGGACGGGTCTGTCATTCATATTTATTCACTTAGTTAAAATTAATCTACCTTTCTTAAATTATAATTAATTAATAATTATAATAAAATTAAATTGAAAGAAGGCCGAAAAACACAGTCAAAGCAAGATCTTGGTGCTCACTGCTATTTCTGTGTGAATTTTACATACATATTTCTAGTTCCTTGAACTGCGCGCCGTTATTTTCGATCATAACGCACCTCTTGTTTGAAACAGAATAGTGATATCACATTATTAAATTGACAATCAATTTAATAAATACTGATGATGCTCACCGGTATCTAATAAAATCCCCCCTACCCCATGATGCGATATATATAAAGAATTATTTGTCGCGAAAAATATTACCTCAGCCAGGATCCTGGCTGAAGTAATAATTCTTTATACCGCATCGTGGGGTAGGGGGATTTTATTAAATGCCGGTGTGAACATCAGTATTTATTAAATTGATTATCAATTTAATAATGTGATATTATACTATTTCTGTTTCAAACAAGAGCTGCGTTATGACCGAAAGTAACGGCGCGCAGTTCAATTAGGAACTAGAAATATGTACGTAAAATTCACACAGAAATATCAGTGAGCACCAAGATCTTGCTTTGACCGTTTCTCGACCTTCTCTTAATTTAATTTCGATTAAATACACAGTCGGATCTACATATATATGTACATTAATTATAATTAATTTTTTATTAAGTACATATGTTTTTTAAATATACGTTTTTTCAACGTACAGGTACAATAAACAGATTTCTATAAAATATAGAATTATATTTCTATAGAATATTTCTATAAAAATCTGTGACAATAAACGAATTAATTGCAGATGCTGCCGCATCCTTCGTATGTTTATTGCGCCAAGTACGGACCCGGCAATACGACGATCGTGGCGACGGGATGTTACGATCGAGTAGTTCGCATTTGGGCGAGCTATTCGATCGACAGGAGGTCAAAGAAGCGAGAGCTGAACCAGGAATTGGAAGGCCACGAGGGTTTCGTCAATTCGATGGTTTTTCAAAAAAACGGTAACTTAATTACCGCCGACAGTGTGGGATTGATAATCCTCTGGACGATCCGCAGAGACAGTAGGGTACCGTCGAAGAGGATTGGGTGCATCTCGCGGAAGATAAAAATCCGCGAGATCGAGGGTGTCGTTATCAACACGATCGTCCTGCATCCCCTCGAGTCCAGACTCCTCGTGCATTCGAGAGACAATGGCCTGCGAATGCTGGATCTCGCGACCGGTGTGGTATTGCAGAAGTACAAACGGCTGAACAATCAAAGGCACGTTGGATGAATATTTTTTTATGCATTCTCAAAACTCGCGGGTTCTCTCAAGCACTTGAAATTAACTTTCTTTATATATCTCGCGACATATAAAGACATTTAATAATATTGAATTCCTTTCTTTTCTTATTGCCTTTTTTCTTCCATTTTTTCTCAATTATTTTTTCTCGGCATTTTTTCGCATGTGTTAATTAATTTCCTTTCTTTATTGTTTTTTCTCCTTGCTATTTATTTTTATTTCCTTTTTCTACATTATGTGCCTTTTAATTACGTTTACGTTTTAATTTAAGTTTGTTGTCCACTTCATATTCTTTCCTGTATTTTTTTTATTTGCCTTTTCTATTCTACTCACTTTTAAATCTCAGCAAACGAAAATTAATCCAAATGAATTGAAAATTGCAATTCATTTTAATTTATGAGAATTGGCGCTTTAAGAGTCCGGGAATGCATTCATGTCCCTATATTATATTATATTTGGATTCAAATAAATTTTGAAATACAAAATGGGCTATTCATCATGTTGAATGAATACTGATGTATTCATGTCCATATAATATTATTTTTGGATTCAACTGGATTCAAAAAATCAGAAGCGCCAATTTGGAAATGTCGAAATGAATTCATCTCTATCCATTTCAATTTATTTTCGTTTGCTGGGTAATTTTACCTCAATAGATCTCCAAATCTGTTACACTTCAAACTTGTTATTGTTAATTGAAATTTTTGTTTATTAATTCGATCTGTTAAATCTTTTTTTTTTTTCTTATTTATAGAATACAATTGAAGGCCTGTATATCGCCCTGCGGTGGATTCGTTATATGCGGTAGCGAGGATTCCATATTGAATATCTGGAATTTGGAGACGGGTAAACACGTAGCTAGGTACACGAATCCTGGACGTAACTCGGCCAGGATGATCGTCTCCTGCGTGGATTACCATCCGTACGATCACGTCTTGGCGTATTCGATATTCGGCACTCCCGCGTCAGTTCGTGTTCTGCGATACAATAAAAACACGAGCGGCGGCGACGTTGGACTGCATCTTCTGGAAGACGCGTCGCAAACCCCTCGGGGTAACGAGGTGATCCTGAATGCCACGAGCTGCGGTCATCCATCTCGACGAGATAAACCCGAGAGCGAGAGGAGAAAAATCCTCCCTCCGTCTCGCCAGTTAACAGCCGATCACACGGTAATACAAATCGAAAATGATTACGGACAACCGTGGACGATGCCGCACCGCTCGAGAGAAATGGAGCGGAACTGGAGAAAGAAGAGCTGGGACCGACTGCACAGCGTCATCGAGAAGATCGACTTGATGTTGTTCGGGAATTCGATGTTCTTCGAAGACGTCGCTTCGAAGGTGCCTCTGCCGATGTACTACGACAACAAGAACGCCGAGGCCAAACAGAGTACGAGCATGAACGAGCGCTGCGACTTCTGGACCAACGCGACCAACGACTTCGCTCTTCGAGGAGATATACCTCTCGAAGACCGCGCCGCGAGATCCCATCACGATGGTTCCCTCGGGAATGGTAACAACATTCAGTCCAGCTTCACAACTTCCAAGAGTCCAACACCAGATTGTTCGTTCAATTTTCGCAATTCTCCGTTCAAAAAAGCAGACACACCCGCGGAGTCGTCGCACGCAAGCTCCCCGGACAGCGCCGGCACTTACGTCGTGGAAACGTCGAATCTCCACAAAGATGTCGAGGTTGTTGCCGCAGCCGAGAAGACGGGTTCCGTCCAAGCGGTTGAAAGCGATGGATTTATAGAGACATATCTAAATAGCTCACGGATCAGTGTTCCATTCGTCATAGAAAATGAGCGAGCAAAGTCAGCAAAGTGATTATATTTTTTATACTGGCTCCTTTTCCAATTCATTTTTTTTTTACTTCCATCCCATTAACATGACGATCCTCTGTATTGTATGACAATTTTATGTTCATTAATTTTACATTTTTTATACTGGCCCCTTTTCAAATTCGATTTTTTTTTCAAGTTCAATCCCATTAACGTGACGATGTTCTATTTATATTGCGTGACAACTTTATATTTATTAATTTTATATTTTAATTTTTATTTTTTACGGTGGCCTCTCTTTAAAGTCGATTTTATGTTTTAGTCCCATTAACATGATGATGTTCTTATCTTTCATATTGTATGACAATTCTACAATGTTTATAAATGTTATATTTTAATTTTATGAGTAAAAGAATGAAATACATGTGGAAAAATTATTATACATAAACTTTATTTAATTACTCCATAACTTTAGTTGCAGATCAATAGAAAAATAAAAATATTTGTTACAAATAAAGAATTCGTGAGAATTTCTAATGACACGGCTTACAATATGGCAAAAAAGTAAATTATTCCAATCCAGGTCAGATCACGTATTCGAAGCGACTAATCAAGTAATGTTCAACATACGTATGTGTGTATGTTGTATGTATGTGCGCACATGCGCGTATATATGTACTAACATATATATATCTCAATATACATAACATATAGAAATTATATATGTATTTTTTTATTTGCAGACATATGGAATGCTGTCACTTAGTTAATATATTATACACAGCCAATCTTTTGTCGTCAGACAATCATACTGTTTCGTTTAATAAACCCTGCGAAGTTAAACGACAAAAAAAAATTAAAAGGAATACAACATAGTGTTGTTAAAGAATACTCTCGACATAAAATTAATGTCTTCAAAAAATACAACAAAATTATAATAAAACTTCTCTGTAAATAAACTGCACTTCGTTACAAGTTCAACAGTAATTACATCTCTGCCTATGTACGACAACAAAAACTTGAAATTCATAACGTTAAGAAAGACTATCGTAATATGTGCGTATAACTGTAAACAAGCCTTTATACGAAAAAGCTCCTTCGATAAATTCTGCTGTGCGCATGTAATCTTGCTCGTATCTCTTTCGGTATTTAAGAAAAAATAAAATTTTCCATATATAACAAAACTAACTGTAGGCGAATTTCACTGACATAAAAACTTAAAATAATCGTTCGTTATTCTTTTATGACGCCCATATACGCGTCAACGCGTCAAATGCGAGAGGCCGTTACAAAAGGAAAGAAAAAGTAAAACCTTAGGATCATCTTGCGTTATCCTTCCACGACAGGTTGTTCGTGGACAAGCGGTCTAGTATCAATGGCGTCAGTGGAAGGATAACGGTAACACAAATCATAAAGAAAATAGATATTTATATCTGTCGATTAATGTAACAAGCTAAGAAGAAAGACTCTTGAATCCTTCAATGTATTTGGCACGCTTCTCGTCTACTAATAGCTTATCAATATAAATGTCTCTCTCGGTACTGACGTCAATCAATCGTAAACCCAACATGGTAACGTTGACCGGCGAGAGTTTGTCGATCACTGTCTCCTCGATTACAGAGACGAAGTCCTTGTCGAGCACTAAATCCTTAAATTGGATACAATCGCCCACCGACCAGTCGACATTCATTGGCTCGATTCCTAATTAATGTTAAAAAAAAAAAGTTATCGTTAGAATTTGCAAAGAAGTGATGCAAGCGCATTTAAACTGAAGGCGCGCTTGTAAGAAAAAAGACGTCTTTTCTCTTACCGACGAGCTTAGCCTTTATCGCCTGATACGGTAATTTCAAGAATTTGCTCTTCAACGGCTGCAAGTTGTAGCGAGATATTATCGTCACGTCGCCGTAGTCGCAGAGATACACGGATATATCGCTGTCGCTGATAATGTTAGTAACGTATACTCTGAAGTGAATACAACATTGTTATTGACTGTTGTTTCTAATTGATCTCTTTTACGTTGCGAAGCGATAGTGTATGTTGCATACCTGTACCAATCGTTCTCGATCTTTCCCGCGTAGAGTTTGCCTTCATTGACAGACTCCAAAAGTACATCGTGGTTCGCATCGTAGCACTGTCGCAAGTCGAGCATCATCTCCTGGAAACGAGAAAAATCAACGTCAGAATATACGTTATCAATGAATTAAATTTCGACGTATTTAACCTTCGGTTGTCACACCTTTTTTTTTCAATCAAGTTTATTTGGGGTAAATTTGTCAAATCAATTTTTAAAAGGCTGCCGTTTAAAAGCTAACAGTTTAATTGGATCGCAAAAATTCTTAAATAGAGTTAGAACATTGTAGAATGTATTCTGATTGTGTAGAATTTAAAAAGTCATCATATTGAAAAAAATATTGAAAAAAAATTCTTAAATAAAAGAAGTTTTGAAAATATCCATTATCCAAAGCTGGGGCCACTTTGTCAAGAGCGACAACCGAAGGTTATACGCTTTAAAAAATGTTTAAAAAAAAGTGATTTCCTTACGTACTTTTAATTCGCTCGCATTGTTCAACGGTTGAACGATGAAATGTCCTGGATGCGCGACCAGTGTGACGTGGACGTCAAAATACTCGCCGATGTCCGAAATATCGGGTGGATTCAATTTACTGACGGACTCGGTAGCGCGAGGGTTCTTGCGTTCCAACCGTTTCTTAGACTTGTTATTATTGTTGCTATCTTCGTTGACTCTGCACATAAGAAATTCGTTTCGTCAAATTTATGAAGTTAGTATAGAGCTACAAGAGCACAAAAGTACTGTAAAAAGCTAAGTGCGGAATTATAAAGTACAAAAGTTCCATAAAATCGTACAGCAGAAAAAATGAAAAATAGGAAAAATAAAGATATAAGAGATAAGACGCATTTAGAGATAAATACGGTCTAAACTTTGTAAAAAGAAAAATAAGCCAAAAGTTTTACTTCGACAGCTCGACGTCATAAATCAACGACGTATTTATCGAAGCCAACATGTTGCTCGGCCAAACTCTTTTGAAAATCTCCATCACTGGAATTCCGGACGCGCTGATCCTGATGACCCTCGCTAAAAGCAGATCCGTATCTGAGACCAATTCACGGAATCTTGCCACGAGCCTCTTGTTGTACCTCGACTGCTCAATGTTATGTAGGAAGATCTGCATCGCCTGATTTTTACAAATAATTAAATGTCATGATATGTTAAAAAATCAAATAAAACATCAAATTCAAGATCGACGGAAAAAAAAAACAAGTTTCTCTCGTACCTGCGGAGGGATGCACTGCAAAGCCTTCGAGACTCTGTCCATGTGAAATAGATCTTCTCTCGGTATCAGGACGGTTTTACCGACGTCGATCAGAAATACCATTACTTCATGCTCGGCGGGGATGTCGGTCACTCTCGCTCTGTACCACTTCGAATTCCACTTCGCAAAGTACGTTTTCGTGAAGTTGATCGCCTTCACCGTCGAATTGTTCGCCGACATTTGCAGCATGTTCTCATTGTTCAATACAGTCCTGGCGAGCGAGTTCAGCTGCGTGTAAACCTTACCGGACTCGTCTATGTGCGTGACGTGCAATTCGAGTAATTGCCCCTCCTGCGAAGGATCAACCGAATGTACGTAAGAAGGTAAAAGAGAATCGCAGTTGAAAGACAAATCGGAGGATAATTACATGCGTTTTAAGTGCGACAGCCATGTTCTCCAAGATCTTGTCGACCAGGGTCTGATTCACGTCGACATCTTCGTCGCCTTTGCTGGTGTCGTAAAAAGTCACCGTCACGTACGAGCCGTACTCGTCGTTATCCATACCGTGCACCTTCACGTAAAACAACTGATCAACCAGAAGATAATTTTCAATCTCAGCCACTATCTGAGCGCAGTCGTGGAAGTCCTTCAATCCTTGAAGTCCTACTCTGATGGCCTATATATAAGATAGAAACGCGCGTGGTGAGATAACGTTAGGTATAATCGGATTAACGTTAAATTTAAATAAGACGACAGAATTACCTGACAGGGAAGAATGCAGAATCTCTTATCCAGAGGATACAGAACGTCAGCTTTATATTGCTCCTCGTATCCCTCGTCGACGAAGAAAACCGTGGCGATTCCGGTCTCGTTATTAAAATCTATGCACTGAACTCTGTGCCAATAGTTCTCCTCGAGAACGGCATAGAAATCACCGAATTGCACGCATGTCGTCGGCGAGACGGGCTTGGTCATTTGATCGTAATGGCTGGTCATTTCACTTGTCATGTCAACGAAATCATTCTAGAAAAAAAAAAGGAAAAACGAGACGAGTGTTAGATCGCGGAAAAAAAGGCGAATGAACAAACGGTACGGTCGGAACACTCACATTTTCATCGCCGAGCCGAACCCAAATTTCGACGGTGCTGACAACGTGAGTGGTATACACCTGCCAAATGGTTGCCTCAGGTACCGGTAACGTATTGGGCGTTGCCGGCCCAATCGGGTTCAATTGTATCTTCTTGTTAGATAAGAGAGTATTCTCGGAAATATTTTTGGCCGGCGTGGCGTTACTTTCCGATCGCTATAAATAAGAATATACATGTAATTGCTTACTTCGATCGCCGAAACAAATAAAATACATACGCATATCATTACCTTCATCGGAGGGATTAGGCAAAGTATCGTGGAATCCCCGACGCCTTTCTCTTGATTTATATCCGCACATTTCTCGATGATCGCTTGCCAATTGTGCGGCAGGGTCTCCCCGTATTGCTCATTGTAACATTCGGGTAGCAGATGCATGAAAACCCCACTGTGATGCCGGGTTATGACGTTCAAAATACGTTTCTTTATCAATTCCACGTCGACGGTCGACGACGTTACCTCGGCGCTCGACGATTCCTTGGCGAGATTCACCAGAGCCAAGCGTGCCGCGATTTTCTCGGCTTCCTCTTCGGACGCCGCGTCCTCTGGGAACGTGTGAAACGTATGCGTGCCGACCTACCGAGAATCATCGATCAATGTAGAAAACTGCATCCTTCAATGATATATGATCGATATATTTACTTTCACGCTGGCGTAGATGGTGATCTTAGCTGAATTTTTCTCCTTCTTTGAATACATTTTATAAATCGGCGATGGGAAGTTTAATACGTTGGCACGAATCTCTAACTCTTTCCGAGGATCGGGAATCTCGAATGACGGTGCAACCTGTAAAGAGAGTGATAAACTTTCACCAAAGAAATTCGCTCTCGCGCGTATATAATTTAATCGAAGCCCATCGAGATTGAATTCAGAAAAATAAAGAATTTTTTTTGTTCTCCCTCTTATCCTTTTAGGCTGGATCTACAATGTAATTTTGCATTTTGTTTCTTGCTTTTTACCACTTTTTACCACCCTTGCCTTTTTGCCTCTTATATCCTAATTCATTTTTGCCAGAGATAAATGTTGACAAACTTCGGAAGAGACAGGAAACGCATGACAAGAAACACGATTGTTGATAAAACGATCGCAAAGAGAGAAAAAAGCAAAGAGCACATTGTAGATCCAGCCTAAAAAACTAAGTAATACAACATAAATAGAAAATAAAAAACAATTAAGTTTATAAACAGTAATATCTATAGCAAAATATGATTAAAATTGACATATTGTATTTCATATTATTTATAATCAATTTTGTATGGCAATATTTTAGCATACATAAATCATATTGCTGTTCCTACCTTCGGAATATCAAAAATAGTTGGTACAGGCGTAGGTGTACTACCGTTGTCATAGTTATTAGTCGGTGGTAAAGGCGTTTCAGTAGGAAAAGTAATTTTGAGCCTGTCGCTTAGTTTTGAAGGTTTCAGTTCCACAGTCTTTGGTTTTTGATTTATCACAGGCAAAGCTGTATTGTCATTTAATACTTTGTTGAGCCTTAAATCTTTGCTATTCTTACAATTAGTAGCACTTTGGTTAACAATCGATATACTGGAATTTGTCACTTCATTCAGTCTCTGAAAGTATTAGCGTGATTAATAATGATAATTCATCAAGAGTTAAAAATTACTTCAAACTCATAAGCAGAACCTGCACTCACTTTAATGGGGGTACCTGGTGGTGTAGTCGGCACGAAAATCGGTTGTTTAAAGTTATTGAGCGGTATCGGGACTACCGGGCACTGTACTATAGTTTCCATAAGAGGTACAGGTCTGAAACATTATTTGCAAAAAATGACAAACTGACACATTATATTTCATATTATTTATAATCATATTTTGCAAATATATAATATTATTTGTATTTTACGCAATATGTATTAAACGATTTCAATCGATTAATCTATTTGCCGAATTTGTACGAAAAACTTGTAATTAAATTAGAAACAGAAAACAATATATCGAATAGTGCTCAAATAAATAAAAATAAATTTAAATCTCTATACTTTATCGGTACTCTATTATAGATACCGAAAGTTTTTCACTTTAATAAACAATTGAATCAAGTTTGGACGCTGTAAATACCTGGTAAAATCTGTATACAAGTTACTCTTGCCGGGCGTGGATCTAGTAAAGGAATTGGAAGAACTAAAGTAATTATTTCTGGTAGGCTGAGGGCCACCGCTGAAATTATTACTTTTAAAACCAGACGAGAAACCTCTCGCGTGTCGGGGCGGAGTCCACTAAAAAAAAAATTGTACAATTAATTATAACACAAATATAATTAAATTGTTTGAATTTTAATATTAAGATAAGCGCAAAGTATTAATTTTCAACAATTTTTAACTGCACATACTATGGCGGTCAATACAGGCTGCGTTCGCTTTGACGCTTACAGCGCTCACAGCATCATTTCATCCTTATTGTTTATCAATTGTTAAACAAGAACAAATGATGCTTATGAGAGCTGTAAACGCCAAACCGAACGCAGTCATAGTGTGACAATAATTATTTTCTAGGAAACATAAAGCGCTAATATGATTACCTTTTTAGGTTGAGGTCGGATTCTTCGTCGTACATTCTTCTGCCGCGAGACCAATTTCGTAAGATGCGCCGATGTTTTGGAGGGTACAGCTTCCACGAAAAGTTCTCCATTTTTTCTAGTCACTGTAACGTCCGGTATATCGCGTATAAAATCTTCGACAGAGTAATATCCGAATTGTTTAAAAGGTAACTGTTCTCCTGCCACCATACGATAATCCGCTGTAAAAAAATAAAGACAATTATTATGCTAATCTTTTGGAATAAATGATTAAGACAAATAAGGCGAAACATAGGAATAGTTATTAGCAACAGATTGTATCCAAGTTTAAACCTATGTTTACAATTATTAAGTATATTTTGTAATAACAGAATTGATAATATTTACCCCTTAAATTCTCTAACTTGATACCACCCTTGCACGATATCAGGCATGACCGCAAATTCCTTATCACTTCGTCTTGATCCATGGTGATTCTCTCTCTCGGAAAAGAGAGAACACAGGTAAATGTGTTCAAATCTCAATTATGCCGACAATTATGATGATCTACAACAGATTTTATAATAAATATTAGTATATACAAAGGCAAAGCATGTTTTTTGTATTCATAATATTTCCAAACTTCCCAAAAACAATACAAGAAATAGAATTCTCGAAAAGTGTAAATGCAATAACAAACCGAGCGACAAAGATAAACTGTGGTATACAAGAGAGGACACACGTTTGCAGGGATTGCAACTAATCTTGCAATACATTCTGTTAAATTCGCATTTCACATATATTGGTAAGCCAAGACAATTGCATGTTAATTTGTCAAAATATTCTTCAATGTAAAGTAAAATGTAAGTAAAATAATAATAGAAATATAGAAATCTAAAAATAAACACAGAAAGAACTATTCATGAAAATTGCCTGACTAAGAAGCTGATAAGATATTAAAAAAATGCAACCTGCAATTATATAAGCATTCCTAGCATATATAATTAGCTGATATTACAGCACGTTAATTTTATTTACATTTTACTAAGATATGCTATAAAAACTAGATAATGTGGAAAAGTGACTAAAAAAATGTGGTTTTCGAGTTAGGTCAGTGCTGTCCAAGATTTGTAATTGTGAATATTGGCTTGATATGTATTAATATTTTCGTCTATTACCTTCCTTTTTTTAAAATGGAGGTGGAGAAAAGAAAGACAAAAGGCCTTCACAAAACACATGTCAAGTCAATATTACATCTATTACCTTCATTTTTCTTAATGAAGGTAGAGAAAAGGAAGACAAGAGACCTTTACAAACCACAGTCAAGTCAATGCCAGAATTATAAATTTTGGACAACACTGAATTAAGTAAATATTACCCTATCAATCATCAATACTTCTGGGAATTGTTTTTGTGTCACTTTTGAAGCAAGAGTGCAATACATCATTCAAATTTCTATTAATCCCTCTTGAAAAATTCCCTACAATAATTTTCTGTTTACAGATAAGAAAAAGGAAGGAAAAGCGCAAGTGAAATATTTCTGAATAACTAGCACTCAAGTCAGTTCCAAGTCTTTCAATGTTTTACATACCGCATTTTCCCCAATTATTTGTCATTCATCAATATTATCTTGTCTATTGTCTAAATACTAGATTTAACATCCAATTAATAGAATCACAGCTGTGCTATTTTTGACCCATCTGATAGTCTCTTTTACATTGTTATTGATTACAATGCCATAAATTGTTAATATAATAATTATTAATAGAAATGTATTTAGTTACCACTTTGTCCACCTGTCAAAGAGTCACAAGAGTGTTATGGGATTACAAGTCATCTGTAACTCTATAGGGGAAGACCCAAATCGCCGTGATTCTCTGTTCGCGTCAAGTCACGGTATTCTCGGACCACTTTCTCGCATTTTTTCACAACGCCGGAAAGGACCGCGGCGGAAAATAGCGCGGTGGGAAACACGCGCAGAGTTGAGCCCTACGTGTTAAGTATCGTGCCCTGTGAAAACGACTGTCGGTCGAATGAAAAGCGCACCTGGCTCTGGGACAGACGAGACCGAAATTGAGACGACAGGTAAACAAACTGCGACCTCCTCGTAGGCGAGGAGACGGTTTTCACGTCTCCCTGCGCACTGCCATATGTCGCCGGTCGGCGAGTGATGACCGTCAGCAGCAGGGAAATCGAGATCGGGACGATCGAGTGCGGCGTAGACGGTTAGGTTACTTATCGGTCTTACTTCGCGGCGACAAGTCGGCTCAAGTCGGCCACGACATCAGGAACCAGGGCGACGATTAGAACGAGGTCATTAGCGCGCGCGACGAGAGGGGGGGGGGGCAGGTGGGGATTACGTGCGGCAATGTACCTTCTCTCCTTCAAGCAGCGAGATTTCGTTCGGCCACCGTCGTCGTCTCCGTCGCCGTCGTCGTCGTCGTTGTCGTTGTCGTCGTCGTCGTCGTCGTCGCCGCCGCTGTCGCGCGCTGGACGACGACGAACTCGGTTAACTCGTTCGCCGTCGCTTGTCGTTGGCGGGAGCGCTCGTTGGAGATGACGAATCCGAACACCGGGCACGTTTCTCGTGCTCGTTTTCCCGATCGACGTTCTCACACCACCGAAGGAATCTCCGTCAACCGCTCACCGGGGAAGAAGACACGCCACACACTGCACACGGCTCAACGCGGCTGGCGTAATCGTCGACGTTTCGCGAGACTCGCGAGAGTTGCGAGAGGCGCGCACTCATATGTATATATGTTTTTCTCTCTCTCTCTCTCTCTCTTGCTTCTTCACCGATCTCACTGGCTCGCTCACTCACTCGCTTGCTCTCGCTTCTCCCGCGCAACGGCCGATTCGCTCGCTGACAACTCGCCGAAGTGGGTCGTGACGCGTCCGCCAATCACGCGCCTGCTTCCCGGAAACGCGGAAGGTTAATTAAAAAAAAAGAACGAAGGAATGCCTGTTCTGGGCGCTACGAGTGCCAATTGTTCGAACCGGCAGGTTTTCCGCGCCCTTTTAATTATCGATATTTTGACCTTTTCACCTGACGACGAATGCTCGCGCGATCATGATTGGTCCAAGTACGAAATTGAAGTATCGATATTCTTATATCTGGCCAAACAATCTAATTAAATACAATACAAAAATTAATAACAATCTAATTAAATACATTAGCATGGACGATACGAAGATAAAAAATTTTCTTCTCTTCCTTTTTAGCTCGAATAATCAAATGATGAAAGGACGACACGGTAAAATCGAGCCGATCTTTGTTTCCGAAGTGACGAGCGCTGAATCTGATTTCGAATTTTAAAATTAAAAAAATTGTAATTGTAGAAAAATATTAAATCAGAATATAAGCGATGCAAGATATGAAAGCTACTAAAGGAGCTCAGTATGTTAATAAAAGTATATGTAAAACAAATATTGAAAATATTTTACTCTTCGTCCTCTTGTGAAAAGAATCTTTATTGTGCCAGGTTCGATTGGGTATCAGTTGAATTCATACCTATTAAATTTGTTATTTTAAGTTTCTATATCTCGTTAAATTCTGTTAAAATAACTTTCGTTCGAAGTTAATTATAATAAAATATAGCTTTCTATTTCTCTCCTTTTAATCTTCTTGATCTCCAATCCTGAAAAATCACTTCGTACATAAATTATATAATTATATAATTATATAGAAAAAGGCACGTTCCCCTTTCTCTGTAATTACACATTAAAATGAATATTAATATTTAAAATGAATTATTTATCTGAAGTTTACGACACAAAAGGCATGAGAAAAAAAGTAGGCGAAGTACAGTCATAAGATCAAACGCTGAAGAGTAGACTGAGATAGCTGGGACTTCGTGCTATCTCAAGTATTACTTTACAGCTACAACGAATTCTCCGTACGTAACATAAACTAGCCACGAAATAGATATTATCAATCTTCCGCTGCGACAAATAAACGACTGAGGTTTATATAGATATCTATGCAATGCGCAAGTAGGCACTTCTAGTACAAGTATCTGCTCAATCTATTAGTCTCTAGTGTAAATCTTTAATTTCCTTGATTCAGAGAATTCGATGGTTTCGAAAAGGAAAACACAAGAGGGGGAAAAATATAAAAAAAATACATTCAGCAGAACGTAACAATCGTAGACATCGTCAGGCAACGATTGCACACGATTATATACTAATAAATTCATCAAATAAATTTAATTTTTTCAAAAACTACTCAATTGTTACGTTCGTTGAACTTCAATCGGGTATATATTTTGAAAGAAAAATTTATTATCGTAAAATTTTAGGAATGGAAACCCTTTCGCGCTTCTCCTCTCGATAAATAAACGTTGGGGGAAACAATTATTTTGTGTGTCTCTCTCTTTCTCTCCGTATCCGAAACGGAGGGTTTTCCTTCCTAAAATTTTGAATCGTGAAAAGAGAATACATTCCCATTATCTTCCCAAACGACAGTCACTTTGAATGCCGCCGGTTACGTCTTTGAAAGTAAAGCCATTACATAAACGATAATTAGACGATTAAATTGCGTGAATTCAGAAAAGTAAAAATAAATGAAGGGATAACATTGCGATATACATCCAATCAAATTCAAAACAATCGAAAATTTATTCTCACGAATTATAAATAAGGTATATCCGATGCTGGCGCTTATTCCTTTTTCGTCGCGACCGCCTGCTTCGCCTGATGGGCCTGTAACACGGCCACGGCCTCCTCGACCTTGGCCTTCAGCGACTCGCTGTGCTCCAGCATGTGAAGCAGCTCGCTGTTGTCGATCTCCAGCAACATACCGGTGATCTTGCCGGTCAGTTGCGGATACATGCATTGAATCAGAGGGAATAACCGTTCCCCTAGCATTTGCTTCTGCTCCTGCGGCGGCGCCGCGGCTAACATCGACGCGGTGAGCGGTTCCTGACCCTGGATGTGAACCGCCTGCTGCACAGTAGGACCGCTCGATGCGGACAGAGCCATGGCCGCTTGCGGCGGGTTGCGCATATTCGCGGTGTACTTGTAATTCGGCGGACGGCTCTGACCGGACGATACACCAACAGCGGGACCGCCCATGGAACGGTTCTGCATGTTGGCGCCGCCAACTGCTTGTTGACCTGGGACACGAGAGAATTCGTCAATTATAATAATCTTTTACGATAATAAATTCAGTAACAATTATTAATATAGTATGACACAATTAGTGAAATAATGTTGTGGCGATTATATTGTTACAATAATAATCGAGCAATTATTCATTTAGCTGCAAGAATTAATAACTGAAAATCATTGAACACACATATCGTGACGTATATAATTTCGTTCTTCTAAAGAAAAGTTGAATCTTGTAACTGAATACTGCGCAAAGAAAAATTGACTATAAAAAATAGATTGTATTTTAATACAAAAAAATAAATTTTACGATCAAGTCGGATCGGTAGTGGCAAATTGAAGGAATACTATCATTTCAGTATATTGTTACAGTGCTATACACGTAAAATTGATAGATCTAATTACAAGTTCTCCACAAAATTATTACTTTCAATAACATTAATCAATTTAAGGAATATTTTCATGTACGTCTTTCGATTTTCAACATTTCATTTCTTCAAAAAGCTAACTATTCGGTTGTTAAACTGTCTTTTTGTGTGGCCTTAGATTTAAGAAATCGTTTCTACAATACTGACAGTTACAGTATAAGTCTCCAATCATGTCAAACAATATCTCAAAAATATCCGGAGTCTTGAAAAGCTTAAACGTTATATATAATTCTCGAATGTTTTGAAATTCTTGGAGGTCAGTTAGTATCATAATAAGATATACATGTTTTTCTATATATATATATATATATACATAAAAATGTATGTAAACACAGAACATATACTTGTGTAAGTTCATAAACATATTTATATATCGTCACTGGTGCGTAAGAATTTATGATGCTTCCAAGATAATTCGAATATCTGTTAAATTTAATTTTTATGAATTCGATTAAAAATGTGAGTTGAAAGCAAATACATTATTAACAGGCTTTAAAGCGAATTGAAACTCGCATCTGTGAAAAATCTGTTAATCAATATACATCACTTATTCTATCCATTTTGTTTTAATAAATTTTTTTAAAGTAAATTTACAATGTAAATTTATAAAATATGTCGCTGCTTATCTTTCTTTTATATATTTATATTGAAAGTTATTAAATTATGCAACTGATAAAATTTTGCAATTTAGTGCTGAAATCACCGTAAGATAAATGTACCAGTGGATGGACGTTTAGGAATCATGTATCTATGTCCGGACACTTACACAAAAATTATTAATCTGAAATGCTTCTTTTATTATAATATCAAAATTTAATTGTAAAAATTTAAATATTACAAATAAATTATATTATAAAAAAAAGTATTTGAGATTTGCTTAATAAGTTTTTGTATACATGTCCCGCTATAGATACATGTCCAATTACTGGTACGTTTACCTTCGACAGAGTATATTCAGATTTTTTTTAAATGCCCGTAATGGAAGGCATGTAAAATCACCTCCTAAAAACAACTAGATAATATAATAAATTAAATAAATTAAATGCTTAAGAGACATTCTGAAGATTGAGATATTTCGTCATTTTTTATCGTTCGAGCCTTTCAAAATATTTACGATTTTTCATTTTCAAATTCAAAGACTGTTTAAAGCATTTCAAATTCTTATAGGATTAATATGTTTGATAATCAAAACGAAATTTGATAAGACAAATAATACAACCGATAATAATACGAAGATTGCACTATTGTCATAGGTATCTGTAACGCTTATTTTATAACGCCCATAGTAATCACCTGTGATAGGTCTGGCGGACATGCTGTTACGCAAGCCGGCAGCCTGGGCTGCGGGAGCGCGCGGCGTCCCACGGAACGGTGCAGCCTGCATAGACGCGAACCCGGAGGTGCCAGTCTGCGCGTTCGGTCGCACTTGATTCGGCTGCGCCGGCCAGCGTGGAGTCGCGCGGATCTGCGCCATCTGCGCGGGTCCGTAGAATCGCTGCGGCTGCGGCAGCGTAGGCACGAAGTAACTGCCGGCGTTACTGGGTTGGAATATCTGACCCATCTGCTGCATGCGCACGTTCGCCATACGCTGCATGTACTGAGAGGCGAGATGCGCCTTACGGTCCTCCTTGCGTTGCGCCAAAGCGACATAGAGAGGCTTAGAACCTACGATGCGCCCGTTCATCTCGGTAACCGCCTTGGTGGCCTCCTCCGGCTGCGAGAAACACACGAAGCCGAAACCCTTGCTACGGCTATCCTCCAGCATCACCTTCGCGGACGTGATCGTGCCGAACGACGTGAACTCTTTACGCAGACGCTCGTCGTCGATCGTATCGTCCAGATTCTTTACGTATAAATTCACGCCCTGATATCGATTCAGACGCTCGATCTTCAGCTGCTCAAATTTCCGTTTGAGCTCCTGCTGGCGCTCGGCCTTCTTCTGGGCCCGTCCGACGTACATGCACTTGCCCTCGGAGATCTCCTTGCCGTTCAATTCGATCACCGCCTGCTCGGCAGCGTCCGGGTCCTCGAACGCGACAAATCCGAAGCCACGTGACTTGCCGTCGTCCTTGCTCATCACTTTGTGGCTTGTAATGGTCCCGTACTTCTCGAACATATCCCTCAGCTTGTCTTCGGTCATGTCCTCGCCGAAGTTTTTCACGTAGACATTCGTGAACAGTTTGGCCTTCTCGCCCAACTCTTTCTCGCGTTCCTTACGCGGGATGAATTTGCCAACGTACACCTGCAAGCACAATCCATATTGAGAAACAAAAGAGAAACGCCAATAAAAAAAAAAAGACAAGTCAATCGAACTTTCGTCGACTTTTGTCTTAATCTATAAAGAGCGCTACCTTTACCTTCTTGCCATTCAGTAACATCCCGTTGACTTTATCGATAGATTTGTTAGCCGCTTCCTCCGTTTCAAAATGTACAAAGCCATAGCCCTTTGACGCGCCCGATTCGTCTTGCGCAACCTTGCAGCTCAATATATTACCGAACGCGGAAAATGTATCGTACATCGCTTTATTGTCTATATTTTTGTCTAGATTCTTAATAAATACATTTCCGACGCCCGACTTGCGTAGGGAGGGATCGCGCTGAGACCACATGATCCGAATAGGCCGTCCTTTTATCATGTCGAAGTTCATGGTATCAAGGGCGCGTTCGGCTGAAACATAAATATCCGTAAATGTATTTATGCAAACGTGTTGTCCTTGTGAAAGTCAAGTAGAAAGTTTTAAAGATATTTATCGCTTTTTTTTATCGAAAGCAGATTCGTTATCATTAAGTAAATTCATGTGTGTGTATTCAATTGCGCTTGCCACTGCCTGGAGTTGATAAGCTAAAGATACATCATCAGCAAGAAGTTAATGCATAACATTTTTTAATTAAAAATTACAGAATTGGAAATCTTAACAGAGGTAGGATCCTACATTCTAGATCACTTAGAACTTACAACTGTTGATACAAGAACTGTTCTAGGACTAATTCATGAAAGTGCAATGCACAATTTAGATTTTATATTACTATTTACCACAAATTTATTTTTTTATATCGAGAAATAAATGTTGAAATATCTAATGCAGTAATTTAATTTTAATACTAATTTTTTTACGAAAAAAAAAGGAAAGAATATTTGTGAATTGTAATTAGAAGAAAATCATAATTGAAAGAAATTTCAAGTAATTGCTGGAAAAACCATGATTTAATAGCAATCGTGATTTTCAACGAATTCATTTTTTCATATCAAAGAAAATAGATTTATTTGATAAAAGGTTAGTCCTCGATAAAGTCTGATAAGATATATATTCTATGAATTGATAAGAAAAAATTTGTACTACCAACCACACTGAGTTGATACGAAAAAAAGATTGGTGTGAAGTACAGATAAATTTTCTCTTATTAATTATATCATCTATTATCTTTAATCGATGACTGATTTGCAAATGACCACGCTCACAAAATACGTTAGCCAAAAACCGTTGCGTAACTTGCGAATGTCATCATATTGACCACATGTTTTGTGACGATATAAAATTTGAATGACAAAAGATACAGATCCTTTTGTATTATTGATTTAGATTTTGAAGGAAATAAAGAAGAAATAAAATTTAGTATGAAATACGAAATAAATAGATCTCGCATTTTTTCTACTTGCGTATCTCGTAATAAATTTATTAAACTATGTTTTGTAGATAGATTTATTTCTTTCAATTATAATTCACAAATATTCTTTCCCTTTTTTTCTTAAAAAAATTAATATTAAAAATTACAGTATTAGATATTTTAACATTTTCTATTTATCTCTCGATATAAAAAAATTAATTTGTAGTAAATAGTAATATAAAATATAAATATGTAATAAATAGTATTGTTTAATTTAGAATAAAGAAAAATATCTAAAGTTTGAGTTATCTTGTTTTAAATACAGAAAACATAGCTAGAAAATAACTTTTAAAGAAATTAATCGACAGAGAATGAACGAAATTAGTAAAATACACACAGTAGGAAAAATCCAGGAACAGATTGTCACATTTGTTTCTTGTAATATTGAGATTTTGATTTCAGATGAAATTTCAAATTAAATAAAATCAGAAAAACCAAAAATTTCATTTTGGTTTTCCTCCTTTCTTTCATCAGAAATGTCTACTTCTTTGAAATGTTTTAAAAGATAAAACGAAAGTTTTCATAAATCTTCATATAATGGGACATAGATTTCTGGTTTTTACAAGTTCTTGAAAGATACAACTTCAACCATAAATTTAACGTATGAAAAAAGAAGAAAAACTGAAGTTTTTTCCCATTTCTTTTCATGAGACAGAAAGAGAGAAAAACATTTATATCTTCAAATTTTTTTAATTTTTCTCTGACGTATAACAAATACAGATTTCTACCGATCTATTCTAATTTGTTCCAAAAATTATGAGAAATTAAACAGATATTAAAATAGATTAAATTAGAACAGATTTCTCAAGACATCTCTCCCTATACTTTCGAAAAAAGTCGCTGAAACGAACGATTTCTGACAATCTATTTATTGTAAACTTTATACGACACAAATTAAACAATATGGATTCTTTAAAAATTTTTCTATTTCTCCATATTTACGTATTTTTATTTATGTATGAGAGAAGTCTGGAGCAAAATTCAATGAATATGATTTTACACGTGACCCTTGGAAACGGATACCGCGAACGCACGTGCGCGCAGATTATGTTGCTCGTAGTCTCGAGATACGCTTTTTTGAAGTCTCTCTCTCACTTTACAAAGGACTTTTCATTCACGTGAGATGAGAGCAGCATGAATGACGCGCACGTGGCACGAGGTTCCGTCTCGTCCCGCAGACGGATAAATCACGAGTCAGGCAACGAAAGGCCAGATTAGAATTAAAACGTTAAGTAGATTCACGGAGAATAGAGAAATCTCAGGTACGATACAAAAAAAATCTGGAAATGGTCTTTCGACTTTTGGGGTAACATCGGGGATCTCTCAATCCTCAGGTAAAACTCAGGTCAGTCAGGGTGAAAGAAAGGAGGAAACCGTTCAATTCTATCACGGCTGCGAGACTCCAGGCAATGCGGACGACAAGGAGAGAAAAAAGGAAAACATCCTTTCCCCCTTTCCGCGGCAATTTGTTTAACCGTTAACTACTCGTCACGGCAAAGCGAGGACGTGGATCCAACATGGTGGCCGCGATGATGAGCACGTTGAGCGCGGGCACGTGTACTGCACGCAGCGGGCGGCCATTCTTGCGGACCCACGTTGCGTCACCACGTTGACCACCATCCACTACTACTACTACTATTGAATCATCATTATTATGGCCATTATGGGGACAACACTTTGCCGAGACGATTACGGAAAGGACGACGACGACGATGACGACGTCGACAGCGACGGGGACGATGACTCACCATCAGCCGGTTGCTGGAAGTTGACATATGCGTAGCCGAGCGAGCGGCGGGTGATCATGTCGCGGCATACGCGTATCGACAGCACGGGCCCAGCCGACGAGAACTTCTCGAACAGCATCGCCTCGGTGATGTCGGTGTGTAGGTCGCCCACATAGAGCGAGGCCATGGGGTAGTTGGGCGCACCGGGATTCATGGCGGCGACGGTTACTGCGGAGTATCACGTGTTTGTCACGCCCGGAAGGGGCAGATTAGCAAGATGCTTTTCCTCCTTTTACACCGCGACACGGATTTCCCTTCGTCCCGTCTACCTCGCAGCGCCTCGCAAAATATGGCTTGTCCCCCGAAGACCTGGTGCGCTCGCAAGCTCGCAACGCGGTCTCTCTCGTGCACGTTTCCCTGTTTTTCCTTTTTTTTTTTATTTATTTTTATCTTCCGCTTCTGCCTCGTGCGTGCCTCTCTCTGGGTGGAGAATTTTTTTTCGCGTGTGCCTGTTGGGTAGAGATGGACCTTCCGTCTGCGTTATCCTCTTGACGACGTCGACGGTTCCGCACTCCGGCTCTCGTACTCAACACTTTCTTTTTTTCTTTTTTTTTTACACCACGCTGTTACCCGAGGTTACGACGGTTTTTCTCGCCTTACGGTTTTGCGATTTTTTTGTATGCGTTTTTTTACGAAGATTTTTTTACTTTTTTTGGGTTTTTCTAAGGAGAGTTAGTTTCACGGAATGGAAGTAGGTTGTGTGGCCTATTTCAGGGAAAGAGGAATCGCACACAACCACACGTGAACACAACTCTACTCGTACTGAGGCAGAAGAGCGTCGCGCGGGCCCCCTGCGCGCGCTTATATACCCCGGCGGCCGCCCGACTTCCGGCGAAGTAGTTTCTCTCGCGGGCGCGACCGTCAGCGCCAGCTCGAAATGTATCGAGGGCTCGCGAAAGCCGCCAGCCGATTTCATGTCGAAAAATTTATGAAAAAAGAAAAAGAAAACAACTGTCAATGATTCAATCCAGCGCATCAGCGTGTTCTCTTTGTTTGACAAATACTTTCTCCCATTGCTTTTATCCGACAAAAAGGGAAACGTTTCCTGATCAACGAATCGCGCGTTGAAAATTCGACTGCACGTGCGTCGCCTACGCACGTGCCTGAAATCAGCCGTTTCCGGTCGATCAAGTTTCTATATCGTCCGCTCATTCCCAGATGCACTTTCCTTTCGCACTTTTCGGCCTTCCAATTGTTTTCGCCTCGACTCTCGAACGTTTATAAGTTCGTTAATTCTTTGTAGGTAAATTTATTACATTCGTCTCTTTCTCCTCCCAATATTGAATTATGGGTTAATATACCTATTTTATATTTTGACAGCAGAATATTTTAGCGCAGTGCGATTACAAGCACTGTAACATCCTTTCCAGTGCAGAAAGTGCAACAAAAATGTGAAAGGAGAAAGTTACATACATATGTGAATCATTGAAAGTTTGTAAACATTTTTTCATTGATTGATTTATTAATCGTTTTTTTTTAATTAGTTATCGCCAGTTCTGCTCTCGTTTTACACGCATCGATCTTACACGATGCGATGCAATTTGCGTATTATCGCGCAATATGCCGGTTACGTAAACACGAGAAACGTAAAACGATTAGCGCGCCACACACACATACACACATTGGCGCGAGTATATAAAATGCAGTCGTGGATCAAAGTTCAAAGCTGCTCCTGCGCAGCACGCGTTCGAATCTGTTATCACCACGTTTACACGGCAACGATAATCCGGTTTAGTAACAACGGTAGTTACAACTACCGTTAACGTAAAATGTAAACGTTAATTAAATTTAATTTTATGAAAACTGATATGTTATAAAATCGGATTTAACTAGCGTTTAAACAGTTGTTTTACGTCTACAGTCACTACAAATTTTGCTAAATCTGATTAACGGTAACATGTAAATGTAATCCATATAATGCACAAGTCACATGGACTTTTTGGAATCTGAACGATTGAGCCGCATAGATTTATTATATTTTTCTTCTGCCATCGAAGTCTGGTATTACGTTTGCCGACAGAAATTTTCCGCGCGAATTGTTTAATTATTGAGAAACTTATTCAGTATAATATATAGCGCGTAATTGAGATCAGAAAAAACTCGAATTAGTGTAATCAGCGATTAATTCGATCGATACAATTGTTTATGGCAAAATTTTTGAGTTTTTCGACGCCTCTAATCTCTTCTTTTCACGTGTCAGATGCGAGTTTACAAAATGTGACACGAGATAACCATTATTCACATTTATCTTAACTTTAAATTAATTAAAAGGATAGGAAAAATTATGTAGAACTAATATAAGATCACAATGTCCATTTCAACCAGATTTCTATACCAATGTAAATTAGCTTTAATCTCAGTTTAACAGTTTTAAAACGTTTTTAAAACTAGTATATATAATTAATTCAATAGTTTTTTACATCAACAATTTTCGTTTCAAGGGAAATAGAAGGAAAAAATAATAATGCATTCAGCAGATGTAACAATCGTACACACCAAACAACAATTGTAAAATACTTTTAAAATTATCGCAATAATATCCATTTCTACTAATGTAGATTAATTTTTATCTCGGTTCAATTTATTTCTCTTTTTTTTAGCTCTAAGAATCAGAAAAAGGAGTAAAATGGACTAATTAATCTATATTGATAAAAATGGACATAAATGGACATAATTAATGTTTCCTAAATTAATGTTTCCGTTTGTCTAATCGTTACATCCGCTGGATGTCGATCGTCTTGTGTATATATTCCGAAAGAAAAATTTATTATCTTAAATTTCTAAGTTTGGAAATCTTTTCACATTTCTTCATGTTTCTTTCAATAAGCGAATGCAGAGCATATCTAACCGTCCAGAAAAGGTGTCCGCAACCCTCCGTACTCCAATATGCCGAATACGAAGTGAATTCTTTTTTTAAAATTTTATAATTTGTAAAAAGAGAATACGTTCCTTATCGTCCCAAACGACGTCTCGGAACTGGTTATATCTCGGAAAATAAATCCGTTATGTAAATATTACTGACACGATAAATTCAGAAAAATAAAATTTAAATGAAGAGACAATACCGCGTGTACATCGAATCAAAATCGATCGAAATTTATTTTCAACTTTTTATAAATAAAGGTTAACGATGTGACGCCGCTTTTATTCCTTCTTCGGCGCGACCGCCTGCTTGGCCTGATGGGCCTGTAACACGGCCACGGCTTCGTCGACCTTGGCCTTCAGAGATTCCTTGTGCTCCAGCATGTGAAGCAGCTCGCTGTTATCGATCTCCAACAACATACCGGTGATCTTGCCGGTCAGTTGTGGATTCATGTCATGGATTAGAGGGAACAAACGTTCTCCCAGCATTTGCTTCTGCTCCTGCGGCGGCGCCGCGGCTAACATCGACGCGGTGAGCGGCTCCTGGCCCTGGATGTGAACCGCCTGCTGCAGAGAAGGACCACTCGGTGCAGATAGAGCCATGGCCGCTTGCGATGGTGGGTTGCGCATGTTTGAGGTGTACTTGTAATTCGGCGGACGGCTCTGACCGGGCGAGACACCAACGGCTGGCCCGGCCATGGAACGACTCTGCATGTTGGCGCCGCCAACTGCTTGCAGACCTGAAATATATAGGCATTTTCAGGAATTGTAATCATCATTTTCGCTAATAACTGAAGGCAGGCATAATTATTACTGTACAATATTATAATTAATGCTTTAGGCATTTTCAGAAATTGTAATCATCATTTTCGCTAATAACTGAATGCAGGCATAATTATTATTGTACAATACTATAATTAATGCTATAGCAATTGTATTGTTACAACAAATAAGTAATTATTCATCTAGTAATAAGATTGAAAAATAAGTTCATCAACGAATAACAATGCCGTTTATAAAAAAAGCATTTTTTTTTTAATCATTTCAGATTTAAATTAACAAGTTTTCTAATTGAAGTTTTTCTAAGATATTTATGACTTTAATTTTATTTTCATGTTTGAATTTTTTTTGAAAGAGATCTGAGGTGCTTCTTTATATTTCTTATACTGATCTGCTACATGTTTCACTATATATTGTTAAAAATAATATATTATTAATTGTTTTATTCTTTAATCAATCTTATATAAATTGAGACACATACATATAATAATAATAATATTAATTATATTTGTTCTTTAATCAACCTTATATAAATTAAAACATACACATATGTGAGTGTGTGTGTGTGTGTGTGTTTCAATTTAAATAACGTTGTTTAAAGACTAAAAAATATAATTAATGCTATATTATTATTAATAATACATAGTGAACCATGTAACAGATTAGCATGAAGAAGCACCTCAGATCTCTATCAAAAATGAAATTAAAGTTATAAATATCTTAAAAGATTTCAACTAAAAAACTTGTTAATTATCTAAAATAATTAAAAAAAAAGAATATATATATGTATGTGATATCTCAATTTTTATCAAGTTAAAGAATAAATACGATTAAGGAAACAATATACAGAAGCAATAATAAATCAAAATCTTTGCGCAAAAATTATCAAACATTTTGTAAAGTCTATTCTTAATTTTCTTAATAATACCTGTGATAGGTCTCGCTGACATGTTATTACGCAGGCCGGCAGCCTGTGCGGCAGGGGCGCGCGGCGCCGCTCGGAATGGTGCAGCTTGCATGGACGCAAATCCGGAGTTGCCGGTCTGCGCGTTCGGTCGCACTTGATTCGGCTGCGCCGGCCAGCGTGGAGTCGCGCGGATCTGCGCCATCTGCGCGGGTCCGTAGAATCGCTGCGGCTGCGGTAGCGTAGGTACGAAGTAACTGCCGGCGTTCCCGGGCTGATGGAATATCTGGCCCATCTGCTGCATGCGCATGTTCGCCATACGTTGCATGTACTGAGACGCGAGGTGCGCCTTACGGTCTTCCTTACGCTGCGCCAAAGCGACATAGAGAGGCTTAGAACCTACGATGCGCCCGTTCATCTCGGTAACCGCCTTGGTGGCCTCCTCCGGCTGCGAGAAGCACACGAAGCCGAATCCCTTGCTACGTCCTTCCTCCATCATCACCTTTGCCGACGTGATGGTGCCGAACGGCGTGAATTCCTTACGCAGACGCTCGTCGTCGATCGTATCGTCCAGATTCTTTACGTACAAATTCACGCCCTGATACCGATTCAAGCGCTCGATCTTCAGCTGCTCGAATTTCCGTTTAAGCTCCTGCTGGCGCTCGGCCTTCTTCTGGGCCCGCCCGACGTACATGCACTTGCCCTCGGCGATCTCCTTGCCGTTCAAATCCAGCACCGCCTGCTCGGCGGAGTTCGGGTCCTCGAACGCGACAAATCCGAATCCACGTGACTTGCCGTCGTCCTTGATCATCACCTTGTGACTTGTAATGGTCCCGTACTTCTCGAACATATCCTTCAGCTTGTCGTCGGACATATCCTCGCCGAAGTTCTTCACGTAGACATTTGTGAACAGTTTGGCCTTCTCGCCCAATTCTTTCTGGCGTTCCTTACGTGGAATAAATTTGCCAACGTACACCTGCAAATATAATTCATGTTGAGAAATAAAGGAAAAAAATTGTTGGGTGTATGGTAATGCAATACACCTTGTATTTTTTTCTTGTAACGAGAAATCGAGCTTTAGGGTACTCTATCGAAAACTACAGTTATGGCTGGCACTTATATTACTCAATCCTATGTTCAAACCGGAAACGAAGCCAAACTAGCGCCCATAGAGAATTAAATTAGCACCGCGAGAAACGAAACGGGAAATACCACGTGCTCTAGTGGCACTTCTAGCGGAATTTTTAAGCGCGAAATTTACGCTATACTGTGAACTGATAAAGAGTAATGCGATAAAATAAATGACTTGATATCTAACAGACATGAGCTCGATAAACAAATTAATTAATATCCTAATCGATTGATAAAGAACGCCATTTCCACTTTACCTTCTTGCCATTTAGCAACATCCCGTTGACTTTCTCGATAGATTTGTTGGCCGCTTCCTCTGTTTCAAAATGGACAAAGCCGTAGCCCTTTGACGCGCCCGACTCATCTTGCGTAACCTTGCAGCTCAATATATTACCGAATGCGGAAAAGGTATCGTACATCGCTTTATTGTCTATGTTTTTATCTAAGTTCTTGATGAATACATTTCCAACGCCCGATTTGCGTAGGGAGGGATCGCGCTGGGACCACATGATCCGAATAGGCCGCCCTTTTATTATGTCGAAATTCATGGTATCAAGGGCGCGTTCGGCTGAAACATAAACATCCGCAAATGTATTTATGCTAATGTGTTTTCCTCGCAAGTTGAATAACATATTGACGATTTTATCGTCATGCTCATCAAAAGAAAATTTTTTTTGTCATTAAGAGAGATTTCACTTTTGCCGGTCGTAAAATTAGTCCTTGTTTCATGAATTTGTTTAAGGAAATCTATTATATACAGTAAAACGCGGGTTTTTGCATAAACTTATATATTATTTGAACAGTAAAAAAAATATTTTTTATTTATATAAAAATGTATTTTAATGCTTCCAAGTGGCGATTGAATGTGTTCACGCCATGCGTTAAAATATTAGGATTTAGAGGAAAATCAAATCGATATCTTAATTCGTTTTTTCGTAATTATTTCCGTCAGCTCGAAAAACATTCAATCGCCACTTGGAGGCATTAAAATACATTTTTATATAAATAAAACATATTTTTTTTGCTGTTCAAATAATATGTAAGTTTATGCAAAAACCCGCGTTTTACTGTATATAATAGATTTCCTTAAAAAAATTCATTCAAGTAGATATGTGCTGCAATTGCTGTTATTCCCGTATCAGACTAAAGATTGAGATTGGATTGAAATTCAATCAAAAACAAAGTTCATTAAGCTTGAGGTTTTCTTTCTTCTAATTGATTAAATTCCAATTCAATCCTCTGATTAATTAAATTCCAATCCATTTTTAATATCCTTAGTCTGATACGGGCATTATAATTGCCTAGAGTTTATAAGCGTCGCGCGTTTAAAGCTTCATACCTATCTCTATTTATTTTACCAACGACTGCTCGTCGATCAATTGTATTTCGCGAATCTCTTAGGGAGTTTATAAGAGATACTTAATACTAATACTTAAGACACAAAATTTTTTTAATTAAGAACTCTATATACGTGTGTGTAGTAGAAGAGGAAAGTGTCTCTATTCCAGATAACTTTTTTAATATCTACAAGAATTGATTCGCTCATCATCTCGAGCGCAATGCACAGCGACCATGATTTTTTATGAATTTATTTCCTTAAGTATATTATGAAAAAAATAAATATCGCATTTTTCTGTTAGCGTATCTTGGAATATATTTATTAATAAAGTTATAATAGATAGTATAAATTCGTTTCTTTCAATTAGAATTTATAAATTTTCATTTTTTCCTTTTTTCTTCCGTTAAATCGAAGTTAATGTTAAATGTTTTGCAGCACGAGATATATGAATATTCTTCATGAAAATTTTATCCTTTAATAAAAAAAAATAGATACTTGTTTAATTAACAATAAAGAAAAATATAAGAAGTTCGAGTTAATATATTTATTTCGTTTTAAAATGCGAAAAATGTGGCAAAATGTGGAAAATGCAAAATACAGTTAACACAGTTGCCTACCCAGCGTATTTTGCACGTCTTATCGCGTGCGCCACGGAATTTTCATTATCGTAAGTATATACAATGATAACATATTGTGTAATACATATTGAATAAGATCGTGAACACCGTGTTGAATAGCGCATTTTTATATATTGTTATTTAGCTATTTATGTTTGTTAAAAATTTTATATTAAAGGGTATTTATTTTTTTACAAGCATTTATAAGAAAATCGTTTATGATAGTCACAAATGATTACCCTGCGTTCAGAAACGTCACCCGAGTGCCCGCGTGTCATTTTATCTTTCTGATTTCGAAAGTCAAAGATAAAATGATACACTTACTTGGAGTAGAGAGGGGGGGGGGGGGGCAAAGTACTTGGATGACGTTTCTGCGCACGCAAAATCAAAAGATTTGTCCTTTTTTTTATAAATATAAATCGCGTAAAATGAAAAAATCAATATATTTGAAGGTTGACGAAAATAAAAAAATTGTGCAATCCAGTACAGCGACAGAGAGCTGCAGGTCTAAAGTATTGACGAAATAAATTCATAAAGTACAAAGCTCAGACAATAGAGCGAAATCTGGAAAAGGACTTTGATCTCGAGTAAAAGAGTCCAAGTCAGGTAGAAGAAGCTAAAGTTCCATCCTGCTTTTTCTATTTTCTTTTCTCAGAAATACCTGTTCTTCACTGAGGAAATGTTTAGGAAGATTAATAGATTTAAGTTCCGAGTCTTTTTGCACAATGAACATAGATATGGATTTCTCTGAATTTTCCTGAAAGGAAAATTCAACGCGGGGCAAAAGAAGTCCGCGAACGACGTGCACGCAAAACCGATCAGGATTTGTTTCATTTTCTGTTATACGAGAGAAATCGAATACACGTGACAAAAAAAGTTAGGAACAAGGGGCCATTATTTAAATGTTTTCTAAGGAAAGAAATATTTTTTTCATTTTCAGTTAGAATGCTATTGGCTCTGATGCTATTGTTAATCAATCATTTTTTCCGTGTACCTTTTAGATTTTTACTCGAAATCCTAACAAAAGACAAGAGCAAAGAATCGTTTTTAAATTTTTCTTTACTTTTTCGTTCCTTGTAAAGAAATGTATTCTTTTAGCTTTTCGCATTTCGAACAAGATAAATATATTAACTCAAATTTCAGATATTTTTTTAAATATATTTTCGACAGATTTGTCTCTTTAGCTCTTAATCCGCGTGTTTTCAGACTAATGGGACACGCAACAAAGAGGAAAAAAAACGAGAAAAAAAAAAATCTTTTCCCCTTCACATACGGCAAATTCGTTTAACCGTTAATCACCGTTAAGCCCGTATTGAATTACGCATTGGAGATTGAGAGTCGCAAGCCGGAGATTAGAATTCAATCAATCGAGGCAAGCAAACACACGGATCAAGACTATTCGATTAAAGTCCAATTCTAATCTTCGGCGCGCAATTCCTCGTGTTTTCCGATGCCGTGCCGTGCTCCGGAGCACGACCGGAGCAAAAATGACGCGGATCCGACAACAGCGCGGATAACAGCGCGGAAATCCGCGCTGTGACGCGCGGCACATGTGGGGCATGCAGCAGGTGGCGGATTCGCGCGGACCGACGCCGCGTTACCACGTTGGCCACCACCACCAACACCACGGCTACCACCATCACCGTTACCATCGTCGTCGTCGTCAGCACGAGAATTGCGCAACAATAAAAAAAAAAATAATAATAACAATGACAACGGATAGCTCACCATCGGCCGGCTGCTGGAAGTTGACATATGCGTAGCCGAGCGAGCGGCGGGTGATCATGTCGCGGCATACGCGTATCGACAGCACGGGTCCGGCCGTCGAGAACTTCTCGAACAGCATCGCCTCGGTGATGTCGGTGTGCAGATTGCCGACGTAGAGCGAGGCCATGGGGTAGTTGGGCGCTCCGGGATTCATGGCGGCGGCCGTTTGCGATTGCGGAGCGTGCTCGGTGAAGAAGAGAGTGGAGACGGGACGGGACGTACGTTCCTTCCTCGCGTCGCGCGACGCCTCTTTACGCTCACGCGGCTGCTTCTCTCTCCTTCTCTAACTCACGCGCGGATTACGGCCTGGCCGCGGATCTGCCTGCTGTCTCTCGTCGCTCTCGCACGCGTCCTTGCACACGTTTTTCCTCTTCACCTCTCCCGCTTCTTCCACCTCGTGCGTGCGTGGATACTTTTTTTTCTCGCGTGCCTTGTGAGCAAGATGAATTCCTTCCGTCTGTTCTCTCCCTTTGCGAACACAACGTCGCACTCTCTCACTCTCTCTATCTCTCTCTCTCCCTCTCTCACTGGTCACGTATTTACTTCCCTTTCCTTCCCTTTGTCATCGAGGTCACGACGATTTTCGCCAGTGGTTTTGCGATTTTTTTAATGCGTTTTTTTCACAATTTTTTTGCTTTTTTTGGGTTTTTTTTTTCTAGGAGAGTTAGTTTCACGAAATGGACATAGGTTATGTGGCCTATTTCTTGGGAAAAAGGAAACGCACACAACAAACGCGCAAGAACGCGAACACAACTCTACCCTTACTGAGGCAAAAAAGCGACGTGCGGCGTTTCCGTCGCGCGTTTATATATTCGGACCGCGCGACGACTGTCACCTCCGCGAAGTAGTTCCCACTTTCTATCGGAGTGGGAGGCCGAGAGCGCGGACCGCTTACGTCACTAATTGTCCAATTTTAGTATGAAGCTTCGCGATTGGTCCGTCCGGTGAAAATAGTCCAAGCACCGATCGCTGCGAGTGGCTGCGGACGAGCGCAACGTGGTGGTCGAACGGAACGCTTCCGGCCTGTCACCCTCGTCAGCGCCACCTTCGTCCCATGATATCCTGAAGCTCCGGAAGCGTCTGTCTGGCTCCGATTTCGCGTGATCTTCGAAATCGACGTCTAATCGTCTAATTTGACATCGATTCCTCGATCTTATTCTTTCACGTCTTTCCTTAAAAATATATTGTCAATTTTATCCGGCGAAAAGGAAAATCCTTCGTATCGTACAATCAGCTGGTCGAATTAAGCAATTCCATACAAAACTTCATTCAATTTATTTACATGTCGGAATTTTGTAATGTAAAACTAATCCACCACGTAAAATTATCTGGATAAATGTCAAATTTTTTTAATTTTACACTTCAAACGTAATTTTTATACAAAATACAATTATATATTAATTTGAACAATTTCATAAGAAAATTGTTTAAATTAATTTATTGTCGACCAAGTTCGTACAATAAAAATTAAGAATTAATTTAATTAATTAGTAGAAATGAATGAATCGATAAATTAATTGTCGATTAAGTTAATTAAGATCATTCTAAAGTTTCTTGTTTTCTCGCGAGGCGGCCAGGGCCGTATTTTCGCGAATCGTGGTGTGCCTGCGTCGCCATTTAATTTTAGACGTATCTGCTCATCGCGTGAAGTCTGTCGAATTTCCTTGCGATCCCCATAGAAAGGGCCACGTCACATCCCGAGAAATGCCTAGAGTGAATCAATTGATCTGTAAATAGCTAATATCACATTTTACGGCTAATGAATCCGCGATGCACTTCTGTTTCTTTACGTGGCGCGATCGATCGCGCCAAGAGTGATGGTACAGATTCTTACATAACACATTTACTCGTTTTCAGCCATCGGCTTCAGGAAGTGGTGCTACAATCTCAGCGGATTTAATCAATACGGTAAGGAAAAGTGACGCTTTACATTGGCAATTTGTTAATTAATCGCGCGGAAATCGAGGAAAATTTGTGACCTAACCTAACTTTGTTGTTGTTCCCGTGTCAGAAATGCCCATAGGAATGGTAGAAGGCAAACAAATCCTTTAGCCGGAGAAAACTCCCCCTCCCCCCTCCTAAAATTGACATATTTGTTAATGGCTGTTTTTAACAAATCGTTTTATTGGACTGTCAGAGACAAATATTTAACACAAGTATTCGAAGTATCTATAGTTACGTCGTGCAACTGCTTATTCATGTGTCAACTGTATTGGGCTAAATTTGATAACAGACATTTGATTAACAACATTCCAACGTGATGTAGTTAAACGCACACGAATGTATACATGTAGTTTTATGAAAAAGTTGACACTAGAGTATGATATGTTGTTCAAAAGTTGTACCGATTGTGCAGAAATCACTTTGATACTCTATACTCCCGAATTAACCGTAATTTTATTCTAAGAATATTTAATCTTGCTGTTTCAGGTTTATGGAGGGATGATTTACTAAATGATATGACAGATGAGAACATTGGGGAAGCGCTGAGGCGCCTGCCTCAGGAAATCAAGGATCAACGCAACTTCCGTATAATCAGAGCCATGCAATTGGACTGCTGCAAGAGGATCTTGCCCAAGGAACAGTGGACTAAGTACGAAGAGGTCAGTAACCAGCTATTGATTGGTCTCGGTATCACAGCTTTGTCCAGAGTTTCCTCAACTAAAAGAAAATTAACGTTTTTACAGGATGTGAAATACCTTACGCCGTACCTCGAGGAAGTCATGAAGGAGAAGGAGGAGAAGGAGAAATGGGAAGCGTCGTGAAGAGTAGCTTAGAACAATGGTTATAGTAATATAACACAAAAGATTATCCGTTCTTTAATGCGAACTTTTTGCGAAGAAGAGCTGGTCTGTACATACATAATACTAATAGATATTAAATAAATAATAAATAATTACATTCACTTGATCGGAACAGTGTAGGTATGCATAGTATAAATATGCAGCAATGTCCTATATTCTTGATTCCGTCACAACATCCGTCTAATTTCCTAAACGATAATGAATAATATAAACTTTGAGTCAAATAAATAATAATAAGCTGACTCAAATTAATAATAACTATTTTAGGAGTAGACAAGTATTGATACAATGTTGCAGTATATTAATGTATAGACTAGTCATAATATTATTGTTTAATTATTGCAATGCACATACTCCTAAATAAATTGTAACTTATTGAAGAAGGTATGAAATGAATTGCAGACAGACGCGAAAATAATTGTGGACAGAAGACATGTAGTCATCAATTAAAAGATTACTTTTTGATTTGATGAGTTTTGGAATGCAGTTTTGCTCGTGGAGCGATTGATTAGATCCATTGGTACGAACCAATCGCTCGGTGAACAGAGTGTGTTCCAAAAATGATAAGAAAAAAGTGTTGCAACTTTTTAGTTAACGACTATACAACATAAATAATTGTAAAGAAATTGTAGGGCTCTTTAATCGTCGTCTACAATGAGACTTAAAATTTAAGAAAATTGTCCAATCACACTCGATTATTCTTCTCACATGAGATGAATAATCGAGTGATTGATTCATTTTCTTGAGTCTCATTGTAGACGACGCTTTAGAAAGACGTTAATCAACATTGCAACCATCATTTTTATGAAAAGTCATATTTTAATGAAAAAGCTTGTTATTTGCACATTGGTTGAACATGTGAAATGTGGTGATAAAAAAAAGTTAGAGGCAACATTTTCGCGTTCATCTGCAGCTCGTTGGTATTTCTTATGTAAGTGCATATTATCAAGTATTTAAATGGTACGCATGATAATTAAACGATAATTAAACAATAATAATTATAATGATGTTAACATGCTTTATCAAGTTATTACAAGTTGAATAAGAGAAAACTTAGCTGATCAACGTAGAGTGAATGCAAATGAAATATGAAACGAGTATATGATAAGATATGCGAATTTTATAAATCGAGCATCTGATATTTATATTATAAAATAATATCGGTTTTTTTAATTTCTAAAAATGGATTTTTCAAAAGAGAAAAACTTGAGAAATTAAGTAAACGCAATTTTATCCATTAATTTTAAGCACGAAAAATACTGAAATTTTTAGAGTCGTATAAGAAATTTTATTATCAAGACTTAAGATTTAAAAAAATTGTCCAATCATAATCGATTCTTCTCACGTGAGATGAATAATCCACCACATAACTGGTCAATTTTCTTAAAAGTTTTAAGTCTCATTGTAGACGACGCTTAAGATACATAATATTTGAAAGTCGCAATGCGAGGGTGCGTTTTAAGAAATATGTTCTTCCGAATTTTTTGCGAATTTTTCGAGGAAAATTGGCCGTGGCCCTATGTTCTATAATCTATTGTATTTTTATTTTTTACTGTTTTTTGCATCAAATTTTGAATTAAGATCCTCTCAAGTTTTCTGCACTTTCGAAATCGATATCTCTATACAAAACAAGTTCACTAACCCTCCGCTCGATTTTTTTCCTCAGTATTCCATGGAGTTTGTTATGTATACTGGATGTCCGTTAAAATAAGAGGGGTAAATGAAGGTGTGCAAATGGGTGACGCAACCGGATCGGACGTATCATCGGAGATCGCCCATCGATGACATTGATCGCCATTTAAGTAACATCATCCCTCAGGTGGCATCACAGAGTTGAATCGGACACAGAAGAGTGCGGACGTTTTTGAAAGTTTCTGACGATTCTAGCAGCTTTTTGTAGCTCTACTAGTTACGAATCATTTGAATTTGAAACGTTTTATTCGTTTTATATTCATTGATTTTATCGGCTGTATCGATCCTCGGTATTAAAAATCGGGACGTCTACAGTAAAAGAAGAAGAAGATGCCATCGAGGATCGTCCATTGATTGTCCATCGAGTTGCATCATCCCCATCATGTACGTATGGCACGCGTTTCGCGGGCAAAATGTCGGATCAATATTTCACCCCCACGCGGACGCGAGTCGAACGGCATCGCCGTGAGGAGCGCGTGCGGGCCGCTAAAGTTTCAAGAACGCCGTCGTGATTGCATTGTCGTCTCGCGGACAGCGAGAGCAAGTATACGGCTGGTGATCCCGCCCGGTGATTCTCGCTGGCGGATTTCTCGTGAACGTTTCGAGTGTTCCTCTCTCGAACGCGAGCGAGTTCGTTCCTGTGCCGGATGAGCCCGCGTGACCAGCAACGTTTCGCTAGCAACGTGCCGAAGGACACGACCCGCGCTGGTCAGCACGAAAAATGCTTCAGAGCGTGGTAAATCATCCCTCGCCATTAAGTCGGCACGAATCTTTTTTTTTTTCGCCGAGCACGACCGCGAGCCCCACGTCGCTCGTCCTTTTCCTCGGAGGGACGCTTCGAACCGGCGGAGCTAGGGTTCGCTCGAGAAATTATTGTCGCGCTGCACCCGGCAATCGGGCCGACGGTTTTCGAGCGGGACGTCCGTTAAAATCGAAGGTTCGAGAATTAGCGACCATTTTTTTCCACGTGCACGTGCTCGAAAATCGACTTTCGGACATCTGTGTCTGTGAATTGTCGGGCTGTTAATGAAGGCAATACGGAAGGGGTTGAAATTCTTATATGATGAATCATGGGAGACGAGGCTAGCATTTCGAGATTAAAGGAGGATAGAGATATCTTGAAAAGAAATTTTGTGGGTTTTTCGAGATCCGTAGCGGATACGCTATTGGTTTCCGCGTCGCTGCAGCATAGTTCGAAGATCGAATCACGGTGGATGACTCAGGGGTCACGTTGAAAGTTGCACGGGGGTTAGCCAATTAGACGGCTTCGATCATTTTCGTCCGTCCCGTCGGTCTCGCAATTTCTCAGGGGGGGATGAGATTTCGGAAATTCTGAATATCGGAAAGAGAAGTACCGGGTAACATAACGCAAGAATAGTTTCGTCACACTCTCGCGGCGGCGGGGTGGGAGAAATTAGTAGGAGTATAACGATCGAATTATTCGGGGGTGCATGCAATACTGCATTCAGCCGGCACCGCCAGTCGCGTCCGATTTGAGAGGAAAAAAGTGTCGCTCATAAAAGCCTATTCTTCTAGAAACTCAGAGGTTCTTATTATCAAATATTGAATCGGCCAAATTAATTATATAACGAACCTGCTTTTTGTAATTTTCTAAGATTTTTTTCAGTTTTTGTTCCAGGATGCAAGATAATAACTCTTAAATTTTTAATAATTTATATTTTTATTTTGTACATGTAGGTTTTTTTTATAATCTTAATGATTTATTTAGCCATTCTAGTCCACCAGAAAAATACGGAATATCGGAATTTTTTAAATATTTCACACGGAGCCAACACATTCTTGTTTGAAATTTAATCACTGGGAAATTTTGCATTTTTTTGTTCTCTTTTGGAAAGATAAAAGAAATGGCGATAAAAAAATGAAAAGGACAAATTTCTTTTTTTTATTATAAAAAGTGTAAAATTTTATGACTATCATATTCTAGATTTGAAGCATAATATTTTGGATAGGTGCAAGAAATCCGTGAGGATTGCAACGCTAATAGAAATTACATGTCGTTTATGCTACGTTATGCCTGAGACAGTAGGTGAGATCGTTTTATGTGATTTGCAGATGCGGGGAATACAGCGATCGGCGTATTTCCACAGGAGGAAAACGCTGATAGAGGAGATCTATCCAGAAGACACGACGATCGCACGTCACAATCTCGATCCGAGGAAGAGCACGACGATCATTGCGAGAACAGTCAACCAGTAACCTTTCTCGCTTCTTCGAGTATACTAGCTCGACAGAGTTGTGCATTGATCACACACGTGTGATGAAATCACAATGTTAGATAAATCAGGTGCTGCGCCAAAACACTACCTCTGCTACATGTACAAAACTGAAGAATTGATCGTATTATAGGGCTACAATGAAAAGATAATAGATACAATATTATATTATAAAAGAATTATATATATATATAACATATACATTTATCCAAGTGTATATAGAAAGGATATATTCTGATGGATAAGCGTTTACACACAGTATTGATATGAAGTTCTGTATCAGAAAAGACTCTTCCTTGCTACGAGGTTTCTTAATCGATTGACATTATTTGTTATGGAAGCATTTGGGGAAAGAAAACGAGAAAGTGATAATTTATGCCTATCAATTTTCTGACGAATGCGCACGTGTGAAGTAGAAGGGTAATCGCATATAGAGGCATACACGCAACAAAAACACACGCATCGAAAGCTCAAGCAGAATAGATTTAAGTTAGAAAAGCGAGCACGATGAGTATACCGTACGATGAGAGCTTAATCTGGATAGTAGTGGCCGGCTTTATAGTGGCGTTCGTCCTGGCGTTCGGTATCGGCGCCAATGATGTCGCCAATAGCTTCGGGACGAGCGTCGGCGCCGGGGTGCTTACAATATTCCAAGCCTGCTTCCTGGCGACCGTCTTCGAGATCGCCGGTGCCGCTCTGATAGGATACAAGGCAGGTATCGAGACAATTTTTTGTTCAGAATTCTTATGTAATTTAACTAAAAAAAATTTTTTAAATTTTTTAATACGAATTTGAACACTTTAAGAATACTGAGAAACTCTACAGCTTTTTTAGAATTTTTTATATATGTGAATTCTGAAATATTGTTATTTCTCAATCTATAATTTTTTTAATAAAATCTAAAGAAGTTTAAGATATTTTTTAGGATCATTCACAAATTTAAAAATATAAAAAATTGTTAAAAATATTAAGTATAAAAATTTTTTCTCTAGAAGAAAAAGGAGCAATATATGTAATATGTATTTCTCAAAATTGATTTCGATCTCGTTTACTTTCGCAGGCAAAATTTGCACACAAAAATCTATAGACCCGATGGAAGTTTGATTTTATAAAATTATTCTCACTTGGCGATTTGTCTCCCCGTCGCAGGTCTCCGATACAATGCGAAAGGGTATACTGGACGTCTCGTTGTATGAGGGCCACGAGAAGGAGTTGATGCTAGGAGCATTATCTAGTTTAGCCGGGTCTGGTATCTGGCTACTACTGGCTACCGCATTACGACTTCCAATTTCTGGTACGCATTCCATTGTTGGTGCTACAGTTGGATTTTCCCTCGTGTGCCGGAGTACCGCCGGGGTTAGTAGCACCACAACGCGTTGCGATTACACAAGCGTAGCTTATGAATATATATAAAATAACATTGAAACGTATTGATGTCGTAGGTGAGATGGAAGGCTCTTGCTCACATAGTGGCGTCCTGGTTCGCCAGCCCCGTACTTAGCGGGATCGTGTCCGCCAGTATCTTTTGGCTTCTGAGAAAATTCGTGCTCCGATCTAGCGACCCGTTTAAACGAGGTCTTCGTATTCTCCCCATGGTATACGGTCTGACCGTTGCTACAAATATTTTGTCAGTTGTGCTTGATGGACCTAAACGTAAGTACTTTGGAAAAGTTTATCATCTCACCCCGTAAGATGCGTAAATCATGTATTTACAAGAGAGCGAAGGGGAAATATATCGTGGCGAAATAAATATCTTTATGCAATACTTTATCTTGAATTTTTCTGTCTTACTCAAGATGTGTGTTTTTTTTTAATTTGTTAGTTTTAATGATGGACAAGATGCCGTGGTGGATTAGCTTGATAACCACGCTACTGATGGGCATATTGGCCGCGACGATCGCGTACGTGTACGTGGTGCCACGGCAGCGAGCGAAGATACTGTTAGAATCGAACGGCAACGACGAGAAGGCAGCGGGAACGACGGCGATGCACTTTGACTCATGTCAAGAGAACAACGAGACAACGGTGCTGTCGGTGATCTCGGAGACTCCCTGCGGCAGCAGCAACGGCAACGCGAAGGTCGACCTGGCGCCGAAGTTGCGCGGTAACACCAGCGAGAGCCCGTTGCTGATGACCGCCCAGGCGGAAGCGGAGAACGCGCAGATGGACGGGATAGCTGACGACGACGAGCAGCCGGCGGTATCGAAGCTGTTCTCTTTTCTACAAGTGCTCACCGCGTTGTTTGGCAGCTTCGCACACGGCGGCAATGACGTCAGCAACGCAATCGGGCCGCTGATCGCGCTCTGGGCGATATACTCGGAGGGCTCGGCCCGGCAGGAGGCAGAAACACCCATATTCATACTGCTGTACGGTGGCCTAGGTATCTCTGTGGGATTGTGGGTGTGGGGACGCAGGGTAATACAGACTCTGGGCCAAGATTTGGCGCGCATCACTCCCACGACCGGGTTCACCATAGAGGTAAACGCGCGACGCTTGGAGCTTTGATAAATTGAAATTAATCCTTTTGGATCCCCGATGTTTATCGTATAGAAAAAGTATTATATATCGTATATTTGAATACGAGGATAAATTTATGATCCGATTTTCATGACAATGATTATAAGAATTAACGCCCAATACTTTATGCAATTTTATAATCTTTTTCTTCTTTCAAAGTATTATAAATTACGTGCACTATTAAAAATTGATATTCAACGTAATAAACATTGTAAACCCGAAGGGACTAATAATATTTCCATTCTCCTCTTATCTCTTCGCTGCATGTATTCACAATTGACAAGGTCAATTTCCTGTCTGGCTTCACAGCCAATCGAGCCTTTCTCTTTGTTGATTTGACTGTGTCTCGCTTATCGCATTGTAATGTTAAAGCGACATGAAACTCTTGATTACAGGTGGGCTCCGCGATGACGGTCCTGTTGGCGAGTAAAGTTGGTCTACCTATATCAACGACGCACTGTAAAGTGGGATCGGTGGTGTGCGTGGGATGGGCCTCGCGCGGCGGCAAGGGGGTGTCCTGGAAGCTATTTCGTAATATCACGTTCGCATGGCTGATCACCGTACCGGTGGCCGCCGGTCTATCCGCCGGTTGCATGGCTATTTTCCGCGAGATAATTAGTTTGTGATCCTTTGCAGTTGTGAACGACTCAGGCGCTTTAGACGCAAAAAACCATCCAGATGCTGTTGTCAATAAGTTGCAAATAAAAAACAAATAAATGGTCAAACTTTCGTCCGCTTCGTTGCGTATTTCTTTTTAAATTTGTTTAAGTTTAAGCATCATGAGCCACGTTCCATGATCCTTTCCTGCGAGGAGACCGGCTGCCTTGATGAAAATTTTTCTTTGGGTTCGTTTTTTATAATTTTTTAATATTTTTATATAAATTTTAGAATTTCTATAACTAGAAAATTTTTCACTTTTTAAAAATATAAATTATATTGGAATATTTCTCGAAGTCTTTTAGAATTCTTTACATATGTGAATTCTGAAATATTTTAAGATTTTTCTCATTCTATAATTTCTAAAGAAAGCTTATAAAATCTAAAGAAATGTATGGATTTTTTCAAAAATTTCTGATAAATTCAAAATATGAGAAAAATTCTTAAAAATAAAAAAAATAGGCTCGAGGAATTTTTTTACCAGGAGAGAAGGAGGGTTAATTGGTTAAATCGATAGGTAGTCGCGTTGTTATAGAGATGCGTTTAAACAGAATCTTAAAATCAGCGAACGAGTTGCAATAAGTCGATCGACGCGACAGCATGTCGGCGTCCCATTGGTTTCGATAGGATATTTCATTATCATCGGTATGGCGAGTTTACCCCTTTTACCGGGATACACTTTTCGAGACATTACCGTAAGTATCCGAATAATTGTAATGAGACTTTCAATTTTCACGTTAAAGAAAATTGTAATTGGAAGAATTGTATGGGCCATTGATTTCGTATATCGAGGGGTATAGTTTTCCAAATTGGTGCTTTGGTAGCTAATGAGGACGTATTGAACTTCTCATCGTTTCGTAAGGTCAAGGATTACAAATTGCCGCACAAGCTCGACACTTTAAATGGCTTTCCTGTGGTACGCGATACCAATTACGGCATCGGAAGAAGATTAACGGACGCAGCATCCGTTCGATACGCCGAAGGTCTAGATCCTGTAGAGTGAGTAATTGCGGAGCTCCCTATTCGAAAGTCACGTCGCATTGATATTAATTTATATTATTCTATAAAATAATAATATGTATATAGACTTAATTACAATACAATAATTATTGGAATTATTAAAAGTAATCAGAACAATTGTTTTAAGATTTTCAATTTGATTCGTCGTGCATAAAATTATATCGTATCGCAATCAGCGCGATTTTCCAATTTATTAAAATAATTAAAATAGTTCATATTAGCACCCTATTATATTAAATTATTATCATTTTATGGAGAATAGCGTGAAGCGCGTGTGTGCATTAAATTATACTGTGCATGTATTAATGTTATTATTTAAAGTAATTATCTGGCTTCATTTAACTTTTATTAATAGATATGATATATCATCGATTTATGGTCGGGTGCCTTGCTACGTGTATCGGCAATTTGTACCGCATTACTCGCTGTTCGCGCAGAAGTGCCTCCGCTTTAAGGCCTTTTTCCGCCAAGGAGTCTTCAACTCCCCGGACGAGCATTATCGCGTTCGCCATGTAGACATCATGTATTATTTGGAAGACGACACGTTCTGCGTGATAGAGCCCGTGGTGAAGAACGCTGGTTTCCAGCAGGGCAAGCTGGTGAGACGCAACAGGATCCCGAAGAATGCCAAGGGAGATCTGTTCATCTGGAAGGATTTCAATGTCGGGATCGATGTTTGTACGTTATTGACGATTAATAGTCATATTCCTCGTCACTCTTTCTCCTTCTGTCTAGAATTTCTTAATAAAATATTTCTTTAACTATATAAAATGCCCCAGGATTTTTTTGAACCAAATAAAAGATGCGCGGAAACGAAAGTGTATATAGTAGATCAAAAAAATTTTTCGAAGAATTATATATATACGCATGTGAGAGTTATTTTTATGTATCTTTTAACAGTAGATTCTTTTCATTGATCACACACTATAGTTCAAAGAAATTCTGAAGCAAAACTTTGTGTGCAAAAATCCTATCTATTGAAATATATTATAAATGTACTCTGCATATGTATATGTGTACTTATATTTTAATAGTTAAGATTCTAATTTTAATAGTAATATTTTAATTTTTGTGTACGCACGCAAAATTAAAATATTACTATTAAAATACCAAACATTATAATTTTAACTTATAAAATTTAAATACAAATTCACGTATACATATGCGTATGTGAGAGTTATTTTCTGTAATCTTTAACAATAGATTCTTTTCTTTGCTCACACACCAGTTCAAAGAAATTCTGAAGCACTTATTGTGTGCAAAAATCCTAACTATTGAAATATAAATGCACGCATATATATATATGTGTACTTATATTTTAATAATTAAGATTTTAACTTTAATAGTAATATTTTAATTTTTGTGTACGCACGCAAAATTAAAATAATACTATTAAAATATCAAACGTTAGAATTTTAACTGTAAAATATAAGTACAGGTTCACATATACATATGCGTATACATTTATATTTCAATAATTAGGATTTTTGCACAGACAAAAATCTCGGGTATACAAACGGTCCTCAAATTAAATGCCCGATATTTCTTCCAGGCATCTACGGCGTGGTTTATCACATCGTCGACTGTGATCCGTTCACCAGGGAATTCCTGACGAGTCAAGGCGTCGACGTCGGTGAAAAGGAGAGCCTTCCCGCGGATCCTTATATGGAGCAACGCGACGCCAAGTGCGGAACACCAACGAAGATCACGCGGGTAGGCGACGATAAAAGGCGACGCTTCCTGGAGTACGACGGTATGGTGCTGTCTTTCGATGCCACGTGGAACGACGATCGCTACAAGGTGTTGTATTTCCTGACGGACGACACCGTGGCGATCCGGGAGATTCACGAGCCGAACGACGGCAAGGATCCCGTGGCGATGCTGCTGAAGCGGATGCGCGTGCCCAAGAACTGGCAGAATTTGCCGTCCTGGCACCCGAGTATCTGTATGGAATACGGAGATCCCGAGGTCATGGAGTACTGCACACCGCGAGATTTTAGAGTAAGGCCATTTTCGGCTTATTTTTAGCCTCATGCTACTTCGTTGCGGATACAATATTGTAGTTTAATTAATATGAAGTAAATGTAGGAACTAAGTTAACAGTTAATCATTAAATTTCTTTTTTAAAAACTCTTTCTTAGATACTATTTGATTACAGAATGTAAAAATCTAAAAATTGCTGGATTAAAGAGAACCATGCAGGTTTAAGATCTTTAAAAAGGGTCTTTAAGTAAAATAAAATGAAAAAAAAAAGAATTTCTCTTTTACATTTCAAGATAATACTGAATTCACAAATTTGTAAATTCATTAAAAACATTCAACATTAAAAAATTTTAACATTTTCGATTTTTAAGGCGCAGTTAAAACAAATTCAGTAAAACATACGTTAATATGTTTCTCCAGAGTAAATAAAATCGAATTCAGAATCATGTTATTATTTTGTCTTAAGATAGGCGAAACGATCCTCCTATTCGGACGACGCTTCCTGCTACATGACTGCGATGCTTTCACGCGTAAATATTACTCCGCCATGCTGGGTACACCGCAACCGGACGCGATTCCGATTCCCGCGAGAGTGGAAAGGCCGGCACCGAGGTACGAGGTACCGCCGCACATAAAATTCGGCAGCCCCGAGGACACGTACGCCAGTTGTTTGTCGTTCGTGCCGAAGCCACCCAAGAAGAACGTTACTCGCCAGCTGGTGAACTTCCCGAAGAAGCTGCGTTACTCCGCGCGAATGGACGCGACACACCCGGAGGACGAGGGTCGCGACTTCGTGATGGTGTACAGCCTGAGCGACGGTACCGTTCAAATCAACGAGATCGAGAAGCGCAACTCTGGCCGACGCGAGGGTTGCTTCCTGTCCTTCAGGCTGATTCCGAAGCCGTGCACGGGTAAGGACGATCCGGAGTACTACACGCCGCGGGACTTTTTCATTGGCGCGCGCGTCAACGTGTTCAATCATCGCTTCGTCATTACCGGCGCCGATTTATTCGTGTATCGCTACGTCGAGGCGAACCACGACAAATTCTGTCCGGAAGTCCGGGAGAACCTGCGCAATTATTTTCTACAACAGGGTATGCTACAGGACGACGTGGACGTTGAGGCGAGAAAGATACAAAAGATGGAGGATGAGCAGAAGCTCTTTGCGGAACGTAACGTAATCGCGGAAAACGTCGAGGATTATGTTAGCGCGAGCAAATGCACGGACGAAAAGTTCGATATGATTGGTCATAAAGAATTGACAACGGCTTAATTAATTAATTAACGCATAAATGGATTTATCGGTGTTTTCAATATACCGATCCGTCAATCAATTCAAACCTATGAGGCTTGCTAATAAATTTTACAAGCAATTCTTCTCGTCCTTTATAAAAATAGCACTGTCTTATATACAGAGTAATCCTGAATAATATTGATCAAAAGATTGTTTCTGCGAAACAAATTTAAAATTGATTTCTCTTCAATCGAAAGCAGAACGTCGAATTCATCAATAGTTTCTGAATCATGCCATACGAAATTAAAATTCATTTTTCGTTGTCACATGGAACAAAAAATTTACTTAAAATTAGAATATAAATTATCAAATTTAAAAATTTATTTTAAATGTCAAAAACTGATTGAATAAATAATTGATTTTAAATGTTAAAAAGAAAAGAGTATCTACTCAACTTATTAAAAAAATGAAGCTGAAGAAAAATCTATTCTATTAACCAAGGAACGCGAATTCGTTTTATATTATTCAGTATCACTCGCAATATAACGTTGCCATCGTTGCAAAGAATCATTCATTATTCTAATGAAAAAACAGAGAACAGAGATGCGTTTAACAATAAGAATCATATCTCATGAAATGTCATCAAATGGTACAATAATAATGATCGTCGTCTCATCACGTGTACATTACAGTAGATTAATTGTAATATTATTTCACTTCTCGTTATATTATCCTCAACTCATTTCTCTGTAGTCCATGAATAATATAATAATAGATGATATATTCGCAATACAGATATAGAATACGCGCTAAAATAAACGCCAATAATCTTCTGTATAATTCATTTTGTGAAGCATGATGGTTATAAATACAACTGAGAACGTTGTAACAAGCCCCTGCACCTTATTAACAATTAAGGGGGAATTCGACCCTTCTGTCGAGCTGCAGGCACCAGATTGAATGTTCATTGGTATTTAAAACGATATATAACCAATCCAAATGACACTTGTTTATAATATAATGTTCTTGTATAGATTTTTTTCATTTTCAACAAAAGTTTAAGCATTTTACAAGGATTAGTCCACATATTACAGTTTTTAAAAATTTTTTTTCTTCTATACCGCGTTATCTTTCTTTCCGTCTTTCCCCTCGCTCCCCCCCCCCCTGCCTCCTTCCTCTCTTTCTTTCTGTCTTCTGTCCTGTTTTATGATTTGTACGTTTAAGAAACACCTTTCGATGAATAGCACGCAACACCACACTATATGATTTATAATCGTCAGCGAGTTTAATCAAATATCCTTCGAAATAGTGCATTATCCCTCTTCCGCCAGGGAGTTTCTCTTTCTCTTCCTCCTTCTCCTCTTTCTTCTTCTCCTCAGAGTTGCGGTTATTATATTATTTTGACGATGATGTCGACGCGATGCTAGTGTTATCTGATTATCGGATTAATCATTTTAACGAAAGAACAACGCGGCCGAGGTCAACAACGAATGTTCAATCACAGGAAATCAGAAGAAGCCCATCGTGGATCCGGGAAAGCAAAGGTAAGTGGTAGGACGTGATTATTAGTCGTAGCGTGCTTCCTTTACATCGATTACTCTCGTTAACGGCATTACGTCTCTGCAATATCGAGCGCTACTGGCGCGAACCTCCTCTGCCACCCCGACCACCGCCGCGCTCCTGCAACAAAATAACGCTTCATTAGACAACGAGATAACGAGAATTCAATAACAATTCCGTTTGGAGATAAGTTCATCATCGTAGGATGGAATAAAATTCAACAGATATTCTACCTTGCGCTGATGCAGATGAGACTGATGACCGTGCTGATGGTGATCTCTGGACATGTCCGGGGCATGTCCCCTGTTCCTGTGATTGGCGGAAGAATGGTGATGCTGTATGGGATTGATCGGAGCCTTACGCTGATCCTCCTCGGCCTGCCGGCGCTCGTAATGCCCGAAGTCGTCGAAGATGCTCGTGGAGTGACGGTAGGTGTGCAGGATACGCAGTACTGTGACACCTTTCGCGTGCGGGACCTCTTGTGCGTCTCGCGAGTTGGTCACCGGCTTGTTCTCATTGTTCTCGAGCTTAATGTGTCGCAGTTGCACATTAGGAACATCCTTCACGTATATCCAACGGACGCGGAACTGACCCTTCCACTTGTCCTGGGACCAGACACTACTGTTGCACTGATAGTCAACAGGAGAGACCATCTGCGCCATGCCGCAGAAGTGACCGGATCCGTTCACGGAGAAGAACAGATAAAGGGGGGCACCTTCGCGACTCGCCTCCCGGTAAGCCTGATCCAGCCGCTTGTTACCGTGCTCCGTGCTGCACCAAATTTCATACTTGATGGATCGATGTATGTCGTCCTCCGAGTAGGATTTGATCACGAAAAACCTCGCGCCGGGCGCGCTCTGATCGAATTCCACGGGATTGTAGTCGTTCTTCACTTTCAGTTCATCGAGGACCGGATGCGATGGGTTACTCTGGACAAGTTGTTGTTGTTGTTGTTGTTGTTGTTGTTGTTGTTGTTGTTGTTGCTGCTGCTGCTGTTGATGTTGATGATGTTGCATCTGCTGATGTTGTTGCTGCTGATGGTGCTGTTGATGCGACTGCTGATGTTGCTGCTGTTGCTGCTGCTGCTGCGACTGCGGCGGCATATGGATTTGCGTCTGTGACTGGGGCTGCGGGATCGGTGGGGTGGCCGTTGCGGACGGCTGCCTGTTCCAACACGGCTGCGGGGGCTGTTGCGGTCGTTGCTGCCTCTGGACGGGCGGCGGGGGCGGCGGAATCGGCGGCTGCACCTGCGGCGGTGGGGGCGCCGTAGGCGGCGGCGGTGCGGAAGACTTGCCCTCGCCCCACGTCCCGATGTCCATGTTGTGCTTGCCCGGCACAATAGGCGGCGGCGGCATGCCCGCCTTCTTCTTCATCCCCTGCGAGGACGAGAGCGGCGGCACCGGTTTCGCCGGCTGGCTCGCAACACTCGCCCACGTTATCTTCCTCGGCTCCTTCGGCTCGGGCTTGATCTGCTGTGCCGTAGCCTGCTGCGGATGCTGATCTTGCCGTAGTAGCTCACCGCCGCCGCCGCCGCCGATCGACAGACCCTGCACGCCCTGCTCGATGGTCTTGATCTCGCCGGTGCCGCTCGCCGCCGGATTAACATAGCTCTCGTTGCCGCGCGGCGGCTGATAGTAGTCCTCGTACTTGGTCCTCCTCGGTGTACCCCATGTATTGAAGTCGCCGTTGCCGTGGAAGTAGTTGAACGGTGGCTGGCCGAACGCGCTGAAGCCACCGCCGGCTGCCGACGAGAACATGCCATCCATGCTGTAGGCATCGTGGCTTATTTGACCACCGTAGCCGGACAGAAAGGCGACCGGATCGGTACCGTTCGACCAGGTACCGTCGCCGGCACCGAAGGTCTGATAGGGGAACGAGGTGCCGGCGTAGTATGGGCTGTACGGGTCGCCGGTGCCGATCGGATAACTCGAGTGATGCTGAGCATTGTTGCCACCCCGCCATGAGTCGAAAGTGTCCTCGCCAGCGGCATGCTCCGTTTGCTGTTGCTGCTGGTGTTCCTTAGGACCATTGCTCACTGTCCGAAACAGAACTGCGTTTACTCAATGTTCAAAAGTATATGTAGCGATTTAGGCACACATGATAAAACGGCAGCCAAGATATTGCTCGTCCCTCAAAGTTTGATCGTTAATATTATTTCAAGATGTTTCCCGAGGTAAACATAATACTCGCTTTGTAGATACTAGAACAATATGATAAGACGATTTAGAGCTTTTTATTGCGTTACCTTACACTGGAGTTACACATCGTTCAGATAGATAAATTAGCAAGACAAGTGCATCCAATATAGGTGTATATAACTCGACAGCTACAGTTACATAAGTTGAACGTTTTAAAATTAAATCTAATGATAAATCAACATTTGTTCGCATTCTACAGAGAGATTACTTGTGCATTTGAGTTTCTTTGAATTTCATTTCTGGAGAACATTCTGCCAGCTTCAATTTCTTCATTACGCAGGCAACAAGACCTGTATATTCTTCGGGGCTATCAGAAACCTCACGTCCAACGCATACACAACTACTTTTTCTCCGAACAATTAACGTAGCGAATTATCCTTCAATAAAAGAGTTGGCTCTTTTTGGCCGTGTGCATCTCATTCAACGCGCGCCTCCTCTGCGAGAGAGACCCTAGACGACGGATTAACGGCGGAGGAAGCTAGGCGCCGTCGGCGCGGAGTTGCTGGCGGAGTTTACTCACCTTGGTTGCCGGTTTGTCCTTTCATCCGCTGCATGCCGTCGCATGAAAAAACATACAAAATTTAGAGAAGGTGCCAGCCCTCGGCAGCAACGTGACTGTAGGCAAGGAGGAGGAGGAGGCACGAGAAGGGGGAGGTATGTGTCAGTTTTGTCTGAGCCGCGGGTAGAGCGGCGGCAACAACGGCAACAGCAACGGCGCGACACGGCACGGCACGGCACGGCACGGCGCGGCGCGGTGCGGCCACGGCACGGCACGGCGCGGTGCGGCGCGGCGCGGCGCGTACCAGCGCGTCAACACAACACACTGACCTGGTTTGAGACAGCGCCTGCCAATCCGCTTGACATAACCTGCGACTTCGCGCGGCTGCCTCGCGTGTCGTCGTCGTCGTCGTCGTCGTCGGCGGCGAACGTCGGACGACGGCGGCGGCGGTGGCGGCGGCGACCGTATCGGAGGAGGGACGAGCTTGGGTTGTTAGGATTAGACTTGGAGGCGGTCGAGTCAAGGGGATGCACCGGCTGGGACGATCGCGAGCACGATTACATCCAGCGGTCGTCTGTCCGTGTCTCTCTCTCTCTCTTTCTCTCGTTCGCTAGGCTCGCTCGCTCCCACGTAGTGAACTCTCAGCTCTAGCCCGCACACACCCGGGTCGTCTCGCGTACGGCGTCCGCAATTCCGCTCTCCACCGCGATTCCCGCTGCTCCTCCGTGCGCGCGCGCGCGTTCGCCCGACGTGGCCCGTAAACGTCGAGCGCGAGCCGAGCGTGGGCAGAAATCGAGCCTGACCGCGCACCAAATGTCCCCGGCCCGCTCGGGAGTCGCCGACAGAGCAGTTCGCCGCTGTGTATCCCACTTACGGCACGACGGGCCACCGAACGACCGAAGTCACCGAACGACCGAACACGGATTCCTCGGCTTCGAGCAACAACTACGTGACGTGCACTGACCTCCCGTCACCGCTCGCCAGGTGCGCCAACCCGCGCTCCCGAGCGAATGTCACTAGGGCCGGCTTCCTCAAAGGGGGGTGCGTTCGGATATTCCCACTCCCAGTGTCATCCAGATATTATTTTTTTCTCTTTACAGTTCTCCGAATGCTAAACGAGGATAAAGCGACACTTGAGGAGCACTCGGGTGGGAAACCGAACATACCCCAGGCGACTCCGAAAAATAATTCTCGTTGTATGAATCGACTCCCTTAATTACGCTTTCATCTCGTCTCTATCTTTTTAAATATTAAATGTATACTTGTCTTTATTTTAAGTGCAAAAATCTAGATCAAACATGGATCATCTGATCGATCTGATCTATGAAGTAAAATTCACTGATAAAGAGCCATCTTCGGATATATCCTTCTCTTTCCTTTAAAGGCGATGTCATATCATCTCTCTCTTCATATATATGATATAAATCATATATTCGGATATATCGATTTAAATATTTACTCATCAAAACTATGCATTGCAATATAATAATTATAGATAGATAAATTTTTATGTATATAACAAAAATAAAACGAATTTATAATCAAACTTCGGAAATGGCAAAAATTTAAGTTTCGAGTTTTGTATTATTTTTGTTCAATTATTTTCTTCCGATACGATATATACTTTGTCTATTTTTGAGAATTAAAATTCTTACAATTCGAAACTGGATTTTAAAAAATTCTGAAAATTCTCGAATTGCGATTCTTGGAATTTTATTTAGAGTCCTTCACCTGTCATTTATCGATTTTCGAAAGTATTAGATTTTTACTTTTTTTTAATTCTAGGAATTATTGAAATTTTAGTTGGTACTGCTTTTACATTTAATTACATTCCCATTACAGACATTTTATCTTCGAGTTTGGATTGGAAAATTTTTCGCTATTAGTAATCACCAATTAATGATCACAGCACCTTTATATATGTCACATGAAACAATGCATTTTAATTAACATTTATTTTTACAATTTTCAAGGAAAATTCAGGAGACGTTTTTGTACTAATATAATAAAAAAAATATTTCACAAAATATATTAATACACACCTTTATTACAATTTCGAAAGTAATTAGCTATGAGTAATTTAAACGGCAAAAAATATAAAGTACAAAAATAAAGTTAAATATAATTCGTCACGAGGAAGGTTTTCATGCTGACTCATAGTATCTCATAAGTATCTAATCATATAATTTTGTACAATTGTACATTTGTAACGTTATAAAATTTTGGTAATAATAACTTTATTGATCTCATTAGTCACGATATATATATATATATATTGGATAAGATTACAATTCTAACTGCTATGGCCACAAACAGAAAACAACTACTCAGGAATAAGTTGTACTACTCGAACTAATGCAACAACAACAAATATCATTTTCATGATATCGCATGATAAAAATAAATCTACGGCTCTGTCGTTATAATACTGAGAAAGAGGAAAATTGAGATACTCAGCTTGACGAATTTTATCATGCGACTAACGTTTAATGTATATTCATCACATGAAAATTAACCCAGTTTATTAATTACCCGAATGCTGTATATACAATTAACAATAACATATACATATTGTCAAATCTAAGAGTACATACACATCCTTCAAAGTTAAGCGAGATTTACTTTTAATACGATAAGATGATCATTACACCCGTCATCTGTTCTTCTAATTAATATAATATAGAAACGCTCACACGTGGGTATGCCGTAACGCGTCCGCATTGTTATTTATCTCCGGTGAACTGATCATACGAGACTGTGATTAAATAGTCTTTGGTTATACTTTCATACAGCAAGTGTGGCTCAGGATGTTTGGTTTAACGTTTTTCATTCTAAGGAAATAAGTATCTGGCATTTTTTCTCTTTTTTTTTTTTTGATCGACTCGCTTCAGTTTCTAGTTAACCAAGAGAAGGTTTTTAAAATGAAATACGCTACGGTCGCGATATACAAAAATTTGTCTCTCTGCTGGCGATGTAGCATGTCTAATTCGAGTGCCATCACTCGGCGATTTAATTTACCTACTTGGCGACGTAAGTGCTGAACTTCCTCGCTGGGCGGCAGAGACACGTCGAGAGCATTAAAGGGTGTTTGTTCTCTGCACAGAAAGTATAACAACAAATAAGAAATAAAATATTAGCAAAAGATTCTATTATTCTATTAACGCGTGAAGAGTATTCCGTACCTGACGTGTCTTGTTATCTGCGTTTCCGTGTTATACGTCTTAGGTACTACCTCCATTACTTTTACGACTTCGTTGTTATGCACGGGAAGATCATCCTCGTCCACCGCTGGGAAGTAGTGATTGTTCAGAGTTAAATTTCTCGGAGGTGTCTGTCGACGACAAATTTTTGATAATAAATATCTGATGACAAGTTATCTCTCTCTCTCTCTCTCTCTTTCACACTCAAATTATAATTTTTTACCTGTACTCTGACTATAGCGGGCTCAGTGCGCATTACAGCATTTTCTAAAACAATCTCTGGTGGCGGTGCCTTGGTACCAACATGTTGCTCTTGCCCTGCAACAGATAAATATATTTATATAGCTGTTGTATTTATATAACCATTAATAAATTTATAGACCATTGTAGAAGAACAAGCATAGTAAAGTATTTGTGACACAATGCAAAATTGTAGTCATTTAAAATGAAATCTCACCGACAACAAGAATCCTCTCTGGCACGTGCATTTCAAGCTTCTCCATAGCAGGTATCTGACTCCAAGTGGCCCTATTTGTGATAGTGATGTCCTCGTCTGGGTAATCTCCGTTTACGCGAATGCTCTTGGGAACTCGCATCCGCGTGTTGATGTCCGCAGGATAGTTTGGATCGTAAAAATTCTCTGTTTCTCCATTAAAATGCGTCGGACTGTGCGTCTTTGACATTATACAACTGAAACCGAGGTTACAAGGGCAATCACTACATAAAACTCAAATATGTTACGAAAATATACAAGAACGACACCCGCGTTTACACTCTGACGTACTGATACAAAAGCCTTTATATCGTAGAAAATAACGTTCAAAAAACATTTTTAAAAACCATCTTTCAAATAGGTTTACAAACTGACAGTTTACAAGCTGATGCAATGTGCGAACAGTGAACCATCATGATATATATGTGAGAAAATCAGTGGTTGCTGCTGACATTCTGACATTGGACGTCATCCAGCAAAGGATCACACAGATGACACGTAGGGCAACGTAAATTCTTTCAACTTTGTTGTTTACTAAAGTTAAATTCTCTTTCTAAAAAATACCCATTGTAATCTTCAGGCCTGTTCTTTGTCGCTGCACTGACTGCACTAAAACTTTCTCGCTTTTATGAAATTTAAAATACATATACCTATATATATCTATTTTATTTTCCATTTCATTGAACGTGCACTAATTTCATCAGCTACAAAGAACAGACCTTTTTTTTATCACAAGTCACAGGACTCTCTTCGAACGGGTCGATCGAGTGCAACGAAGCAACGGTTCCTTGTCAACAAGACAATAATAAATCTCACACAGGCACAAACGACGAGGATTCGGTGTTTCGTGTAATCTTTCTTTCTTTGCTCTCTTTTTTTTTATCACTCACTCATTCGTGGCCAACGTTATACACATGCGGTTAGGAATCATTACCGAGGCTTGGGTCGCTCCGAAAATCATCCGGGACTACACTATCGTCCACAATACGATCGTGAATAGACGCAGATCGTTAGCGACCAACCGATAAATGTTGTTACGCGAGCGTTTCGCCGTAAAGAAGAGAATATTTACCCTCTCGCAACCCCGTGGGTTCGTCAGACATAAAACCTCCGCTTGGCGCTTTGTGTGTGAAGTTCGTTATGAATTTGATGGGTTAAAATTCGACCATGGAGCAGTGGGACGCGACGTAGAGCGGCGCTGCCATCCTGTTTTCGACCGCGACGTCGTCAAAGTCGAACGCGCGAAAATCAGGCGCCATCCGAATTTCAATAGCTTTTTATTTTTTTGCAACGCTACAGCTGTACAATTAATTGACAAATCATCAATACGATATACATTGAAAAAATTTATGGAAAATACATTGAAAGAGAATAAATACGTTTACAATATACCGTTTTATTGTAACCAAATCGCAATTCGCGTACAAAAATAATTATTAAATCGATTTAGTCTTTGTGATTTTTACATACGCATATATAACGTAATACTGATCTATAATATTGCCTACGGTTTTCTGTGAAAAACTTTGTTGACAGTGAACAAAATACGATACTCGGTATTGCTTAATTATTATACTTTTTTGACGCATTGGTATAAAAATGAAATATTATAAACAAAACTATAAGTCTGATAACTGCAGTATATTGTTTTGTTTAAAACATATATAGCATTTGAAAGTGCTAGATACAGCCTCAAAATATAGCATTTTTATACTTCTTTTGGATATATACATGTATCTATATATACCTATGTGTACATACATATATATGTACATATATTTTTTTTTCTTGCAACAAAAATCTTAAAATAAGATTAATTTTGTGTAATACTGATAACAAAATAATAAATATAGATAACATAATCAATAACAAAATAATTATAGAATTAGTAAATATTGATCACTATAGGTTTTTACATTCTCTTAAATTTGAGAAATAAACTTGATAATTTTCTTCTGCACCTAATAGTAGTAATAATAATAAGTAGTAATAATAATATAATAAAAGTAGTAATAATAATAACAATATAATACTAATAGTAATAAGTAATAGTAATAATAATAACAGTTTACATAACCATATATAAGTACAATTGGTTATAAAAAAATAGATTATAAAAAAAATTAATTCTAAATCATTATTTCGTAATATATAATTTTAGAGAAAGAATATCCAATTGTTGCACGAAATAAATTAGCGCCACATAGATTAGACCGAGTATGATAATAAATAATTGCTGTAACAAATATTTGACTGAACCTTGATTGTATAGTACATATCTTGCTTCAAAATATCCAACTCCAATGTAAACAATCGAGCTATGCTAGGTTTGTTTTTTCATTTGTACCTCTTTCTGTTATGTATAAACAGTTATTCCTATAGTTATACCAACAACAACACCTGCTATTACCTTGGCGAGAGAAGATACCGGTAATAGATAAGACAATCTTTTTCTAGCTCGTTTAATCTGAGATGACCAACAGCTTTTTCTGGCCCCCGCTGAAAAGCTCCTCTTCGAGGGCTCTTCGAAGGATCTCTCTCTTGGAAAGCTTATACAGCTCTTGTACTCGGAGCTCTCCCTTCTGAAGCTTACACAGCTTTTGTACTCGGGTTGTATTGGTGAATTGTGAATCTACAAAATGACGTATCATCTGTCTCACGGATAAATCAAAGAAATGGTGCATTGTACAATCCTGAACAATGCTCCGGCAACCGAACTTGAACTAATTCCGCAGAGAATCAATCATATACCTTGTTACTGTCGGCAAAAGCTTGCCAGTTGTGCTCATATTGCAGACTCAAACGACGCACGTACGATGTCAACGGTCTACGACGTTGTGGTTCACTATACGGACAGTAGACGGAATGTGCACACCTGGAAGTCCTGTAACCGTGTTAAAAAAGCGATTGTCACGCGTATAGTGCCCGAGGGGTGCGCAAGAGAGAGAATGGACGCTTTCCATTTGGTTGACACAATCAGTCGTTTCGCGTCAGCTTGTGCTCGCCAAATGGAAAGCAATAACGGGAAGGAAATCGTGCGACTGCTCCACGAGACTGATCTACGTAATATAAGAATCTCTACAAAGAGTCCTCGGAGGGTTTTCCTTCCTTCGCCCTCCCTGTTTACCGTCTTATCGTCCAGCGAGGTTATGGATTTCGGGGAGATTCTGTGAACGCGAGCAATGATATACCTCGGGAGGAATATTCTGCTGTCCATTCTGCGACGCGCGAATCTGTTCCCGTTCGTTCTGTCATTGCTACGCGTCGAGATCTCGTCGCGAGCGTTCAGATCCGTGCGTAGTACAGCCATTGCGCGTATTTTCAAACAAGCTGCGCGATGCAGTGATGCAACATTCCCGCCCGCGGCGCCCGCACGAAGTGAAATTCTCGAGGATATTGCGACAACCATAAACTAGACGGTACAAAAAGAGCGGAAGTCTTCATAGCTCGAATTCGATTGGTCCCAGATTGGACGCATTTGCGCCACTCCATTGGACGTTTCCCCATTCCGGCACGAAACAAACGGACGAATCGAGAGTCGTACTTCGTTCGCGACTGAGTCTCGAATCGAATCGAATTCTCGAATTCGCGAGATATCGCGATGTTTTCACGCTGGAAGGTTATGATTATCTCCCGCCAAAAGTTCCTCGCGGGGACTGTCCACGAGACGAATGTCGCGTGCACGCCCGTGTTGACGTGCTGTGTTGACAAACGCGATTTTTACGAGAAGAATAATGGACGATTCGCAGGGTAAGTGGACCGCCGAGCGCGATGCGATAAGTACATTTATACACTCGTGTCTCTTCAACCTGAATCCATTGCCATCACCCTTTTGTTTACATGTATTCCCACAACGGATTATCTATTAATTCAGCAGACATTGTGTATATTCTTATAATTCTTGAAAGAACAATTCTCTTTGATCTGATAATATGTCATATAGTAGAATACATTGATCCATTTTCACAGTTTTTTTTTGTTACGTGCAATTGAAGAGAACTATAGATTTACCTTGCTGAACATGTTTTTTAGCATCTACGTCTGGCAGGATCAAACGTCAGAAGACTGATAGGACCGGCAGGCTCTCGGCTCTGGAAAGATTGAAGGAAGCTCGTAGCGGCAAGCGCAAGTACGAGATTGGAGAGTTAGAAAATGTTTACGATGAAGTAGACGAGAAGGAATACAGTAGCACTGTTCTAAAACGCCAACGAGATGATTGGATAATCGATGACGGTAATAAAAGTTTTCGTATTATTATATCAGTCGTAATACTAAAAAAAATATATATGTATTATTAAAGCCAATTTAAATAAGTTACATTGAAAAAAGTGATTTGCTTGAAAAACATTTTTTCTAAGATGTCTAAATCTCTGCCTCAAAGATGTAAAAATATATAGATGTAAGAGATGTATATGTTGAATCTGAATTGAAGGAGAAAGCGGTTATGTCGAAGATGGAAGGGAAATTTTTGATGATGATCTGGATGAAGAAAGCATTCAAGAAGCTAGAAACCAGAAGCGTAACATGTCTGGCCCTAGAAAAAGGAGGAAGGAAGAGGACAAGAAGAAAGGGGATATTCAAAGTATGCTCAGAAATATGCCTTCCAAGAAAGATGCTGGTGTAGTTCAGATCAAAGATGATGATATTTTGGGAGAGTTGCTCAGTGAGATTTCTACGGATAAGAAGACAATGAATGGCCCTAAACCGGGAGGCAACAGAAACAAATTTTGCCACACAGTTCACTCTAATGTTACGTAAGTCAATGAATCTGTTCATTCTGTTTATACTATATTTGTGCTTTCATACTGAAAATTTGTAAAAATTAACTATATATATGCGTATATACATATTTATTACAGACAAACATATCAGTCTTCATCCGTTGACTCAAGAGTAGCTGATAAAATAACATATGAAAAGCCAGAGGAGAAAATTGTGTCAGAACCCAATAATATCACACAAAGTGTAAGTCAGATAATTGAGGATGTGGATGATACTGTAATATTTGATGCGCCGCAGAAGAAGAGCATAAGTAAACCAATAGAATCAAGTAATTCGAAAGTTAAAGAGGATTCGATTCCAGAAGATTCGAGCGCAAAAAAATCAATGGAATCTAATGTGCAGAGTGCAAGTCAGTTTATTGAGGATACGGACAGTCCTACGATGGATCTTAGCGAGTGTGTCGGAGATGTGAGAGTTGTTTTGCTTTCTTTTATCGTATTTTATTTATATATATATATAAAAGCGAAACTACATATAAGATACATTGCAGCTGTCCACCATAGATTTTGACGATGGAAGCATGGACGTTGACTTCTCGTCGTCGGCAAACAATGTTAAACCTCAGAAAAATGGAGTGGACGTACAGATTGCCGCTTGCAAAACTTCCGTCAAAAGCATGAAAATTGGTAATGCCGTTGACTTGACGGAGGTAGTGCCGCAACTAGTCAAAACGAAGGATGAAGAAGTATTTAGGTTCTACTACCTGGATGCCTATGAAAATCCCTACAAGCATCCTGGAACTGTGCATCTCTTCGGCAAGACCTATTTATCTAGCTACGACACGTACTGCTCGTGTCGCGTTACAGTGAATGATATACCAAGGAGAATATATCTCTTGCCGAGAAAATATGTATGTATATTTTTTAGTGACTTTTTTTTTTTTAAGTTTTATTCAATTGTAGTATACTATTATTTTCTAATTATCGCTAAAATCGAATACAGTTTATTTTTACGATCGTGAATTGCAGTTAAAGAACACCGAATCGCAATTAACCACCATGGAAGATGTGTATAACGAGTTTGACGAGTATGCCAATAAGATGCGTATAATGAAGTTTAATTGCAAAGAAGTGAACATGCATTATTCCTTCGAAAAGGAGGGTACACCGAAAACTTCGGACTACTTGGAGGTCAGATATGACGCATGCTATCCGGCAATCAATTCCGATTACTCAGGTCGGGCGATAGAACGCGTCTTTGGCACGACAGTGAATGCGTTAGAGCTGTTACTAATAGAACGAAGGATCAAGGGCCCCTGCTGGCTAGACATCAAGAATACATCGCAAGAATATACTGCAGAACGTTTTGTATGTAAATGCATTTATCGTATAGCAATAAGAAATAAATTTGATATATGATTTATTTTTATACTGCGATGCAACAGGTGGTTACTTCGGACATGAACAGTATATCGCTGTGCTCCCAAGAGAAAGCTAAGCCCCCGCTGGTGATAGCGACTCTAAATGTGAGGATGTCTTTGAACGCAAAGTTGCAGAACGAAGTAGTGATGGTTGTTGTATTAATTCATCATAGGTACAATGTCGATAAGGAACCACCGAAGCCGCCTTACGAGCGTCAGTTTTGCTGTAAGTTTACTTCTGCATTGCACCGTTCACTCGTTTACTCATCGTTTCTTTCACGTTCGTTAATTTTCTTTATGATTCTTTAATAATTTAATTTTCTTTAATAATTAAATTGACTTATAAAATTTTAATATTTTATGACTTAGAAATAGAGAAAAGATTTTTATTTGACTCATAATGACACATCCAATGTTTTACCCTTAAGTCGCAGATATTTTTTTATTTGCCAAGGCATTAATGAAGGTATAGCCTATACAATTAATTTGTAACTCTTTACAGTTGTCACACATCCACGAGACACCCCGTGGCCGCGGCAAATTCGTGACACTTTTCCGAAAGTCCCGAATATCGAAGTAATAAAATGCGAAACTGAAAGCGAGTTACTCGAAGAGCTGTTAACTTTAATGCAAAAAGCGGATCCCGATTTAATAATAGGCTACGACTGTGCATTTCAGTTTGACGTTTTGATGCAGAGAATGCTTGCATCGAAAGTGCCCAATTGGAACAGAATGGGAAGATTGAAGTTAACGACTCCTCCCTTACTTAGGGTAAAATACACATCTATTTTTTAAAACAAACTAGTAAAATAAATGTGTTATATTTACGTAGCATACTAAAATTATGTTTATGCAATTGGCATATAAACAATAAAAATAATTTTTCTAACATAAGATGACACAAGTAATATTTCTACAGGGGAAAATAATTCTTAATCAAGCGTTTGTCGGTCGTCCAATCTGTGACATACAAGTCTCGGCAAAGGAATTGAACTTAAAAGTCAGAAGTTACGATCTGCAATCACTTTGCGGCGCGGTAAGTCACGTCCGTCGCATTAGCGCTACATTGTTTATTCGCGACAAACCATTAATTTTGACAAACATTCAGGTATTAAGGACGAAGGAATACGAGTGTAAAGAGATCACGCCAGCGGAGACTCCATCGTTTTTCAGTACACCGGACAAAGTGCTAAGTCTAATGCATGCGACGTTGAAGGAAGCAAGATACATCATAACCATAGTGATGGATCTCAATGTTATACCGCTCGCGCTACAAATCACCTGCTTAGCAGGCACGTCGTTTCAGTATCTTCCGTTCTTAGTTCCCGGTTTCACAAGTTCGCGGTTAACTCGATTTAACCGAATGCATTCGATTCGCTTTATCTTTTTCTAATCTAAGAATTAGAAAGAGTAAACAGTAAGTTAAATCGAGATTAAGTTAATTTTACATTTGTGGAACCGGGCCTTAATAAACTATAACAGTGTAATTACAATTTTAATTTTTGCGAATTGAATGAATGCAGGTAACATTTTATCGAGGACGCTGTTAGGCGGAAGAGCGGAGAGGAACGAGTATCTGTTGCTGCATGCTTTTAATCTAAAAGGTTACATAACGCCGGATAAAAAAATTGAGAAGAAGGGGCGAGACGATGGTGAGATTCTTAATATATTTTTGTTATTACGACATTATTTATGCCGAGCGTATACTAATGCTGGATATTCGATTAGATGGTCCGCGTAGGAAGGCTGCGGCGTACACTGGAGGCCTCGTACTCGATCCGAAGAAGGGTTTCTACGATAAACTCGTACTGCTGATGGACTTCAATTCTCTGTATCCGAGCATTATACAGGAGTACAATTTGTGTTTCACTACCGTGCCCGGTGCGGCGTACGCCGAAGTCGAGGTAATTTTCTCACGTACAGACGACAGTTCGAAAAGACAGACATTTCGAGTAAAGTGTAATTTACGTGGTGCAGCAATTGAATATTCCCGAGTCGAATCTGGAATTAGGAGTGATCCCGACGGAGATTCACAAATTGGTCCAGAGCAGGCAGCAGATCAAACAGCTCATGAAAACGCCGAATCTAACGCCGGAACAGAAAATGGACTACCATATCCGGCAAATGGCGTTGAAGCTCACGGCCAATTCCATGTACGGATGTTTGGGGGCGACGCATTGTCGATTTTATGCTAAAGGCCTCGCCGCTCTGATAACAGGTAAGTGCGCGAGATGGATATTTAAAATGCATCGATGAGCATGAAACATTTTTTTTTTTCCGCCGTTCTTCAGCCAAGGGTCGGGAGATCCTGGAGGATACGAAGCGCTTGGTCGAGAAACTGCAATACGATGTAATTTACGGTGACACCGACTCTCTGATGATAAACACCAACATTCTGGAATACGACGACGTTTTCTCGATCGGCAGAAAGGTGAGAAAGATACTCCGTGTAATTTTGTATTCGTGACATTTATATCACACATGCGAGAGATATTATTACTAGCAACACGCTGCAGGATTAAATATTTTCTAGATTATGCGCGAGGTCAACAACCGATACAAGAAAGTCGAATTAGATATCGACGGGGTATTCCGGTATCTATTGCTGTTGCAAAAGAAGAAATACGCCGCGGTTACGATGTCGAGATTGCCAAACGGCCAAATACAATTGGCACAGGAACACAAGGGTCTGGATATCGTGAGGAGAGACTGGTGCCCGTTGGCCTGCGACACTGGAAAGTTAGCAGATACATGTGATAATGATAATATTTTTCCAGAGATTAATTTTATTCAAGTCTACTTAATTGTTATCTCGTCTTTCAGAAAAGTTTTGGACATACTTCTCTGCGATCATTCGAGCGAGACGCGTTTGGAGCAAGTCGTGCAAATTTTGCAGAACGTTGCGAAAAGCGTGAAGGAGGGAACGGCACCGTTGTCATCATTTGTCATCACTAAACAATTGTCGAAAAATCCTGATGCGTATCCAGATAAAAAGCAATTGTCGCACGTTATGGTGGCACTCAGACTGAACAAAGCGGGTGGTCGGATGTGGAAAGCCGGTGACACTCTGCCATATGTTATATGCGAGGTTTCATTTCGTTCTACTTTAATTCGCGAATTTTTGGAAAGAAAAATACCGACGAAAAGGATATGAAGATTATTTTATTTTAATATTAGGATGGAACTGATGCGAGTGCGACGGAGCGGGCGTATCACATCGACGAAGTGAAGAACAATGAGAAATTGAAGGTGGACGTCAATTACTATCTGCTGAGTCAAATATTCCCTGTAGTGTTACGAATCTGCGACCCGATCGAGGGGATCGACGATGTCTTCCTAGCCAACAATTTAGGTACTTCGGAACTTATTGCATAAACTCTAAAAATGAAATAATGCATTATATTTTACGTGCCAATTTGTTCGCCAGGTTTACAGTTTGTTTACAAGCCTAAGACGATAGCTTGCGAGGCAACCCTGAACTTACCGCTCGCCATCAATGACGACAGGTTCAACAATTGTCTGCCTTTGACATTTAAATGCAGAAATGAACGATGTAATACGGAAATAATAATTAAGGATACCGTTACAGAATTTGTAGGTGTCCGTTTCTCTCTTTTTTTATATACATTTTTTTATTTTATAATTTATTTTATAAGATTACTTTAAGAATCCTCATCATATCCTTCCAATTAAATTTTCATATATTTTTCTATGAGAGTTTTATATTGTGAAATATTTATATATGTTTATATATGTTATTTTTTTCTGCAGCATTCTGGTCGGCAGCTATCACTTAGCATGTGCCCCAATCAGGACTGTAAATTACCACCCTGGAAATATGCACACGTGATACAGAATGTAGTTCAGCTTGCCATGAGAAAAGCAATTACCAAGTACTACAGCGGCTGGCTCGAATGTGAGAATCCACTTTGTTCCAACCGAACGAGACGATTGCCGTTGGACTTCGCGAAGAAGTTTCCAGACTGCCCGGTGTGCAAGGACGTTTCCATGAATCGAGTCGTAAGTTAACTGAGTCAATGTCATATATTTTTACTCTGAGACTGTACAATATTAATATACACGTTTGTACGTTTTTCAGTATTCCGGGACAGATCTGTACAATCAGTTGTTCTACTACCATAAAATGTTCGACATCACTCAACCGGCTTACAAACGTAATATGAATCTCTATTGTCTTTTACCGCATTTTACATTTACAATGTCCGGACAAGTGTACGAATGGGCTTTCCGACCTTTTTTTTTTCAGATATGCTGTCTCAATGTCCACGGGATATGATAGCCGCGTACAGCACACTGAAAGAGGCAGTTGACAGACAGTTGAAGCGAAACAAGTTCTCGTGCGTAAATATCACAGGAATATTCAGCAGCGCCGCGGGCGCCAATAGCGCGGGAATGTTTATCAGTCCTGGCTCGCGGGAGGATTTCGACGAACTGGGAGATCTGTCCGACGACACGGATAAAGAAGTTTAGGGAGAGAGCGCAGTTAAGATACAAATCCGGCAAGACCGGAAGAGAGGCGATTAAGGGAACCTACATATTAAATTATTTTTTTTACTGAGATGATTCCGTGCATATACGTATCTCGTCCACGAATCCGCGTCACATGCGATAAACTCGGAGGAGGGTGCACTATGTCACGTACGGCGGTAGTCCGAACTTCTCCGGTTGAAACTTTTCAAGGCTGTCCAAGACCAGGGTCGCCTCGCTCGTGTATTGTTTCGGAAGCATCGGATCCGGCACCATAACGACCTGCATGCCAGCCTTAAGTGCCGCTTTCACGCCATTCGGCGCATCCTCGAAGACCAGACACTGAAAAGAAATTTTTGTAATATTACGACACTGCAGACAATTGACTCTTTTAAGCTTCGTTCACTCTTGATCCTTGAAATATAGTCTGAGTAAAGCCTTATTAAAAATGATTTCACATGCTGTACTTGACAGTTAAACGACCGGTCTTCGAAGATCAAGGCTCTTACCTTCGAAGGATCCGGATTGTCGGGGAAACGCTTGGCAGCTACGAAAAATATGTCGGGCTCCGGTTTCCCGCGCGCGACCTCGGGATCCGAGCCGCCGAGCACTTTGTGATGAAAGAGGTCGAAGAGGTCGCGCCAACGCCGGGTCTTCAACTCGTAGTTCCCGCGATCCGAGCTCGTGGCCAACGCAATCGGAACGTTGCTCTCTTTCAGGTGTTTCAATAACCGAACGGCGCCTACGTAATGCACATGCGGTATTGTATAATAGATATTGCTGCTCGATAATCCAACTAAATTATGAATCGTCAGATATCAACGACGTGTTTTGATGTATATATAGAGTGTTACCTGGCATGGGATTGGCTTGCGGAAATAATTCCTGAAAGATCCCAGTAATCTCTTGCATGAATTCGTCGGCTGTTAAAGGTAACTCCAACGTTTTAACCGCGTAGCCGGCTACGTTCTTGGTCTTGAAGCCCATCGTGTGCGCTTTGTGCTCCCACGTCCACTCCTTGCCGTAACGATTGGTGATACGGTTGAAGGCCTTGGTGTACAGATATTCCGTGTCTGAAATGAAACGGGATGAAAGGACTAATTACCGAGTCGCATGGCCGAAAGGAAAGAAGTCTGATCTGTCTCGACACTTACCGAGCAACAAACCGTCCATATCGAAAATGCAGTGCGTGACTTTGTTACACGTGTCGACGGACATTTTGCAATTTGAATCCCCGGGTCACTTAGAAATCTAATGTCTGGGGCACATCAAACGTGATGAAGCAGCGACGACGTGAACGAGAAGACGATAAGAAGGTGATGAGAAGGTGTTATTACGTCAATTACTTTATCTATAATCACGTGTTATTGCCATGTTAATGCATATGTTTTTCCATCTTAGTCATATTAAAACTATCGAAATTAATATTTTATATGATACGACGGACGCGTTTGACTTCGAATAAGTTTTACAACGAAGGAAATAAAAGCGAAGTATATTTTTTATGTGATATAATTTCTTCGAGAACGGTTTTTACCATAGATGTAATGAGTACAGATTGCGCGTTTCAATGAGGATAGTCACTGCCGATTTGGAAAGGTTAAAATAGCTTAATCTGTGTCGCTCTCTCATCTTAAGATATCAGTAGTGGGGGATAATCACCGAGTATGTATTATAGTTCAGTGGGGATAATGATATTAAATATTGCTCCAGAGCGAATTAAAGAGATGTTAGTACGATGCAGCATATCGCGCACTCTTTCTAATGCACAGAAGTGAAGACAATTAAGATAAGAAATGTGCATATAGTGTCTATACTTATTACATCTATGGGTTTTACTAAGTGTGTTGCAAAAGATACATATATTAAAAAATAAAATAACGTATTTTTTTTATTACAGAGAATATTAAGGCTGTTCTTGATGTCATACATATGCATTTATATTAATCTCTTAGTAAATATGAAACAATATATTCTAGCATAGCGTTTATTATTATATAACGTACATGAGCAATTGTTTTGATAAGTACAGCTATGAAAGAATTATAAAACGATAAAAAATATATATATCTACACACACATAAAATTTTTCATAAGCAAAAAATATTTAAATGGCCAAATCAGAAAATATTGAAGATAATTAATATATAAAATATATAAAACAAAGTAAAATTGAAAATATTTAATTTTACATATATAAAATTATACATATGTATATATTTATAAAATGTTTTTTGCTAGGCAAACTGATTCTAAATCACTTGGGTGTTTGAAAAAAAAAAATTCTCAAAATAACAAGTGCGAATAGTGTGTTCAAGAATTAACTCCCTGCGTTCGATTTGATGCTCATAGCGCTCGTGAGAGTCGTGAGCATTATTTATTCTTGTTTAATAAACATTTGATAAATAACAAGAAATGATTCCAAGAGTGCTGTAAGCGTCAAAGCGAACGCAGGGATTGTATAAATCGTTTTTCGATATCGACCACAGCCAGAAAGAGGGGAGGGAGTAATGAGCAGAAATGTCTCGATGTAAATTTCATGTAATGTGTAGATGTTATGCATGCAAATTTGTTGCACTTGCAATTCCGTGCTGCAGTTCTTTGTAATCTGCCTTTAAATCGTACAAGTAGAGAACGTAATCGGCCAATCCTTTTGCCGGTTAACCTATCGAGAGAGACCGCAGGAGTGGAATCTCTTGATTGATTAAACGAAATTGAAAAATGATACCGAAAGAGATGATTCCAGTTAGCCTGGCAAAAGTAATGAGAAGGAGTGTTCTGTCATTCTAGCTACCTGCTTCGTACGCGACGTTATCGCGAATATCCTGAATCGCATCAGCTGTGATCAGCTGTTTTTTTGCCGCTCTAAAACCTAGCACACCGCAAGGCGCAAACAGTGTCACCTCTCGTCGTCAGATGACGCCGCTTCGTCGGCGAGTTCGCGCAACGGAATCCTCCTCGCTTTTCGCGCGAGGGTCAATGGGTCAATTAATTATCTGTGAGGCAATGTCTTTAGAAACGTCTGCCGCCGCGCATCTTCGGTTAGACGCGAATGACATCGGGCTGAATTTTTCTGGGATGCCTTGGACCAAACTTCGATTAACTTGTAATAATCTACAAATTTAATATCAATACAGTATACAATCATTTTTTATATTCAATTTTGATTCAATTTTATTTATATATACTTACTACGAATTAAAGTCTTTAACAAAAAAAAAACAAAAAGATTTTAAAAATTGAATTTTCCAAAAGGTAAAGATGCTCAAAAGAAAAAAAAAAACAAAGAGAATGAGACTTTGGAGTTTTCGAAGATCCTCGGAGGATCAAGAATAATCAAGAGAAGGAGAGGACGCATGCGCGAGCTGCTTCGTTTTGTAACAGTATACGTGGTGCCCGCCGCGTAATAACGTTCCCCCCGTGACACGCGGTGTGTTTGGGGAAAACGAAAGAAAAAGTGTCCTTCACGCCGACAACGTCGAATTTGTATCATGACGAGGGCCGTGAGTTCGTCAGGTGGCAACGTATGCTCTGCGTGAACGCACAACGGTGATCATGGATCAGGTGATTATCTTGGTGTCGGTGATCCACCTGCTGTACTGCCCGTTCACGAAAGTCGAGGAGAGCTTCAACCTGCAGGCGATACACGATGTCCTCTATCACGGATTCAATTTGACGGAGGTAATGACTGAAACGTTAAACGGTCATATCGGCTTGTTCCGATCCGAGGATTCCGAGTCGTTCGGGACGATCGTTGTGCTCGCCCCGCTCGGCCGACTTGATCGCGATCGGGCCAGCCAGCGCGCAAAAAGTGCCGCATTATATTTAGTACCAGATACGCGTATTTATAAACTCGCGATCAGCTGATGCCATCCCATAATCCATTTAACGGGCAAATTTTCATTTTTTTTCATTTCTTATATAATTTAAACGCCGTTACTCTTCTCCGCTTCGAACATTTCCGGCGAACACACATGATCTGTACACGATTTAGTTTTGTGTGCATATGTATATATTTAAAAGAAAAAGATATTGAGGAGACTTTAATATCTTGTATTTATAAATAAAAAACGACCAGCTGAGATTCGAAAATCAGCTATGATGAAAGACAGAAGCAAAAATAGACTTTTATTGCAAGATATTTTTATTATCTGTATAAACTTCAAATTAAAATGTTGAAATAGATAAATAGCATTTTATTTGAAAAACTAGAAATAGAGGTTTTAATTTGACCTTGTAACTAATTTTATAATCAACTACATTTGTGTATTTACTAAGTGGATCAGCTGATGCCATTGTGGACCAGCTGATGCCACAAGGATACTGTTTTGCTGTTACGAGTCATTTGAACTTCTTATTTGGCGTCACCAATGATTCTTAATTAACATCGTACTTAATTTTTTTTCTCCAATAGTATGATCATCATGAATTTCCTGGAGTTGTGCCGCGTTCTTTCTTGGGGCCTATCGTCGTATCTGGTTTCGCCTCACCATTGGTGGCATGTATTAATTACCTGAAGCTCAATAAATTTTTTGCTCAGTATGTGGGTAAGTTTGGTACATAATTTCAAAATATAATAATTCCACATATTTTTATAGAATAAAGAGCCTTAATGTTATTTTCTTTCTTTTAAGTAAGAGCAACATTGGGACTGTTGGTAATAACTACGCTCAAGCTGTATAGGCACGCTTTAGAAAACATCTTCGGAGTGCAGCTTACGAAGTGGTTCATCTTCATAACCGTGACACAGTATCACTTTATGTACTATCTTAGTCGTCCACTGCCAAACATCATGGCTATGCCTTTAGGTAAATAAAGCAAAACTTTCTATGTGTTTACGTCTTTGCTAAATTTGTGTATTTTTTTCGTTATCTTAAAACGCTTAACTCCCGATATGAAATTTCACATATTCTTCCTTTTAATGTGTTGTAGTATTAGTGGCCTTGTTCGGATGGCTGAGACAAAATCACGTGTTGTTTATCTGGTCGTCGGCTGCAGCAATAATAATATTCAGAGCGGAGCTCGCCATACTTTTGGGACTGTTCCTTTTATACAATATAGCGAGCCAGAAACTTTCCGTACAAAGGTATTTACATATATATGGACCATTGATTCCTAATATGGCTGTAAGATTACAAACAGAAATGATTAAAATCATCATGGGGTCTTCTGCAAAACTGCACAGATTTGTAAGCTTTTCTTAAGTCAAATCTCTAATTGTTATGTGTTATTAAATACATTAACACGAAAATACCCTTGGATCGTCAAGACATAAGCCCGATTTCAGTTATTAAAAAAAGAATATATATATCTAATACTTTATATAATACTCTTCTCTCTCAATTACGTTGCTTATTACACAATAATGTTTTATAATTTTATAAAAATTTTTAGACTACTTAAAATTGCGGTTCCAGCTGGTGTAGTGTTCTTAGCACTTACTGTTACTATAGATTCAATATTCTGGAGACGCTTAGTGTGGCCAGAAGGCGAAGTATTTTACTTTAACACTATTCTCAATAAGAGCGGCGAATGGGGTGTATCCTTTTCAGACGTAATAAGCTTTTCCGTTAAGGATTTTCAATATCTCGATGGTAAATCTGGATGATAAATTTTGGATTGTAATATTCAAAATATCAAAAAAGTTATTTTCGATCTGTCACATCACAAAATGTGATTGATTTCCAGTACTTTCGAATTTCATATTACAATATGCGTTAACTATCCAAACTATTGTAAATTCTCAAACAGACACTTCCGATTGCCGAGATATTAAAAATCCTTAAATACATATTTGTATAATCTTTCAATATATAAAACAGTAAATAAACTTGACATACATGAATAGACATCGCCATTTTTATGGTATTTTTATTCAGCATTGCCGAGAGGTCTGGCAACTTCATATTTTCTAATTCCCGTTGGAATGTTCTGGGATGCTAGAGTTCGCGTGCTTACTGTTCCAGCTATCATATTCGTCTTGTTATTTTCGTTTTTACCACATAAGGAATTGAGATTTATAATATATGTATTCCCGTTGTTGAATATTGGCGCAGCTGCCGCTTGCCACAGAATGTAAGTACATTTTATTTGAATTACGAATTCAGTTAATTATCCATCAGTAATTCTACTTTACCATGATTTCTTTAAATTACTTTAATTGTTAAACAGTGGATTATAAAATGATTATACAATTATTATTATTATTAACATATTTTCTGTTCTTAATCAAATTATACAGAAAAGTACTGATATGATATTTCTTTCAATAATTAAATACATAATTTTTTTTCTTTTGTCAATAAAACTAGAATTCTAGAATTCTAAATTCTTCTAGAATTTACAGTTATAAGATCATTTTACAACCAATGATGGAGAATTAAGCTTCAGATTATGAATCTTTGCAGCTGTATATAATATAATGTAATAATTTGAAAAATCGTTTCTTGTTGGAAATTAGATGGGAAAACAGAGCAAAATCAACGTGGAATAATTTTCTAGCGTTAGCAGTCTTGGGTCATCTTGCATTAAATGCCATATTCTCCATGTTTCTATTATGTGTGGCCAGTTCTAATTACCCTGGAGGTCTGGCAATCGCTAGATTACACAGACTTGAGAAGAATTCTATCGAGCCAGTGCATGTGCATATTGATGTGTTAACTGCACAAACTGGAGTATCAAGATTTACGCAGACCAATTCTTCTTGGATGTACGTTATTTTGTCTAATAATAATGTTAATTTCTCTCACTAATGCTATTTCCATTATAGTACTTTTTAATGGCAAGAACATTCATTATGTTACAGTTACTCGAAACAAGAGAACCTCACTATTGATGATCCTGAAATGCTACAGTTTACTCACCTCTTAATCGAAGGAAAAAGCAAATATTCGCAGAATATAAAGCCCTATCTCAGTACACATAATATCATTGAGTTTATCGATGCATTTTCGCATATAACATTAAATTATAACATGTTACCACCTATTAGAATTAAAACAAAGCCTAGTATATTTATTTTGAAAAGAAAATTGAATATTAAATATGACCCTGATGAAGCAAGATCACGTATGTCTGTAAAAGATTTTGTAAACCAGGTAAACGATACAAAAAATATAAAACTGAGCACGTCATTTGAAGAAGAAATAGTTGACCAACTTGTAGACTCAAAAATAGATGAGAAGGTAAAACAAACTGTTGAACGAAATTTTTCGGATGTTGAAGTGGCTACAAAAGAAAATGATACAATGGAGGAACAAGTAGAAATGCCTGATGATTTGGTAGATGAAAACGCATTTATAAAAAATACTACCACATGGGAAAGTGTAAATAAATTATCGTCGAATTCAAGAGATAAAAATGAAGAAAATATTGATTCTCAGGAAGATTTTGAACATGTTTCTAACATTATTGATGCCAAATCTGACAAAAAAATAAAGATCGAAGAAGAGAGTGTTAAGGAAAAGTCTAAAAACAATATGAATGTACGGAAAATTCAAGAAACTTATGGTGTTAAAAAAACTGTTAAAAGAATGATTCAGGAAAAGATGTTAGAAGCTAAACAGAAAAAAGAGATCGAGGATGAACGAAATAATATAACACTTCCAGTAAAACGAATGAAGAAGAAAGGAGTAACAGATTTGTTTAAAAAGATAAACACATTGAAACAGGAATTAAAGGAGTCAGCGACCGTTACAGACAGAACACCAATCGAAGAGGAACTTAAGGAAGAACACGTAAAAGATGATGAATTTAGTGAACAGGAATCAGTTGCCCAAAAAGAAGATGAGATCAAGGAAATAAAATCAGATGATCTAGAACAATCTGAAAATATAACGGAAGAAGAAGACGAAATTGTGGATGTAAAAGTAGATGCGGAAAAGCTTGCAAAGTTACAAAATAAAGTTGACGCAGAGTTATTTGAAACTGATGTGGAAATGATCGAGGAAGAAGCTAAAGAAGAGAACATTAGAGGCAATAGAACCATCAATAAGTACACCCAAGCAATCAATGTACGAGAAAGGATAAGAAATATAATAAATCAGTTTAAGGAATTTGAGAAAGAGTTCATACACGATGATACTGATACAACGGCGAGTGATATGAGCGGTACAAATCACGTTGAGGGCGATTCGCGCACGGAAACGGATTATTCTGCAAAAGGTGACGGTCAGGTGAAAAAAGATAGTAGGGAAACTCTCAAGGAAATAATAGATCAAGTTAAGTATCTCAAGCGTGAATTAACTTCAGAGGAGGACGATCAATTCGATGAGATCGTAGCTAAGTACATGGAACGGCCGATCGATGAGATATTAGCACAACTTCTCGAGGCTCTGAAGGCTTTAATGCAACGAAGGAAAGAGACCTCGGAGAAGGAATATGCGAACAACTTGCACGAGAACAGGGATACTTATACGTCAGAAAGTAAAAGAAAATCGGCTGCGGACGAGTCCAATATAAATTCAAATGACGTAAATGTTCCAGTGAGAAGGAAGGCTCACAGAAAAATACTGAGAATACAGAAGAATGAGGTATAGGAAATTTTATTTAAAATGTTTCACAGGTAATTTTATCGAATGTTACTAGCGGAACACGTGTGTAATATTGTAACATAATATTGTAAATACGTTTTTTTCTGTGATATCAAGAAATATTGTACTTTTTAATGTACACGCTCGCGCATTATCAAGTTGGAAAGCGTAAAATTGACTTTTCTATGTGCTTATGCGCGATATTTATGATAGCGAGAACAGTCTGAAGGAAATACTATACAATTTTTCATGTTACATACGTATCATAAATATGATTTAAATTTTTATGGAATTGTGCAAAATTATGCCAAATATGCCAAAAAAAAAGTTAGTTATGTACAGTAAACAAAGTTGCAAGGATATATTTTTGTAGCTATGGCTTTACATTTGTATTCGTTGTATTTTACATTATAATTGCGGACATTCACGTCCATAAGTTGTTAACATTATACTGTTATGAGTTGTACTGTTGTCTTTTCACATCGATTTTTGCATTTAGTATTGCTTAAATATAGAAATTTCCGATAACGGTATGTCGCATCACACTTGTGGCAAATTAGATGTTAAATTTAGAGTGAGGTTGAAATTGAAATGAATTGTAAATTTCTACGTTCCGTCGCGCGGAGAATTCGTTGTACAATATCTAACAGACTGATGAATAATTTCCATATCGACGCCTGCAGAGAGTAATCGAGTGCCTTATTAAATCTTTTCCAAAGTTAGGGAACGATACTGAACACATAAATATACGTAAATGCATATGACATATGTAGTGCAGCGTGTGTATGTATGCGTGCGTAATATATTAGATGTATCGAGATGTTTTACATAAAGTGAAGTTGTTTGATATTCTAGTTAACAAATTTTAATTGATTCCCAAAACAGAAAATATCTGAAACTTCTAAAACATGTTTCAACGCGTGCAGTTAAAGAGAGGAATTATCGGTGATAAAATTATCGGTAAAAACTTAAGAAGAGCTTCCCATATGAGTAGAGCGATATCATCGTGTTAAACAGGAGCAAAGCTACCGTAAAGTTGAACAGTGCTTTATCGCGTGCGCCGGCTTTTAAGTAGGTTGGACGCCCGTCGTCGCACTAGTGAAATAAATGATGAGTGTATTAATACGAAAATTTTTCGATACAATTCTTAAGTCAAGATTTCTTTTAAGATTCCTCCGAATTGTACCTGCATCTTTGCCTGCTTCAATTTAAATTTCTCGAACTCTTTATTGTACTCTAGGAGCGGTTGGTTTGTGCCGAACAATCTTCGTGATAATGCAGCATTGTACAGGCGTTGTATCTAAATTGAGTTAAAGATCCTTAATGTGAAGATATTGAATTTTCCAAAATTCAATATTTATTGTCAACTTTATTAGATTTGCTTCTCTCCTTTCTATTATAATTTCTGCTTTATCTAAAGATATATAAACTTGAGTTTTTGAGAAATTTTATTCATAGAAAAAATATAAATTATTTTAATTAATAATAAGAGTTCCTTCAAAACTGTGTATAATTATATCTTCAACTTTATTTAACAGCTTTGACACATAGGTATATATTGGCCCTAAATCAATAGTACAATTTAATTAATAAATTAAATTATAAGTTATAATAACAGCTAGATTAAGAGCTAGATTAAGATTCAATGATTTAATATATGAAAAATATGTTTTAAATCCACAATTTTTTTTACACAATAAAGATGCATATTAATATTAATATTTAATATTAACATATTAATATTAATATTAATAATAATATTTAATTGATATACACTGCAACAAAATTTCTGAGCTACTTTATATTATGTTACCGTTTGCACATTCCTCATAAAGATTTTCTTCGAAATTCTTGATTTAATGGCAATTCCATTCAACATCATGTTGACAAATAAAACAGATATGGATCTTATCTCTATTGTTTGATGTTTGATCGGTTACTAAGAAACCAAACGTTTAGAAACGCACAATATTGTTTGGAGAAACTGTCATTTTAACATCAATATCTAAAATAATGTTAAAACTAATTACATTTAAAATTGTTTCATCAATTATACACGTACTCTCGAATCTCCTGTTTGAATTTTACCAGATTTTTCACAGTTTGAATTTCCGCCATTTTATTACAGAGTACGATTGAGCCAATACGCGTGAACCGGTGATTTGCCAGGAAAACTCTCTTCGGGAGTGCTCTAAATGAACCCGTAGCCAATGGCGCTGGCTGGGCAAGGCACGGCGAGCGGGGGGGCGAGAAGTGAGAGGCGAGAGCTCCGTCTAGTAGTTGTCGGAGAACCACGTTCGAAGGATGATCAGGAGCGGTGTGCTGCGGTCAGTGGCGAGCAGCTGAGAAACGTCCGGCGCATGCGTACTGGTCGCGCGACGCAACAGCCGTAAACACGGGCCCTTCCGCCGCCTCTCTTTTTTTTTTTTCCCCCCTGGTCGGCGTTCCTCGCGGCGCGGCGGGTCAAAAGCACGCCTGTCTGTACCTGTACGACGGGGTGAGCGCGGAAACGTGTGTCTCGCAGGGGGAGGACGCGTCGCGAGTCCGCGGCGTTCCCGCGCGCGCGGGGTATACGCGTGACTACCGGAAAGATGGTGGTTCGTACGGCGACGGCACCGCGTCTCGGCATCTCGTGATATCGTAAAATTTTCACGGCTCGATGGTATGCGGTGACGTCATCCGAAACAGCTCTGGAAGGATCCAGCGAGACAATAATGGCGGGTGGGTATGCCGTCGTGCGTGTCGGCGCGGCGTCGGGAGCCGATACACACCCTCTCGCGCCACCCTTGCCTCCCGTGTTACTGTATTTGTCGCCACCACCGTTACATGGCCTCTACATTTCAGATCTGTACGCGAAGTACAACTGCACCTATTGCCAGGAGGACATTGCGGGCCTACGTGTCAATTGCATCGAGTGCCCCGAATTCGACCTTTGCTTGCAGGTGGGTCGACCGTTCGGACGACCATTTTGGATCACGTGATAGCCTCGCCTCTTCCTGTTTTTCGAACTTACCCTCCTTCCCCTCCCCCCCCCCTCTTGACCCGATATCTGTGCTCCCTTTTTCACCCTCATTCTTTCCGTTCGTTCCCTTTTTTTTTTTTTTTCGTACTAACAGTAATTTTGGTCGGACCCACTTCTGCATACGTTTCCTCGCATGCGTTTCCACTTTTCTCGCCCTCTATTTCCTTCCTCTCTTTTACCGCCTTTTGTTCTACTCGTGAATCTATGAATGAAACACCGGTGAAGGCTAAAATGCACGTGGGCGTACTGGCGGATATTTTGAATTGTGACGTCTCTGTAATTTTTTGACATAATTTTAAGTCGGTGATTAGGAGGGCTAAACACTGAATATAATTATCTAGGGAGATTATTCAGATTTTTCACGTAATACAGGAACTTGATCAAATTTTGAATAAATTTATGATTAATGTGTAGGCATTCTTGAATTTTTCAGAGTTCCAAGTAACTTAATAACAAATAAAATATAAGAAATTTGAAAAATTATGTTTATACGAAAGAATGGACTTTAAAAAACATTTTGGAATTAAAAAAAAAGGAATAAAGTTTTACTGTATTATTTTTGTAAAAAGAGTATAAAATGTTTATTCTACTTAGGTTATGTATTGCGCGACATAACCTCAATGCCGATTAAATCGTTATTACAGAAAATAAATCAGCGCTTTCTTCGATATTTCCAGTTACTTTCTTTTTGGTATTGCATTGCATTATATTTTGTTAATTATTTATTATTTGGAAGATGGCAGTGGCCGAAACCCTTTTTATGTTAAAAGATACAAAAAGTCATGTAACTTACCTCCACACTTTTTTTTAGCTGGGGAATTTTAAGGTACGATTTTATGCTGACGCTCATATTTGGCGTCAAAACAGGCACGTCATCAAAATTGACGCCTGATATTTATCAGTTTTAATCATATGATCTGTTTTTTTGACGCCAAAAATGAGCGTCAGCATGAAAATGGTACTTTTAAACCTTCGTGGTCACATCTTTTGAAACCTTGAAAGTTCCGTAAGGGCCTATCCAGACAAAAACTTGCGTGGCTGTATATGCATAAAGAAAATTATCCAATTGCATTTCTATTACAAGAACACATATAAAATGCGATTGGATAATTTTCTTTATGCATATGGAAGCAATTTTCATTATGGAAGTATGCAAATTTGTCCTGGATAGGCCCCAATAGTCACATCGGAGGTAGCATGATCCCAACGCATTTAACCGATTGCCGTTGTTCACAGTTCTTTAAAGTCAAACAAATTATTTAACATACTTTAAATTTATTATAGAACATAGAAATATAGCGGCTTTGTATAAACACATTTTAATTTTAATATATTAAAACAAACATGAAAGTAAAAAGTTTTAATTTTTCTACTTAATCATAATTTTTAAAATTTTTTAAATAAGAATTATAACTTCAGATATGATACTTTCAGAAAAGAAAAAAGTGTGAAATTATTGCAGTATAAAAGAGTATTTATGTAGTACAAAAATATGATTATTATTCTAATTCTTGGTTGAATTATAACTATGAAATAATATGTAATTAATAATATATAAACAATAGAAAATTCTTCAAAATTTTTTGGAATCTCCAGATGACCACAAAGGGTTAAAGTATTGGGTAATGCATTGCAATATACAAATATTCCTCTCAATAAGCAGTAATAACACAAGCCAGCAATATTATTTGCCATTCGAATTATTTAAATTTTTGCATTTTATTTGTGCTTGACAAGAAATGGCATTCTAAAAATTTGAATCTATCTTTGAATGTATGTATATAAAATGTATGTGTCTGGCAAATATTTGCAAAGAAGATAAATTTAATAATCAAAAGTATACATGCCAAATTGAGAATATAATTAAAAGATATTTTAACTTTGTAAATTGCTTTCAGTGTTTTTCCGCCGGTGCTGAAATTGGTCAACATAAAAATAATCATGCCTATCAATTTATGGTATGTATCGATTGTGGCCAACTTTAAAATTGTACGTTGCAGAAGTGCTGCGGCATTAATATATGTATTTCTGCACACATCATTTCAGGACTCTGGTACGATCAGCATATTCAATGGTCGTGGCAATTGGACAGCCAGAGAACAACTGAGACTTCTGGACGCGATCGAACAGTTTGGCTTTGGTAACTGGGAGGATATCAGCAAACATATCGAGACCCGTACGCCAGAAGGTGATACTACCATAAATTTCAAAGAATCTCGGTTTTTTTTTCGCTCGATCCTAATTCAATTCACATACATATATGACAAAACTTCTAAACAATAAAATATTATATTGCACATGATGCCGCTTCTTAGGAAAATAGGAGACATAAATTGTCTCCTGTCCCTCAAAGAGGCGTCGTCATGTGCATTATATTATTTTGTTGTTTAGAAGTTTTGTCCTCTAAAGACTAATATATCGCAAGTTTCAGTTATCTTGGAAGTAAATACATGTCTTGAGTACCTTTGCTTATGTCACAATGACATATTTTTCCGTTCTAAAATTTCTAGTGTTTTAATATGTGGGATGACAAGTCCGGGGAATTGAACTCGGATCTTACGCTCGGCAGGCAACTGCTCTATGCACATCCGGCATCCCGTTTTACGACAGGATTGATTTTATTGTTACAGAAGCGAAAGAAGAGTACATCGCTAGGTATCTCAATGGGAACATCGGAAAGCATACATGGCCACCCACGGATAGCTACGTACCAAATCTCACGGATCAGACGAAGTCCGATCACGGTCCTCTATCGCCTGACCTCACGTCTAGACTACCACCATTGGACATCACCCCGGAAGAAGCCGCGCAGTTGGGCTACATGCCCCAACGAGACGATTTTGAGAGAGTAAGTATTCGGACAAAAATCTTAAAACACGATTTGATTTTTCTTAGAGAAATGTGGTTTGATGATTATAATGTTTTTGTTCAGGATTACAATCACGAGGCCGAGTCTCTCGTTTCTTCATTGTTCCTGAACCCTGCCGAGGACGACGATCTTGATATTGCACTTAAATTAGCACAAGTTGATATGTACACCAATAATCTCAGGGAGCGAGCCAGGCGGAAACGCGTCGTGAGAGATTACCAGCTTGTGTCGGCTTTCTTCGCGTCGTCCAGGAAAGACAAGGGAGTGAAGAAAAAATGGACGAAGGAAGAAAAGTACGGTCTACATTAATGCGTTTTTTTTTTCCTTTATATGTCTCGCGAAATACTTCGACAGATATTTAATTTTCCTCCGTTCTCGCTCGCAACACGTATTAAAAACGTTTCGTTTATTTATTTAATGCAGAGAATTTAGGGACAGAATGCGTGTATTCGCACAGTTTTACACAGCACAAGAGCACGAACAGTTCCTAACAAATCTCGAGAGGGAGAGAGAATTGCGCTTACGGCTCTCGGAGCTTTATCGATACCGCGAGAACGGCGTTACGAGGCACGAGGAGTGCGCTCATTTCGAGCAAGTTCTCGCGCAAACTCAGAGACAGAACGACACAGTGGATCATTGGACTGAAAAGAAATCTGTAAGTATGCACTTCTTATTTTTTTTTTGTAACCCTTCCGTCTTGTTATTACACTGTATGGATGTAGAATGGGAGTTATTTCATGATACTTTCATATATGTGTAAAGCTATTTGTTTAAAAGCTAGTCAAAAGCTAGTACTTACACGACAAAAGTATGATAATATTATCATAGCCTTTTATACTAACAATAAATGCTAACGCATGCTGAAGCTCAGTACATATCGATGTATGATGTCACTGTGTGACAAATTCTAATCTGAAAAATAGTATTGGACAGTAATGTGACAGTATTGCGCTTCTTGTGAATCGTTATACTTTGTTTATACTTTTGTGTGTACTTTGTATAGATATTCAACATTTTAATTGTATTGCTGTATTAATTTACACATAGATATTTAACATTGAATTTGTGTGTTCTATATACATGAGTGTGTGACATTTACATGTGTAATAAGATACATATCAATCTTTCTAATTCTATTATTTTCATTTGTAAAACTAAATTCTATAATTCTATATTTTATATCGATTTCATACTTTTGTATGAAATTGTGAATAGATATATAAAAAGAAAATTAGTTAAAATACTCTGTTTCTACATCTTTTATTCTCTTTGTACATTTGTACATGCACAACAAAAATAAAAAAAATAGAGACTCTTAATTATACTGTATATACTAGCTTTTGCTTCTTTTTAACTAATTCTACTGTTTATGGTGCGTGTTGCCAGGAATTTGTGAACAGATTGTATCAGTTTGCATTTCACTTAGGGCAGCAGTGGGCCGTCCACACCAATACACCGCAACATCTCAAAAAGAAGGTGAGAGAGTCATATTTGTTAGGATTAAATGTTATATTTTGTAGTGGGACTTATAAATATCGTCACTTTTTGTATTATTTGTAGTGGGACTTATATAAATATTGTCACTTTTCGTTATTATTACGCATACCCCTGTCTATTTTATGTTCAAATTTAATTTTGTCTGCTTTATTGATTTCATTAATGTCATGGCTATGATCTTCAAATTGCATAAATTGGTATTGTTACAACATGTTAGGTTACTGTCGTACTTCTAAAATCCTAAAATTAAATTAAAGACCCGATCTATATATGATTGAAGGAATTGTGCACACTTTTTTTTATTTACAGAGAAGAAGAAAAAAGTTACTCTTCCACCGACCGAAAATACACTGTAAAGCAAGACTCAGCCAGCTCCACAGTCAGTCAAGCCAGTCACAATCGGACGACGACTCCAGCCAATCAGTGGGCGGAGTCGGATAGCAATCCAAACACTTCCAATCAATCGACTTCCAGCCCCAACTCTTTGCAAGAAAAAAGTTACAGCGGTGGTACCATTTCTAGCCAAGAGCGTGATATAGAATTGGAGGCTGCGTCTCATCTTTTAACGAAGCAAGAAAAATCCTTATGTATTCAACTTGATCTAAAGCCGACTCAGTATTTGACGCAAAAGACATTATTATTACAAGTAAGTGATGAATGTCGATTATATAATTTTTTCTTGATTGTTGCAATTGTACAACAATTTTTCTAATAAATTGTTTTTAATGTCACAGGAATATTTAAACGGTAATAGGAGATCGAGTATTGTACCTCAATCAGAACCAGAAAGCAAAATTCTTCATTATCTAGTAACTAACGGTTGGATCACAGCCAATTGATCAAACGTGTAAAAATTTGCGACTATTTTGCCACTCTAAGTCATCTCTAATCTTACAAGCTAAGTCTTAGATGTAACTAAAATTTTTTAAGTCTGATTCAGTTAAGTAAGACAGGCATAAGGTGAGGGAACGAGATAAAAGAAGAAGAAGAGAAATCGCATGCGTGCATGTGTGTAGTAGTTTCATTGTTGCTGATACTTTTTACACAGTGATATTGCTATGATATAACGCGATCTATTGTTCGACGTAGGATCAGATAGATTCGCAATCAGGCCCGATTTACGTGTTTAGCATCTACGATATCTGGCAATGAGTTCAGGGCCGATTCTATGATGATAAAATCTCAGGAAGTGTTCAATTGCTTCTCTGTTCTTTTTCTTATAGAATAGCCTTTCTTAGGCTGACTGTAAATATCAAGAATAACAAACAATTTAATTTATCGCTGTAAGCATGAATAACTCTAGCTATACACTCTGGAGTTTCTGAAATCTTAGTGAAATTTGAAATTTTATATTATTGATAGAATTAGTAAATAGAATTCTATTTACTAATGCTATTGTGAATAAATAAACGTATTTTTGTAGTTCATTTACGATTGATTTAAGCAAAAAATTTAATCACAATATGATAATTTTCTCGAGCATTAGAAAGGATTGTTTTTCGGTACTTATTACAATTTTAGACAACTGAGTGAATATATTTTTTTTTTAGTTCATTTATGATCGATTGAAAAAAAGTTAATCATGATACGATAAGTGATATAAAACATAAGTGTGGTATAACTAGGGTTAACAAACGTTAGTAGAATCAGCCCTTAAAATGTTTTATTTGTCACTTTCAATTGAATGCTGTTTGAACGAATCTCTTACACTGCCTACGTAGAGCCATTGAACGTATTGCTCAATTAATTCTTCCACTGTGTTATTTCCGTGTGTAGATAATACCTGTTGAGCACTCTTCTTTCTTAAATTTTAAATTGTTATCATATTCGGCAATAAGGAAACGTCCAGATTATTCACGTGTCTCTGTTTTTAAATTACAAAATTCCTGTGGTACACAAAGCAGCATATTAAAAATATTGAAGCTTTTTAGGCCAATATAATCTATTGCCTGAAATTATTCCACAATGGGCTACTTTATTCTGATTAGTATTATTATTTATTAGATAGTTATTTATTACTATAAAAATATTGATGTATACGAGAGGACTAGTTGTAACATAGAAGAGATTGCTTATTTTACAAAAAATTTAGAGTGATAAATCTCGATAAATCGATTGACAATCCTCATAATTAAAATATAACATTGTGCGTACCATGCAAATTATGTTCAAAGCATGAAAACATAATCATGTACGCGACACTATATAATGTTTCATAATTAAAGATTTCATTTGGGCTTAAAGTATTCCTTATTGACGAAGAATGATGCGAATATTCATATATTCAACTAATATAAGATGTACAATATTGGATAATTTGTCTGTTATTTGTACAGTATTTGTATATACGACAAGGGACGGAATACCTTCTTAATGATAATATGCTTTATTTGAAGCACAAAGAAATACAATTTTGCGACATATAAAGTGTCTTTATCATTATTATTACGATAAAATTTTAAATCAGATTTTTCGATAGAAGTGAGGGAGACATCTAAGGGCGGTATTCATAGTTGATTATAATTTGAGGATAATAATCATAGATCTTTGATCATTCGTGAATTTATTTTTAATTTTTACAAAGATTCATTATTTTCAATTAATTCATAAAACACTGATTTATGAATTACTTAATAATTATTTCGACTATCTCAGATTGATAAATGATAGATTTGATCATTATTTATTTGGATTATGAGCGTCTCAGGTATATCAATTACGAGCATTTAATGTTATTTTCTAATACACCTTCAATCATATATAGTGTTTATAATCATTATAATAAATTATTAAATAATTAGATTTTAGATATGTGAATATTTTTTTAATTATAAGATTATAAACGAAATATTAAACAGAAAAGCTTCATTAATTATAGTCAAGACCTTACTAATAAATCTATGATTATTGGAGCTAATAAGTGAAGATGAAGAGTAAGTAATAACATATTTTTCAAATGCAGATTCGTGAAACAGATATCTGTGAATTGTCCAAATGAATAATCCAAATAATTGAATAACGATCAATCTCTAATTAATTATGCGCTTAATTAAAGATTGAAAATTATATTTACAACTGTGAGTATCGACCTAAAAGAGGCTTTGGGATCGTAATTATTTTCCATCACATCCGAAGTCAACATCGACGAAAGTAATCTTTTAATTAATACCAGTAGGCGTGTGTTAAATTTTGTGATATCACGAAAGCTGCCTCCACAAGAAACATTCATTGAAACGTTTCTTTCAAAGCGATATACACAAAGTGTATAGAAACTATTGAGGGGAACCATCTTTATTTTTGCCGTACTTTGACGTATTCTCTTTCATTCAAGGTTAACAAATAATTTATCGATCAATATTATCATATAACTATAAATAAAAACTAGGAAATTTAAACGAATCTCGTTAAATATTTTTTAATTTCAATGTCATTAAAGAGATCCGATTCATGAATGAACCCCTTACGGTCGTCCGGTATGAACAATTACGATTCTTATTTTACAAAACATGAGATAATACCGCGAGCAATCGTTTTTCGGAATATGCGGGACATGCTCTTACGTTACTTACTTTTAAAGTACAATAAAGCAGGAATTTTGTAGCTGTACGATAATATGTTGTTAAATATTATTTAAATCGGTTGTCCCTGAAATTTTCACGCTTATTAAAATTGTATAAGTCTAAATAGAGGTGGACACGGTGGATTGTATATATAGGTCCTAATGTAGATATAAAAAGAGAGCCTATCTATTTGTACATAATAATACGAGTAATAAAGACCTACTCAGGTTTAAGTAGATAGACAAATTCTATATCCAGACTTTCTCTTTTGTGTGCGCGTGCCTGCGTGCGTATCTGTGCGAGGGAAAATATTTGTATGGCAGGGCGACGCTGAAATATAAATGCGACTCGCTCATATTTTGTATAGATATTAAACAAATACCTCTCCCGTTTATCCGACTATATTTGGTGGTGCATAGCTGATTATATATATATACGTATATATATTACTGGGACGGCTTGTTGCCAATGGACGATCGAGATCAATGAGATTAAAGGTCTCGTCTTCGCGTCATGTGCATAAAGTCGATATTTTAGCTGTATATAGTGGATCAACATCGAAATTTCAGAAGAGAGAGAAAAAACCAATTCTTATGAAACAACTGTAGTCGGATAAAGACGCGTATGAAGTACAGCTTCGATCACAATAAATTGTCTGTATGATATTCGACACGCGTGTTACACTGTGCGCACTATTTTCTCAATTGAACAACAAATTAGCTCTTTACAACTTACTTATGATGTACTCCAATACGGATATTCATCGAACATATTGTGAAATAAATTATGCGATATTTTCATTTAAGAAGGATTCATTTGATTGATTTCTACAATATTATTTCCTTCTTGTTTCGCTCCTTCCTTCTCGTCGATCTCCCATACACAAATACAAATTAATTACGTTGATCCCAGCCGAACAATAGCCAGATAAAGTCTCGTGCGAAGTACACGTTCGGTAATAATTATACTGTTGATTACTGTAATAAGTTTAATTTGCTTCCAAACGAAATCATTAAGTCACAGCTAATTAAGTTGTTAGATTAAAAACGTGTTATGCTTTTTTTTTCTAATTATCTGCTATCCTTCAATTATATTTGTCTCACACAATCCTGCGTTTCTTCGAAACGCAACGCGTTATGCTTCTAATACCTGTTTCAGTTTAAATATGTTGTGTGTGTTTGTGTGTATGTGCGTGCGTGCGTGTGTGTGTGTGTGTGTATTTTAAGATATTTTTGTAAATAATACGTTATATAAAGATGATCAATTTGTTCTTATTATCTATTTAAATTTTTGTGATAAAAAACTATAGATTTTATAAAATTAATAATTCTTTAAGGTTTCACAATGATTCGCCAATTAAATTAAGCGAATAATTTATTCTTGATTTCTGTCATTATGTCAAGTTTTGAAAAATGTTTAGCTGTAACATTTGAAAACATGAGATAAAAGATAGAGCGGACATTTTCTGGAAGTAATATCGCTCGAGAAATGAAATAAAGAATAAATTATTCGCTTTAATCAGCAAATTATTATAAAACCTTGAAGATCGAATTATTAACTTTATCATTATTATTGCGACAAAAAATTGGATTTTATAAAGTTAATAATTCGATCTTCAAGGTTTTATAATAATTTGCTGATTAAAGCGAATAATTTATTCTTTATTTCATTTCTCGAGCGATATTACTTCCAGAAAATGTCCGCTCTATCTTTTATCCCATGTTTTCAAATGTTACAGCTAAACATTTTTCAAAACTTGACATGATGACAGAAATCAAGAATAAATTATTCGCTTAATTTAATTGGCGAATCATTGTAAAATCTTAAAGAATTATTAATTTTATATGATATATTGACATATTGTTTCAGCTGTCGATCATTATTAAGAATTTGATCTACGTCTATGTTTTCACATATTATATAGATACTTATCTTCTGCGTACACATAAATTAATGATAATATCAAATCGATGTAAATAGAGAATGAAAAATAGCTCTTCTATTTTTAAAATGGCAGTCCTACCTCTTTAGTAATTTAAAGTAATTTGAAAAAAGTGCGGATTATAAAATAAATCATGATCATATACTATATATCAGATTAAAAACAAAATTCTACTCCTGTAATAAATACGTTATTCGCAGAAAATGGATTTTAAAATTATATACGCATTGAAAACGTCAGGTAGTTTTTTTTTAAGAAAAAGCTTTTTTAAAAAAAGTTATGGCAACGACACTTGGTTTAGTCAGTGAATTATTATAAAACCTTGAAGATCGAATAAAATCCAATTTTTTATTGCAATAATAATGATATATTGACATATTGCTTCAACAGTCGGTCATTATTAAGAATTTGATTTATATCTATGTTTTCATGTTTAATAAATACTTATCTTCTAGCGTACACATAAATTAATGATAATATTAAATCGATGTAGGTAAATAGAATGAAAAATAGCTCTTTTCTTTTTAAAATAGCAGTCACCTTCTTTTAGTAATTTAAAGTAATTTGAAAAAAATGATCATATATAATAATTATCAGATTCTCAAAAAGAGCAATCTATTCTGCATCCTATAATGAGTTATTCACAGAAAATGGGTTTTAAAATTATACATACGCATTAAAATTGTCAAGTGGTTTTTTTTCTAAGAAGAAGCGTTGTGGCAATGACACTTGATAATCATTTGCGTTAAATTTTCCGTTTTTTATAGCGGGGAAAGAAAAATTATAATGCGTCATTAAAACCGACCATGACGCAGCGAGCGTTTTTCACCGACGAGTGCGAAGGTGAAGTTAACGATGAAGTGCAATTCGCGGAATAAATCGGTACCATTCCCACCCGCCGTTCGTCTCTTCGCACGTATATAAACTCAAGTCAACACTGGTCTATCCGTACAATTACATCAGATCGTGAATAATACGTGTTAGGTGAGCATTTATCCTATGTCAGTCATCTCAAAGAAACAGAGTCGCGGCGCTACTCCGTCGCTTTGAAAACTTGATGTGATTTGCGCAGAAAATTAACTATTATCGCGCTCGTGGGTCCGCGCCGTCGAATGTAGATCAGTGTGTGTTAACTTTCGGAAAAGAAGATAATTGCATTGGTTATTTAAAACTGTGCAAGTTTATATGTGACGCTCTTCTAAAAGGGATTGAATTTGAAAAGATTACACGTGTCTCTATAAGTTCTCATTCCTCGTCGCACGATTACGACGCATGATCAACTAATGCAAATGTCTTCTTTACGCAACACTTCCGACATTTAATCGTTGTGTGTCATTACGTGTTTCGCAAATGCGGTTTCCATGTTTAATTTCTGAAGAAGCACCGAATCGGTTTCGCAAGGTGTTCTATTGAAGAGCGGATGTGTTAAATTTAATGATATTCTTCCAAGAAACGCGTCGATTTTCCCTCATTTTTTCGCGGACGTTTTTTCGTGGTACAAAAATTATCGGTAATATAGATTCGCTATATGCCATTAACATATATGATACTTTTACGTGCGATTTTTTTCAAAATTACTCGCGCCACAAATCTGCAGTTTCCCGAAATTCGAGCTTCGCGTTAGACCGCGTTTAATTAGACATGTACGATTGTTACAGCCATGAAACTCGCACTGCTTTGCCTGCTCGCCATTATTTCTGTCGTCTATGTGTACGCTGCAGACGACAAGTACACTGATAAATTCGACAATATAGATGTAGATCAAATTCTTAATAACGACCGACTGCTGAAACGATATATCGATTGTTTGCTGGACAAGCCCAACGTTAGATGCCCTGCTGAAGCTATTGAATTAAAAAGTGAGTATTGCGCATGTGTGGCTTCTACCCACGATTATAGATGCAGTCTTAATCGAAAAAAAAAAAGAACTAAAAAACTTCAAACGACTTAAATTGAAATAGATTATTCATCTGCGCGCGCGCGTGCGTGTGTGTGTGTATGTGAGCTTAGATTTAGAATGTTAATTATACGTTATAATCATTTATCTTCATCAAGATGTCGGAAGATTGTAAATATATTAGAAAGATAGAATAACCTCTCTCTCTCTCTCTCTCTCTCTCTTGTTTTCAAAAGCAGCTATACAAATATATTTCTCAGAGATGTTTTAGATCTTTGAAACTTGTGACGTAAGAAGTGACATGTTAAAGATTCTTATCCGAGAAATATGGAAATTTTTTTTTTTTAAACGTGGTTGGAAAATATTTTTCTTTAACAAACATTTAATCGCTATACTACGCAACTGACTAATAACACTCAATTTGTTAGGACTTCTAATCACATGTTAATGCAGTGCTTTTGGCTAATAGCATGAGTTATGATTAGCAGTCAAAGGTGTTAAGATATGATTGGAGTTATCTTTCCTAAGTGTTCTAAGTGATGAAAAAAATTATTATAATATTTTATAAGAATTCGTTATATATTTTTGTGAAAAGTTCTTAAATGTCTTCAGATTCTGTAAATTTTCTTCGGAAATTATAAAATGAGAAATCTTAAAAATATTTCAGAATTCACATATATAAAGGATTCGAGAAGACTTTCTGAGAAATATTCCACACAATTCGTATTCAAAATTTCAGAAATTTTCTAAAAAATTTTAGAATTATTTAGAAATTTTGAAAAATTTTGAAATTTATACAGATATATTGAAAACTTATATAAAGAATTGCAAAAAAAAATTTAATCGATTCTGAAGTTATCAAGGCAATAAGTATTTGACTGCATTTTTAACGTTGAATAAATAATATAATTGCAGAACATATAACCGACGCGTTAGACGATGAATGTTCAAAATGTTCGGAACACCAGAAGGAGATGGTGAAAAAGGTGATAAAACATCTAATAATTAATAAGAGAAGCATGTGGAACGAGCTGAAAGCGAAGTACGATCCGGAAGGGAACTACGCTAAGAAGTATGAGGATATGGCTAAGGAGGAAGGCGTTCAGATCTAATCAGGAATCAACAAGGAAGAAAATATATGCAACACTATTATGAGACAATACTAATTATTTCATCGACCTTCTAGTTGCGATTCGACACGATTCGTATGTATACGCATATGCAAATAAAATATCGTTCATAATATACATGCGTCATGATATATTCCGCGCGTGCACTTATCGTTGTGTTTTATCTCCATTACTCGATGGTACGCGGAATCATCTGACGTTTTTCCTCATTTGAATCCTAATCGTGCGACTCTTTTTACTCGGGAGAGACCTATAAAACAAACAGCGCGAAAACAAATAGCTATCTCCGAGCGGAAGATTTTCGCCCGCGGCGTCATATGACAAATAATTTCTTCCGATTACTGATTAGCGCTAATCGTAATAAATACTAGTACCAAAGTTCAAGGCAAAGTAGTGACGAAGGATAATAAGAGGATTATTTTTACTTCGCTTCCCGAGTTTGATGTGCGAAGCAGAGCTTGAGGATGATAAAAAAATACGTGGATATTAGAATCGCGCCTCGAATGTTGAATTTAATTCCATTTAAAAATCAATATATATAACTGATGTTTTCATATTATATTTTTTGTTTTATATCTAAGAAACGAAATATAAACCGATTGGTATAAATATAACAATTATTATGTTATGTACATGCCATGCATTGGCATAAAGATAACGTTTCGGTAATATCGATATTACTGTTGAACATCAATATTGTCAAATCAGTCAGGTTTGAATTGTGTGAGTTTTTACGTACATCTTATAAAAAACATTACCTATACAGAACAGAAAATTGAACTTATCGAAACTATAAGTTTCAAATTTTTGGAAACTGATATAGTTCCAATTGTAAATAATTGTAAAATTCTAAAACTAATATCTAAATTCTTAAAACTTATATCAATTATATTTCCCTCGTGTGACTTCTTTTGTAAGATAAAAAATATGCATTATGTAAAGCCGATTGATCTGATAATATTCGATAATTCGGCGTGTATTCGGGATATAACAAAAGTCGCGTATCGAGCGAAACATTCACGAGATCGCGCATATAGTAGCGCAATCCCCTTTTATCCTATTGCGAGTATGTCAAATTCGTCCGTGTCGTCGTCTGTCTCGCCGATGTCCGTGCAGGCGTAGCAAATCCTGCCGATATCGTCCCAACACTCGGGACAGTGGACGAAGGGACATCCGGGCGTCGTGCATCTGCGGAACTGAGGACCTCTCCGCGGTTCCACTTCGCCGCAGACGAGGCACTTGTGACGAGCCCAGGCGAAGATCACCAACCAGCCGCAGAGCGCCGGCCAGCGCTGCCTCAGGGCGACCCACGGGTCCATGTCGTACTCCAGCCGACGAGTCCTGACCAGAGTCTTGATCCTGGCTCGCATGAATCTTGAATATCGGAAGCGGAATTAAAGCATGCATTAGCATGAAGGATTTGAATCCGACTCCGATATCCAAGTTTTCTTTCACGAAAATGGTTCGAGCACTATTATTCGTGAAACTCGTTATACTTTGTTCCGATCATGCAGAATAAACGGTGCTCGAAGATGTGTACATATTCCGATGTGGAACAAATTGAATCTTATTCGTAGAAGGCTCGAATCGCAGTTGAATTGGCTTCTATTTTAAAGTAGCTCCTACGTTCTCTTTTTTTTTTTTTAATAATAACTGAGAACTCAAAGCAATAAGGTGCGAACTCAACCGTGAGATATTTAATCCCTTCTCTACCTGACGTGCCCGAGTCTGCGCCTCAGGCTTTCGTTGTAGAGATACAGCACACGTCTCTTCTCGCGCTTCCTGTAGAAGAACGAGCAGATCACGCGACGCAATCGCTGGGTGTAAGCGGCGGTGAACAGCAACATCCAAATGGCGAGGTAGATCAAGTATATCTTGAGGATCATGTAATTCGGTACTCTGCTGGCTCTCGGTAAGCACGCGCTGTTGGTCACCACGGTCTTAATTCGTCTCTTCACGTTGAATCCGCGGATGACGCTACGTATAAGAGAGGCTATCACTCCGATTCCGCGAATCTCCAAGGCCAGGTCATGATGACCCGCCTATAGAAAAAATTCAAGTTAAAGTTCAAGACAGAGCAAAAGTATAAACAATCATTTATGCAACGTTTTTGTGGGGAAAAACCGCACTTGGCTCGAGCCACTTGTATATATGCTAATTGCTATTATTATTATTAAAGCTTTCCTGGCCGTTGCTGTAGCTACATTATTTCTTTAGGTCAAAAACGAAAACTCGAATGCGAATTTCTCTTCTTTTTACATTTAGATAAATTAATCAAAATTAATCTTTTTAGAAAATCCGCAAACGAGAAAAAAGGCGAAAATTTGGAATTAAACTTGTGTAGAAATGTTTCGATGGAATCTCGGGCTCGTTCAAATTAAACTCAAATGAATCTAACTGAAAATAACAAGGATCACGAATCTCGGACCTGCGTATATTCCATGTAGGAGTGTCTTCTGACCAAATCGAGCGCTTCAAAGAAGAGTCTGTCCATCAGTACAAACGTCGTCACGCTGATTATCTCGAGGATCAACTTCACCGTTTGCCCGGTCAGATGCACTCGCTCGACTTTGCTCGGCCGCAGGCTATACGGATCCACGAATTTCGATCTCTCGATCTTCTTTAGCGGCAGCAAAGTCAGACTACCGCGAGCCTTCCGTCTCGCGTCGATCTTTCGGAAGTACGGAGTAACGTACACGTTATCATGCTCGATCTCGCTCAGGTATTTCTCGTGATACGTCTGAGCACTTACAATGATTCTCAGGAAAACAAAGGACAGGCATCTGGATAAATATATAAAGTATGTTTTGTATGCTGTAATGATAAATTTTAAGATAATAGAGCCGAATATTTTTCTTATATTTACAAATAAACGGTCGACAAAACGATATTATATTTAAAAATAAAGACGCGAATAACAAAAAAAAAACAAGCTTCGTCAAAATTTCTTCACACAATTTTCTTGTATTTTTACTCTAAGAAGAGCCATAACTTATCCAAGTCCTTGGAATCATCTGTATTCCTGCTATATACCTTTTGATAATCATCATCACTGACTCAAAGACTTTTCTGCGTGCGTTGAATTCGTGCATCACCGCCTTAGCAGCATCTGTGGCGTCGTGAAGGTCGAGAATCACCGGCATCTTCTTCACTTTATACTGTAGTTTCGCGTCCTTGAGACTTTTGCTGAACGAATCCCTGGCCCCTTCATGAAGACGAGACACAATATCTCGCGAGAACGTCGCGGAGAAATTCAATGGGTTCAATTTTCTAAATTTCTATCGACTGCGAATGACATTCACTTTTTAAAGCGACGTAACCCTCGCCGACACCGGCGTCCACTTTCCCTTCGGGATCGCAGATGTTGGAACCACCGAGGGCCTGCACCAGATTGCACACGAAGGTGAGCTTCATCGGCCAGCAGAGCAGCCAGGCCGCAAAGACCGTCACCGTATCGTAACACTTGTCGTAAGCGTTACCAAACATATCTCTGAAAAGCCTCGTTATGTTAAACATCATTAACGCCAATGTAAACGAATTAAAAACGTAAAGTTAAAAGAAAGAAGTGCTCAAAAAATTAAAAAATGTCACACGTTTGTGAATCTTAAAGCAGTGGTATTTTCGCAACACCTAATTATTACGAAGAACTGCATAACTAAATGAAATTAATTTTCATATTCAAGATTCTTCCCGAAAATTAACAAAAGAATCAATCTATGATCGATATTCGTAGTCGGTTCTAATTATATTTAAGATCCGTTTTAAGAGAGCTGTCTTAAAATGTTATAAGCCAATCATGTAAGAGCCGTATTAGCATCTTAAGGCATTACTTAAGGTGATTTCTTAAAATAAGAAGCGCGCTGTGAGAATACTGGTCTATGATATTCTATGCTTTTTGGTTTATTTTCTTATAACAAAGAATCTCTCGCCGATCGCGCACCATCGGTACCATATATTGTATACCGTTCACCGAATCTACATGGGAATGAATTCCTAGAAATCTATTTACGAAACACGAGAAACGTGTCTCGATTATTCGCCGACTACGAAGTCCCCGTCGATGTTATTTAGATGAAGTCCGTGTTAAATGTCTCTTACCTGCACCGCTCGGCGCCGCGGCTAAGCTGCTCCTCGCAGCGCGCCTCAATCTTCCTCTTGTACTTCGCCTCGTAAACATCCGCCTCGGACTTCGCGTTCGCGATCTCTTTCTCATGTTTCTCCTCGATCTCGTCGCTTCTCCTCGTATCGTCCTGGAGCTCGTCCAAATAGTCGTTCTCCTCTTTCAGCCTCCGCATCTCCTCCTCGCCTTCGATTTCCTCGACTATCGGACTCATCAGATCTCTCACCGAGGATAAAGTATCCTTCAGCTCGCTCGCATCCGCTTTCATGGCGAGCACCGCCTGCGTATTGTTAGATACTTCGATTTCGCGGATTATATCGGTCGATTTCGCGCGAAGTTTCGTCGCACGAGCAACTGACGATCTTCAACGTTTGAACATGCTTATAGCATTATTATTTTAATGAGCGCAGCGAGATACCTGCTGAAACGGCTTGAACATAAGATCGAAGCGCGTCTGGGTGAGATTGTACGTCAATTGCATCGTGCAAGCAAAAGTTCTCACCACCTCCTTTCCATTGTACGTTAAATTGAATATCGGTCCCGCTATTACGTATCCCAGAACGAGAGCCCTCAAAACGTTGCGTCCGGATCGGCCGAGGAAGGTCGGTATTGTCAAAAGACAGATGCATCTCACCTATTCAAAACGACGGAACGACGGACAGAACGATTCTTTAACTATAGTAATAACTGGAAACGACTTATCCTTATTTATTTTTAAACGTTTTATTATGTATTTTTTAAACATAACTATAATTGAGTAAAAATGTCACCGTTTTAAAGTTTATGTATAAACCGCTTACGTAACTACATTTTCTTATTATCGTTGGAAATTTCGTCGAACCGCGCATTTACTCGACAAATATTTGTAATCCGATATAAGAATCGGATTGTGCGGACAAGGCAACGTGCGTGACGCGAGTGTACGTTAATACACGTTACGACGCAATTGAATTCACAGAAAATATGGCAAGTTTTGATTCGTGAAATATTTAACAAGGCATACACACGCGCCGTTTCAGTTTGCAGGACTTTATCGACAATTCAAGAAAGCAATAAAAATACACAATATGATCAACATAGTTTTCATAATTATCGATTATTAAAGGCGAAGAATATATCTCTCGCAGAGAATTAAGTGTATCACCGTTGACGCTTAATCAAGTACGTCAATAAAATAAATGTAAGGTAACACAAGAGGGTACGAAGGGTAATGAGCTAAATTGAGTGAAGTAAGAGAAGAGATTACCTGTATCGATGATGCGCATCCTATCGATAGCATCGCGACAAGGATGGCTCCCAGAGAGATACTGGTATACGTGTCAAATCGTAGATCGACGATTATGCCCTCGTACAACACGACAGCTGCGACAAATCCGAAGAGAAATCCGATGAAGGCCCTCGCTTTCCGATGGGTGCCTATCGGATCGTAGCAGATGTGAAATAGGGTCGGACATTTTTTCAGATAATATTTCAGGAAATCCCGTCGTGCCCCCTCGATCAGACGGCCGCAGCGATTAAGCCGCTCCAAGCCGGGCATCGTTTTCTCCTTTTGCGAAATCAAAAGTCCACGCTGATAAGCTACTTTGTCGCGGATTATTGAAACGCGAAACTTTCGGAGTTGATCTCTGAAATCAGACGAATGTCCGTCGGTCGGATTGAATCGATTTTTCCCTGGACGCGAGTTTTCTTGACGCAATCTGTAAAATCTATCGATCGTTAAGACAAAAATATTGGAAATATTTATATTAGATATTATATATACATATAATATTTGAAACGCGTACAAAAAGAATTAAAAAAAAAATTAAAAATACGTGTCTTAAAAATACGGGGAAATGTCACAAGTTTGCTAAATTATTTGTAAATTGTTTTATTCATGTTACATCGTGATTACGTGCTTCTCAAAAATACGCTGAGATTAGAGTAGCAATTACACGAGGGGATTTCTACGAATCAATTTTGTCCGCGACAGAGAATGATATTGCATTACAATTACTAGTAATTTATGCAAGGCCGAAATACTTCGAGCGAGGAATTTAAATTTACGAATTAAGGAAATATTTGCGGGGAATAACGGGGATAACGAGAGCCGGACGATGATACAATCGTCCCTTACGCGAGTTGTCTAAAAGTCGAGGTCACGCACACGTAATACGCCGTCTATAGAATACGAAAAAAGAATTGGAACACGAGAATTCCTTTCACGTATGATACATAAATTCTTCGCTATGCGCTTCATTTACTTATTATACGTTTTTGTATTCGACACGAGTATAATGATCGTTATACTACTATAGGATTAATATTTTACACTTGTCATATTGTCATGCAAGAAATTTTATTTATTACAATTATTACATTTATTTCCTTTTTCGGACAGAAAAACATTTTAACATTTTTTAAATTATTCATTTAGCTGTCAAAAATATTTTTAAATACGTTAGGTTTCGTTAAATTTTACAACAGTTGTTATGATATAAAGTCATGATGTAAAAATTAAATTCTTAATTATCTGCACAATTACGTATATAATAATTAATATAAGCAAATATCTATATAATATTATTCTTTTACGGTAATAATAATTTATATAATAATCTAAAAAATTAGAAAGCAATAGTATATAATTTTAGGAATGTTTAATTAATTTTACAATAAAAAAAATTTATAAAAAAATTCTACATTCAGAGAGAAACATCTACTGCATCGGCACAGGAAGTGGCTTCATTGCGCATATTTTTCTCGATAAATTATGGCAAGGACACACGAGGACGATTTCGTGCGACTAACGAACCGTGTCCAGGCCCCTTATAAGACATCCGAAGTAATGAGCTCCATGAGCAGTGAATCAGGAACAACGCATCCAATCTTGTCCGGTACGATGGGACATCTAGTCGTCGCCCTTATCACCGTGTGCGCTCTTACATTCTCCTCCGCCCTCGCCGAGGAGATGTACACCACGAAATTCGACAATGTAGACGTGGACGCGATAATAAGCAACGACAGGCTGTTAAACGGATACGTGGGTTGCCTGCTCGATCGGAATCCCTGCACCCCGGACGCGGCGGAGCTCAAAAGTAAGTGTGCACGTCGAACGGCGAAGAGCGCCCGTTCTCCATCCTTTCAAGTTCTATACCCTTTAAAGTTTAATCCGTTAACTATACGAGTAGCTCGCGTATATTCTGACTCGGGACGTTTTCAGTAAAAGCAAAACAATTTTTTTTTTAATTTTAATATACGTGCACCCTCTTTTATAATTGTAAATTCTTTAAATCGAGATTTGAAAAAAAATTGACATTTGAGAAATCAATCCAATTAGCATTTTCTATACGGCACTCTCGCTCCTTTGCTGCGTACTTGCTAATAAGTAATCAAAATCAACGTAAAGCATGTCGTAATACATATATATATATGTGCATCATAATCTGCAATGCAACCCCCTTTTAGAGAATCTGCCGGACGCGTTGGAGCACGACTGCGCCGGATGTAGCGAGGCGCAGAAGAACGCGGCCGACAAGATCTCACATCATCTGATCGACAACAAGCCGGACGAGTGGAAATTATTGGAGGACAAATACGACTCTACCGGGGCGTACCGACGGCGTTACCTGGAGAACAAGTCCAGGGAAGGGGATAGGGTCGATTAAGATCGTTCTCCACGCCCGTAAGGACCGTACAAATGCCGACTCTATAATGCCGACCTCGGCTCTATCCTCTGGACTTGATTGCTCACCTTGTAATCCTTGTCACACGCGGCGGTTTTACTTTACGTAACGATTACTTGCGTAATGGAAAACCCTGTCGCGCGTTCCATCATCATCTTTCGAAACATGGAAGTTTCCGTGTATATATATTGAGACGGGATATATTTAAAACGATAAACCACAAAACAAAAACGCTTGAGTTTTACGTTGCATTTTCGCATTAACGCGCAATTCCCCCACTCTCTCTCGCTGTAGATTTGATTTAAACCTCTGTTTGAAAGCGTATACGTGCTTGCAATTTTATTAATGTTACTTTATTTGATTTATTAAACTTTTATTGACTTGTAAAGACAAATCTCTCATTAAACGTAATGACTTAATATCCTTGAATTAACAACGAGTCTCATTTTACGAGTCTTTGCTTGCGTCATAGATGTGACAAATAATGTGTAATAAGAATTCCTTGGTCAGCAATGTATGCATAAAAAAATTCATTAGAATGTATTTTTTATTTCGATATCGACAATTATAATGGCAAGGATTCATATCAATCGTTCATGAAAATGATTTAGTTAAAAGTAATTTGGCAATGAGAATATCGCAATAATGTATTATATGCACAGAAAGAGAATGTACGATGCACAGAAAGAGAGAGAGAGAGAGAGAGAGAGAGAGAGAAACATACGGAAATAATATTAAATAATTTGCTGCAAATAATTATAATCTACACGTAGAATTGAGTAGGTGAGGCAATTTAGATACAATTATCCTTGCATAACGACGAAGAAACGATTACATATCTAACATATCTTACTTATCTTATTACATATCACATATTTTATTATCAATAACATATCTTTACAATGTTGGAATATCTACAACAATAAATTGAAAAAAAAGTAAAACATTGTGGGCGAGCTATAGCCTCTGTTTTTACGACAATCTGATCGACAATTACTTTAACTCTATAGCCGTGCTTTATGTTTTTTTAAATTCTAGATATGTTTCAGTGTTACAAATATTGTTTAATCATCTCTGTGGTTATATAAAAAGTAAACATATTATCTTATTATTTTAATAGCTATTCGTTTTTTGTCATCCAGTCGTTTATGATTATATCGATTTCGCTAAGAAAATTTACGCTGCTATGTAACATTGACATTCTGTAACATTGACTTATATAATATCGAAATAAACACATTTGCATCCAGTAATAATATTAACATTTTTTTACAATGTTGGAAAAATATATCGAGTGGAAAAACATTGCATATATAAACTTCTTTATCGATGGTTGTGCGATGAGTACTCGTGACGGTCGGTAGATTCCGCTTAATGATTGCGTTTCACAATCAGTCGGAGGAATTACGCTTCGTTTTGAAGTTACTAACTAATAATTTCATTTACTAATGAAAGAAAATGATTTATCTTATTTTCTCTTATTTTGGTTCTTCTCATTTATAATTTTTTTCTTCTTAAATTTATTAATCAGTCTCGCATAGAGTCCTCACAATTGCGATACAAATATCTGTTAATTTCGTATTACGATAATTTTTTTCGAAATTGACAACTATACAGTTAATGCAATTACGTGTGAGAAAAGTTCACATCGCGCGAGCGAGTGGCGTGTACGAAGCAGCGCGACGGTGCTAAGCACGCAAGTGATGCTTAATCGTTCGGAAAGACTTCCTCGTGCTACCAGCAGAAACGCGACGAAGACGGGCGACCGAGAAGATCTCTCGGGTGACCTTTTTTGTAAGTTTCGGATTACCAAAAATATATCTCGCAGCTCGGATATTCGGCACTTAACGCGGGTGGTCATCACGCTAGAGCAGCTAGCCCTTCGCGTGATTCCCAGAAGCTCAGGGTCTATAATAAAAAAGAAGAGAAAAAAAAGGAAGAAATAGAGAAAAAGAAAGGAAAAAGGAGAGGAGAGCGATCTTGTAAACTGAGGAGAAAAGGAAAATGTCGAAGTTACGATCGCAACCGTGCAAAGTGAAGGAACGAAGGGAGGAGAGATAGAGCTGACGACTCGACACCGCGCGCGGGTCGTGAGCTGTCCGTGAAAAAAAAAAAAAAAGATCGACGTGCGATTATAAGAGTGATCTCGAAGATTCGAGAGAGGCGAGACGGACAATCGCCGCGCAATTTATCAAGCTTTCCTGAACGACGTACCAAACGACGTCTTCAAGGGGGACCGGATCGATCGGAGAGCGAGCGACTCGACAATTACCGGAAATTACACACCGATCCCCCTCCCGGTCCCCCCTGCCACCCTCCTGTCCGGTCGAGCGACGTCATCCTACGAAAGCTCGAAAACGATTTGGATCGAGAGAGGCGAGCGAGCCACTCTTGCGATTTGATCCACTATACGCGCGTACGTACGCGCGAGGGGGGAGGGGAGAGAGAGAGAGAGAGAAGCGGGAGGGAGAGGGGAGGGGAGAGAAAGAGAGAGAGGAGCGCCTGCACACCTTCCCGCACGGTAACAGGCAGGCTATCGTGGTTATTAAGGAAACAGACGAAGGAACGAAACGAAGGAACAAGCGCGTTGGGTGGTCTCGCCCCGCTGTTTATGGGGCACTGCATCTGCTGGCCCCGTATAACCCTCCGCAAGCGAGCCGAGCAAGCGCGACCTGTGTGGTCCCACCTTACGTCCGACTTTGCATTCGATTCACTACTTGCTAATGGTAGCCGCATTAGCATTAGGTTGCCCGGGCCCTGTCTCTCTCTCCTATATGATATGCCGCGACGAACGAAACCTGCTGTTGTGCAATTTTTCGTCGTCGGCGACGAAGTAAAACCCGCCGAGGAGGCCCGCGGAGGAGGCCGGCCGACGGCCCGGCCGGACGGCCGTCGGTCGCTTGCGCGATCGAGATCGAAATCGAGATCGGGATCGAGGTCGGATGGCGGTAGTCCCCGGCGCGGCGTTCGGGCGTGCCGCGTCCGCGCCCGCGCTTCCCACGTGCCGCCGCGCCGCCGCCGCGCCGCCGCCGCCGCGCCGCGTCGTCGCGCGTTTACTGTGTACTCGCGGCAAAAATTTCAGGGCGAACGAGCACGCGCGTTATATATCGTCCGGTCCGGTTGGCGTCGAAGGTGAAAATGACATTGCGGGATCTGGAGGTAACGTCTTTTTTTTTTATTTCTTTTTAATCGGTTCTTTCCTCATTTGAAGGGAACTCTTGCGATTTCTCATTTAAAGAAAACCATCAAATGTCAAGTAGTTGCATGATAATCGTTATACGAATCGCGCTCGCGATCTCGTCAATTTATTCGGGAGCGAACTTGATTATACGGGATAATTGACGGTAATTATATGTCTTAGTATCGAATCTTGTAGACAGATCTCTCTCTCTCTCTCTCTCTCTCTCTTTCTCTCTCTCCCAATATCTTCATTCATTCGGAGAATGCAAACGAGCGTTTTAAGCGGGGTTTCGCGTCGCGTGTGTAGGTACGCTGTTTAAAGCCGTGTTAGTGGATGCGTGCATGCGGCGCGGCGTGGTGAACGACGGCCGATATGACCGTGTTAGCGATTGGTCACGGGGTGTGGGTGCGCCATATGTGCGACCGTTTCAAGCAGGCTACCTGTCTTTAGGGTCGTAACGCCGGATCGGCTTTTGACGAGCGATAATGATTTCGAGAATCGAGCACCCTTGTTATGCGCGCATAACAGAGGCACGTCGGAATTCATAATGCATCGCACGAAGACGTGTCTGCAGCAGACGAAACGTACGAATGTTGACATATTTTTCGCACTTGCTGTTTAATAAATATAAATATTTTCTACCAATGCTTCAAATATAGCGCAAACGTTTCTATCACACAGGGCGAATGGATAATAATTTATTTATTTATTCATTGGAAAAAATCTGATTGCATAAGTTGGAGAAATCTGCTGGATTCGACCAGTATGTTTGTTGGAAAATGATCGAATCAAAATTTTTCTAGAAATTAACAGATAAGCATGATTAATTCCTTTCTATTAAATATACCAGAATTTTAATATCAATAATACTACAATAAATTCATTTAGTTACGTCAGCGCAACTTTTTAGTGAGAAAGAAAACGTTTCAGTGTATATAAACTCGAAGTTTTATAGACCCAGTCAAAAATACATACCTATTCACCAATTCTTAATTAAGTCATCAATCTATAGCTTTAAAATATCAAATTCTATTAAAATTCTGTTTTCATCAAACAAAAAGAATGCACCAAAATGTGCATTCCATTATAATATAAGTCTTGTTGATATAGCAGCAAAGTATTTTTCTTAGTGTTCATATATTTATATCATGTAACAATTATGCAGTAAAAACATCTCTGAAATATTTAAGAAAAATTTTATCTTTATTTATTTACGTATAAAATCAGGTATTGTTTAATTGGGTGTCGAATCTTCCCGTCGAATGTAGCAACATATAAAATGAAGATCTAGAAGATCGAGAAATCTCATACTCGTTGCAAAACCGCTGATAACTCAGAAGGTCGAATCTATCGTTGGATCCGGCCGGCGTGGCGCGGCGCGGCGCGGCGCGGCCGGCCGGTCGTCGCCGCCGTCCGTCGCCGCCGTCCGTCGCCGCTGCCGCCGCCGCCACCGCCTGCGGGGTGAAAAATACTTGCGCGGCCAAGCATGCCGCGATACTCCGATCGGGCCGGCCGACCGGAGGAGGCATCGATCTCGCCATTGATCGATCGGTCGGCTGGTGCCTCGGATAAGATACTGTCGTCGTTCTGGTCCTGTCCTACTCATCGTCGGCCGTCCGACGGACCACACGCGTCTTGTCGCCTTTCTCCCGTGCCTTTCGCAATAGATCCGCCCGGCACGCGTGTTCTAGCCCTCGCGTCGCGACATCGGCGCGATGCTGCTCTTCGCGTTCAGCAGCGTCGATCGCGTCGACCACGAACTTTTTACACCGCGCTGCAGTCTTTTTTCTTTCTCTTTCCCGCCATTCTCATGCTTTTTTAATACAGAAAATATATTAAATTTTACGAGTATATATAACGCGAGATCGAATTTGTCTATATTCTCGATTAGAAGGCGGAACAAGCTCGTCGCCATTCGATTTAACGTTATCAATTTTTATCGACCAACTTCTCCGTAGCATCGTCGTTCCTCGATCCGATACAGATAAGTACTGCAGATTCGCCGTATTAAGACGAGCGAGAGCACGTGCGCCTTGTTTCTCATCGTGTCGCGCGATCGTGTTTGCAGAATCGATTCCCGGAATAAAAGGCGTCCGCGCCGCGTTAAGATGAAAATTTCGGTCGCGCCACCGCGTGGAGCATCGCCTTCGAGGAACGAGGACAAGAGACAACTTGTGACTTCTTCGGCGCGGAGGGGACGGGGGCGAGGGGTAGGGGGGATTCCCCTCTGCCAGCAGCGGAGAGGGCCACCCACGTCGTGGGCGCAAAGGCGATATTTAGCGGAAGGCAAATCTCTCCTGGACCACCCACATCGGCTCCTCGTCGCCGGAGCCTGGGCTACCTTATTTCAGGGTGCGCACCGTTGTGTGTCGTTGTGTGTGGGTCCCGCAGCACGAAACCAAGACCCGGGCCTCTCTAGCGTGACGTACATATAATACATCGATATATATAACATCTTTCTCTTCAGAAAGATATACATATTTCTCCTTCTGAACATTCGCGAACGATTTCCTATCATCTCCCCCTTGCGGTTTCCCAGTTTTCTACTCGAAAGACATTTGTCTTGCCAGACCGGCCAGACAGTGTTCAGGTCCTGACATATATCGCTCCGTTGATAGAGAAGTGACACGAGTGAAAAATTAGGATTTTTAGTGAGATAAGCGTTAAGGTCGACCCTAAGGACTAATATATCTTGGGAAAAGGCACATTTATAATTTTTCTTTTGTGGAAATGTCACAATCTTTGATAAGAGATAAACTTTACCTATATCATTGCTGCGATGTTCAAATTTTGAAAATTCATAGCATAGTTTTAAAGAACACAGACATAGTTGAAAGTATAACATGGAAGGGAAATGAAGTTATACATATTCACTAATCTTAATTCAGAATTTAAAAAATGCTCTCCTGAAAATTTGCTCATTTTGAGGGTCACTTTTCTATCAACGAGCTTAATAAATTATTTTAAATCTTTGCCTCTACAAAACAATATATTTTATTAAATAGATTCAACGAAGTAATCGATATAATTGACAACGCTGGTTTACTTAATGATTCATTGCTTTGTCAATTGCTATCAGATAATTAGTTACATACGATTGAAAAATATCTGCTACTAGCGAATTTAATATGCCAAACTGATTCGTACCCAAAGATACATTGTTATTCTAAATACATATTTAGAACAATAATTGATAATAATAAAAAATATTTTATTACTTTAGCTAACCTATTTTATCGAGATTAAATTGCTAATCGTGATAAAGTTATCTCTGTTGACGGACTAATTTAATTGGCTATAATATTAACGTTATGCTAGAAAACCGATAAACGTAATAATGAAAAATAATATACGTGTCAATGTATAATATGACAATATATAATATAATAATGTAAAACGATAAAACATAAAATATACAATAGCTATATAATAATGCAAAACTATAAAACATATTCAATGGCTATAATATAAACAGTAACTGATAATTTTGTTCGATTTAGTAATATTAACCATGTCTGTCCAATCTCTTCGAAAGGAGAGACCGAGGGTAACGCATAAGGATGTGACGCACACACAGGAACGTGGAAAACATTTATGCGATCCGTAAGGCTTGCCATCACGAATTTATGACGTAACGCATTCTGTACGTTCGCGGCGATTTTGGTGGGCTCGAGCATCATATCCCGGAAGAACCGACCGTGTAAACGCTATCATAAAGGCACCGAGAAATTTTATAAGGCCATTCTGCTTACACTACTGCGACTTGTTTCGAGCGATCTCCAGATCGCACCGCGATAGCCAGGACGCCGTACGATACTCGTTCGCGATAAACACGTGCGAGCATAAAACTCGCACGGGACTTCTCGAGAGACGAGGACCTAACTGCCACAAAACGTCCGATAGAATTAGATAACGAAACGCGATACGATCGTATCGCGTTTTTTCGCCCATAAATATCGTGTTCGATATGTTCGATATACAAACCCTCCACGTCGTTCCTTATCTTGCTCCATAAATGTCTACGGAAGTTATCATCGGGAAAGAATGATTTATTCTCAAATTTCTAAATTTTAGCGTTTACGAGCAACAAAACGCAATGCCACTTCTATTTTATGTGTTGCATGTGTCATGCTTTTATAGAAATATGTACGTAACAACGCAAGAGATAATAGCTTTATATCAATATTTATAGAATATCGTAACTTGTTAACTGAACAAATTAATAATAAAATAGGTACGTGTGCAGATTAAAATTAAATTGTGTTATTAATATACAACTAATAAAGAGCATAGCTGTAGTTTCGTTTTCTTTAGAATAATACGTATGAAAGAAGTATTTATAGAATTATTTTAAAAGCGCTTTTCATTATTTTTGACATATCACATATATCCGCCGTGCATGTAACGCATCACGATAATTTGACACTCTCGATAATAAAAGATAAATGCTTATCATTTTCGTTTTTCTTATCAACTGTATATATCACGATAAATACATATTACGAAGCAATTCTATGAGAGAAAGAATCCTCGATAACTGAAAAGATTATTCGTTTTTGGATATCGCGACATTTTTTATATCGCCATTCAATCGCGTCAATTTTGCGGAGAAAAAAAGGAAAGAAAAGAAGAAGAAGAAAGAGGGTATATCTCTTTTTGGATACGATACGGTGATATGCTCGCAGGACCCAAGTATCCTGCCCACATCACACGCACGTATGCGGTACTACGTTGCCCGGAGTGTATCGCGGGCGACGTAGCAGTATTCGATCTTCTTTCTCCTCTCTCCCTGTCCTTTTTCTCACTCTCCTTTCTACGAAGGAAAGAAAGGCGAGGGCCGTGCGGCCCAAAGGCTTGGAGACCGAGAGAGGGAGAAAGAGGGTGGGAAGGACGAGCGAGAGTGATATACCGCTAAATGGAAGAAGAGAGAGGGAGAGAGAGAAGAGGGAGAGAGAGAGAGAGAGAGAGATGGAAAGGGAGAGGGAGAGAGAAATCGACTACTTCCTTACGCAAGACGACTGCGTTCAACGGTGCGTGCACACGAGAGATGCTATCGGCCACCAAGACGGCACTCCGGACTTCTCTGGACCACCCACCGACAAAATAATAAACACGGAATGCGACATACGCGTCCGTCCGTCCGTCCGTCCGTCTGTCAGTCCATCGCCCAGACACGTTCACCGGTTCGTCCGCTCGCTTTCTATATTTCGCAGATACCATCCGAATTGAAATCTATACTTGGGGCGCGCGCGCGATCCGCCCCAAATCTGTCTTTCAATTATTGCGATTATAGAAGGGAGACTTCTTCTCGGGATCAGCCGATTTATCAATGTTCCACAAGTTGACGCTTTCGAAATTGTCGTTGCTATATTTAAAAAAAGAAAAAAAAGATGTTTCGCAACAAACAGAAATTGAAATCGTATACAGATTCGAAAAGAAGCGACGATACTCTTTCGTATTTAATTAACAACATAAAATTAATATCATTAAAATTAGATTGAAATTTGAGCAAAAAATAATTTAAGAGATACGATGTATTATTTATAATTCTTTTATAAATAAAAGAATTATAAATAAATTTGCAAATAAAATTAATTCTAATCCATACTTTTTGAGATAGTTATCCATATGCCGAGAAAACTCCTGCAATTGAAAATGGTCATTTATTTATCTGTGCATATTGCATGTAATTTAATCCTGTATGTATATAATTTTGAAATAACTGAATGACTGAGAGAATTGCGAGTTTTTATCCGTAAAAATACTCCCGAGCACCAGTGCGGCTCGCGCTGATAAATCACGTATAGTTATAGGGCGTTCGCGTTTGGACACGCGGCTTCACACTGCCATGGTAAGTCGGCGTGCAAACGAGTTGGCAGTGACGTGCGGAAAGCGAGGAGAATTTACGCGGGTTGGTATAAAGTCGACGATGCAATACGCGCGACGGTCATCGTTTGCGACGTAAATGCGTAAGATTATTTACGCGATCCGTAAAACGCGCGAATCGTTCCCGGAACGGCCGAGCGAGATGCGACCGATATTTATGCCCCCTCTGTAATCGCCACGCACGACAGTCTGTACTCTCAACTCTTCGTTCACACACGAAAATGAGCAATGTGACTAAATTTCGTAATTGTATTATTGTTTTTTGAAATTCCGACATTTCTCTATTCTATAGCTGTTTCTTAATAGATATAATTTACGCGTTGATTAAATGGAGAGAGAAAGAGAGAGAGAGAGAGAGAGAGAGGAGAGGGAAAGGGAAGAAGAGAGGGACAGAATGCGATCTTTTTAAAATATGTAGAAAAAGAAAATTAAGCAGAGAAAGTAATTTAAATGCAGAATGACCTGCATATCTCTACGTTATCTCCTATTCCGGTCTGTCATAAATGACAAACGCTGTTTCCATTAATATTCGCGCGGCCCAAAAGGATAGATCGATGAATCGGCGGGATCAGGTATTCCGACAAGATCGATCACCAAGATATCCCGAAATCCGCTGAGTCAACGAAGATAATGGCGATTACCGCGCGGAGGATAGGGAACGTACTGACGGTTTCAGCCGCCGGAAGTCATGACCTATCACTCCTTCGAACACTGATAAACGTTCACAGATAATCGGTCGAGGGTTCCGGTAGCCGGGTTAGAGATGCAGATAACGCACTTTTTAAATCCCGCGGTAGTGAATAAAGTTGATATAGGTTTAATCGGAAACGTAATTCTCAAAAGTTCACCCAGATAATTTCACGTCTTTCGGAAGAATTTCCGGATCTTCGTTTTCCCCGGCGTTTGAATCACATTTGAACATTTACACTTACAATTAGTTACACGACTAAAGCTTCATTCGAAATATATGTAACATATATACATATGTATATTCGGAGTCTTTTCGCAATTTTTCACAACGGACAAGTGATCGATTAGCCAGCTGAACAGACAATTAAGAGACAAAATGTCGTAGAAGCCGCGTCTGCCTGCCTCAGCTCGCGCGAGACCGGTCGCAAGATTTGCCTAATTCGGTCGTTTCTACGCGGTTCTCTCGCGCCCACATGACCCGTAGAAATCGTAAAAAATCGCAAAGTCGCCCAATTCCGGTCGATATCTCGCCCGCGCGGCGGCGATCGTCGCGATAAACGCGAGTGATAAATTCGCTTTTTAAATATTCGGCGTTGGTGTTTTAATAGTGCTATTTTTCTAAGCTAACATTCCGATAGCGCGGCAGAGATTTTTTTTTTCGCCAGTGTATTGATGGTTACTCGCAACATGTTTTCTAATTTATGAATAGTCCCTTCAAATAAATCTTATTTTCTTCGGCGATAGATCTTGTTTTCTTGAATCTTATTTACGCTTTTACATAGGAAGTAATAAGCGTTTGATGATAATATTTTTAATATACTAACAATTTATTTGTAAATTTCTGCATTAATTTTTTGGTTTAAAAAGAATTTTGCAAATATTAAAAATAGATATTGTTTCCAAGAAATAGAATAAAATTTAGGAAAAATAAACAATTTAACTTTGATTAAAGTTGAATTCTTTTGCTCTGATGTAACAATTGCAAGTAAAAACAAAATTTTCATATTCTTTATTCATCTGTGGGAAAAAGCGATTCCCTGAAGTATTACAAAATTATCCTATCCGCTCTCTCTCTCTCTCTCTCTCTCTCTGCTGCACTTATCCCGCTATCGTTGTAATTGCATTCTACGCGCGGAGGAACGATGGAATCGACAATCGGACTCGTTTTCCAGGCGGATTGTACCGTCCGTGGGCGTGCCGACACAGAGTCCGTCGAAAACGTTCCAATTATTAATTTACCTCGCTCACAATGTTCAGCGCGTATGCAACGAACGAGTGCAACATGTTATTTCGCGTATAATGACGCTGCTGTGCACGCAAACGCGCGTAACCACCCCGGGGACGACATTAAGCGGGACTGCCGCCGCCGCCGCCGCCGCCGCCGCCGCCGCCACCGCCGCCACCCCCCGGAGGCGATCCGCGTCAAGGGGGCTCTCTTACGTTCCCCTCGCGATATACGGCGGACACGACGAAGGAAAAAAAAGAAAGGGGAAGAAAGAGAGAAGAAAATATCGGCTCGTCTATTTTTCCTTCGCGAGACCGCGCAACGGGGAACGGGACAAAAAAAGTCCGGGGAAAACGATTACATGCCGCGGGATCGATCATCGTCTCACGGAAAATAACGAGCGTCTCCTCTCTTTAACGCGACGACGACTCTCCAAATGTGAAAATCGTCGTCGTAATTGGACCCGGTATTATCGATAAACGTACGTAATAATGGGCGCCGTAGCCGAGCGAAAGGTCGGGAGCGGAAGGCTCGTAATCAGGGGCTGAAAAGTGAGGCTAAAAGAACGACATTTTTAATGACGGTCGTAAAGAACGAAGATCGGCGAATTAAGAGGTAAAAGTTCCAGTCCGGCGTAATCTTTTCGGGAAACGACGCGTTAGGCACGCTGCACAGGGTGTCCCGGATCTAGCGGACCGTCTAATAATAAAGAATAGCGTGATCAAATAATACTCGTAAATCAGAAGAGAAAGCGACAGAGAAGAAGTATGCGTATGCAGCAATTGCAAACCGCGTTGCAAAAAAAACAAGGAAAATCTTGAATTTCTTCCCTTTTAGAATAAAAAAAAATCGATGTTTCTGTTTATTAGAAAAAAATTATCGGCGAGAACAAATTTCCAATTTCTGCAGGAAGCTCCAAAGGGCCTTCGGCGGCTTCCGTTTATCGCGAGACACTCCGTATATCCCGCTGGTGTGCCGCACGCGCATATACGTGCGCGCGCGTGCAAATCGTGCGTGCGTACTTCCGCGGTGGACTAGCTGGGTGGTCCACGATCACGGAATATGAGGCTTAGATAGGGACTCGTCCCGCGTGTATGTATGTATGTATGTACGCGCACGCTCGCGAGGTTGCGTGCGCGCGTACGCACACGCGGCACGGCACGATCTCGCCGTCCGTTCGTGAGCGCGCTTATTGATTTCTAATGACGCGCGTGTAAACGTTGATTTGCGCGCGCGAGCGCTGGCCGAGCTCGTCGTGCCGCTCGACCGTATTTTGCAAATCTTCAATCTCGACATATCTCCCCTGCTCTCGCGAGGAGACAGGAAGCCGCGAGTCTACGCCGAGTTCTCGATCCCGCCCCGAGGGGAATTTTACGAGCGCAAAAAACCTCCGACATTTTTTTCCGTTATTTCAGAGAATTGATTATACGCGAATCGCGGTGCCCACCGCACCCCGTGCGTTTTGCACGCGTTATTAATTCTGTAATTTTGATACACACTTAAAAAATATTATCGCGCAGAGATTATTTTTATTTTAATCCGTCTGTCTGATTTATAGTGAATTACAATATTTATTTCGAAGTGGTACATTCTTTCAAAATTTCAGAGTTAATTATAACTCTTCTAGAAATGGACTATGTGTTTATTTTATTATAGCATTATGAAGGACGTTTTATGATGGAATTTAATTTAAAAACTCTTCGGTTACATTTCACAAAAGCAATCTCTCGACGAAGATAGTTCCGCGTGAGCATATTATCCGTATAATTTTAAGATTATAGAGAACGTGAATTAGAGAGAGAAAAAGACAGATTGATGCAGCGAGAGCGGATTAATCGTGTGAATAGATCGCGCGCGGTTTATCGGTATTTCACTAATGATTCCATTTCTCTGTTAGAAGCGACGAGTAGAGGGAAGAAAGACAACGGCGTCCTAGTGTCCTCCAGCAAACTCCGTTAGAAGTGAGTAGGGCTGGCTGTGTTAAAAGGTTAAAGGAGAACGGCGGTTGAAGTAAAGTGCGAAGTGGAGACGGGGGCCCCCTTATAATAGCGCGTCTCATTAGGTGGTCCCTCGGTTTCGCCGTGGGTGGCCAGTCACTAACACTGTTTTGATATTAAGCATAGGACCGCGTAACCGTAAGTTACGCGTACAACACGCCGTGATATACACGGCACGTACACGAGGGGCCCCCGGCTTTAACCGCCGCGCGTATCGCGTTATTTAGCGCCAACGCGCGCCAACGGTCTGCCTATATATAGAACATTTTTGTAGATCCTATCTGGAAAATATCCAAATATAGGTACCCACACGCGACGTTAAGACGTCGCGGTGATTAACGCGAGGAAAATATTTGCGGGTGGCGATATCGAAGAGGTTTCTCGCGTTGGGAAATGTCACGCGCGCGGGAGACGAGATTATTTTCGGAAGAAAATACACACACACACACACACACATATCTGGCGAGTAACGACGGGATAATCATGATAATACGAAATATTTACATTATATGATGATTAAATTAAAATGACTATAGAGACAGTAATTAACCTATTTTAAATAAATATTATAATATTCTTGTCCTGTTTTAGTTTCTTAAATTTGAAGAAATTAAGAAATTGTGTGTGTTTTCATTATTAAATCTCTTTTTAAATATCTCATGAGAATAGGGGCCCTTGTTTGCTCTTTGTTATAATGCTTTCATTCATAATATAATCCAGTCCTCTTGATGAGAAATGATACTCGAAACTTTAATTAGTAGGCACACTGTCCATATCAAATTTTATGAAAACACTATTAGATAATAATTCATTGGGGGATGTAAACTCCCGAGTTAAAACATTAAAATTAAAATTTAATATGTTGATACAATAGGAGAAATAATATATATCCGTCAAATTGAATCACAGATCTCTAATCTAATAATAAAGTAATATTACACGTGCAATTATCGTATTTTGAGAAATAAAAAAAATATATACACAGGACAGAAATTGAAATAAAAAATAACGTTTGCCTTCTTCAATATTTTCGCGCGTTATATTTTGTGTTAATAAAAGGACTGTTCGATGAACGTTTCGCATTCCAGTTTTCGCATATCTGCGCTTACGTTACAAACTATTATACAAAATAGGACCGGACAGAGATATATTGTGCGCACGATGGGTGGCATCAAACTGAATAGACAGCCTCGCACGTTTGACACGCTAATTTCCCAAAGCTTTCCTCGTTGTACGATGGAGATGTCCGTGCATCCATCACCGAACGTTCAAGAATCATCGCGGGGAGTCGCGATCCTTGTAGTTGGACACAATGGGATGAAAAATAGCGCACTGGATCAGGTTAAAAGTTTCATTGCCTTGCGTCAGGGACGGACGGCTGGCTTAAGGATTGTAATACTTAGAAAAACCTTACTGATCACCTTACTAAGCACAAAAGACGCTCGATAATGCAGCAATCATAAATAAAAAATGTATGTTGAATCCATCATAAAAAATATAAATATAAATTTTTGAGCGATCTTATGGCACGTAATATAAAACTAAATTCCTATACCACCTACAGTTTCTTTCTAAATTTCCTAATATTTTATCTATATTAAATAAATAAATAAATATATATAGATATATATACAAATAAATTTTGCTAATTTATTATTTCTAATAGGCGGATCAAACAATTATTAATTTATTTTCTATATATACACTTGTATATTGTTGAGCAAAGAGAAATAGAGAAAGAGAAAAATAGAGAAGCATATTTGAAAAACTCATTATATTCTTTATAACAGAAAATCATTTAATTTTAAATATATAAATATATAAATAAAGACTCTTGTTGATGAGACACAATTCTATTTTTAAATAAGAGGCCATAATTCTATATTGCAATTTTTTTACGTATAATAAAAAACTCCACCGACAAAAAAAATTTCAAATTTTATTTTTAAGTAATAAAATAAAATTATATATTAATATTGATATACTACAATTTGTATGATAAAAAAAACTTCTTTTTCTTTATATCGTAGCAATCTGCAGTATTGAATACGAGTTGGAATGCATTGAAGATATACAGTAACTAATTTGTCTCACAATGTACCGACACGCGTGACGCAGAGGAAAATCGCGCGATTGTTTGTCCGGCGACTTTTCGACTTTCTGACGTCATAATCCGAATGCGTGCCTCAAACACGGAATTTCGTGGTCGGTCCGCCCCTGCCTTACGTACGGTCGCCTCCGCTTCGCTCGACGAAGCGAAGGATTCCGCCAAGTCGGATCCACCAGGCCGGACACACAGAGGCGTCGGCCCGACCTGGGTGGTCCCCGTCCTACGCAAACAGAGCGTACGTAGTGCCCGAGCGTATACGTCCCACCTCCCCGTCACGGCCCCAGGTATAATTCCCCGGCGCGACGTCCGGGAAATTTACTGACTTTCCGGATTTCAGGAGTGCTCGGACGGTACAATGGCAGCTCCCTCATCGACAATCCGTCCCGGTAAATTCGTGGACCACCATTTAGACCGTTTGCGGCTTACTGCGGGGCCCTTTACGGCCCGTTTAACAGCCCCCGGAATCGAAATGAACCGTAACTACGCCTATACTACAGGGTGCCCGTGAAGTCTCAATCTATTTCCCGTGGAAACGTCTCCATTCGCGGTGGACGTCGCACGGTCGTCTTCGGTGGGTTCTTAATCGATCTGCTTTCTAACGTCTTTCTTTAACGTCTATGAGAAGGGACGATTGCCAACAGAGATATTAATTTATATTGTCGCCCGTTGCATTTCATGGATTATCGCGTAATTTATTGCGTTTCGTTCAAAATTACGTCTATTATTGTAACGAGTAAGTATGTAGGGTGTACATCACTTGATCGCGCAATTTAACAGGAACAATTTATATAAGAATTGAATTAAAATTTATATTTCAAAATTGGAATTTGTACTCACAGCAATTGGCGTTTCAGCGAAAAATAAACGGTCTTCTTCCATATTCGGTCTTCCTCCGTAGTCGCATGAATTTCTTACGACAATAAGTACACGAGGATAGTCTAGAAAAAATAAAGATATATACTAATCCCTTTTTTCCTGTGTGCCTTGCTTTAAAAAAAAAAATTACTTTCTGAAAATATTTGGCCGTGACGCGCGCCATGTTTTAAAGTCGAACGCGGCGCCGCTACAAATCCTTCGGGTCGGATTTACGATTTTAATTCGGGATAGTCACTGAGATGAGTCCGAGCGGATCCGTACCATGTATCCTGACCATATTGCTTTTCATTATGGCCCGCGGTGTGCCTCCGGACCACCGACGTCGTTGCAATTAGTAAGTCGGATATCTTCCTCTCCAACTCTTTCCCTTTCTCCCTCTCTCTCTCTCTCTCTGTCCTGCTCATTCTACCTCCTCTTTCTCCTCTTTCTCTCTCTCTTTCGTTCTATCCCATTTCTTCTTTCTTTTCTATTTTCACCAAATAGAGAGGTAGTTTTCGGATAATTCTAAACATTAAACTGGATAGACTTAATAGAGAGTTTAGAGAAAGGAGTACTTATTTTGTACATTCGTTTTTTTTTCAGAGATTGGTCTATTAAATCCTCAGCACGTCAAGTTGAATAAGGGAAAATCAAATAGCATTTTTGTATATGCATTTTTCTTTAATATATCAATGTTTAAATTGTTTAATTAATATAAATAATTATTCTAGATTAATAATTTATTTTTACTGTTAGCAAAATTTTTTGAATATATTGGCTGTAACGCGAATAATACTGGTAATATGAAAGGTGATACTTGAGGTTAACCTTGATATTTACTGAAATTAAATTAGAGCACGAGGCATTAAAGAGGGATCGGATTAATTGGCATTGATAAAACCGATATTTAAACCCTTTCGTTTTTTTTACGTGCACAGATTGCGCGCTACATTTATGCAGTGATTGTACAAATATGTGTTTCAAAATGATCGTCAAATCAAATTAAGTTAAAACAATCAGATACAATATAAAATAATGAAGGATATATAAATAATTAAATTATCAATCTCCGACGTATCAATCTCATTATCAAGTGCGTTAACTTCGAATACATTCCGACCGCCTTGAATAAAATTGTCGAATGAGTTTAACAGAGCCAATTCGAACGATCGAATCCAGTATTGTTCGTCTGTTGCCGTGAACGGACAGTTGCATCTTTTTCTTCTTCTTTCTTTTGATTATTCTTATCATTGATCAAGCTTAAATAAATTTACTGAATGCTTATATTCTCTGTATGTCTCTTCTTTTATTTCTTTATTTATATTGCATGTTTTACGTTTCTCTCTGTATTTCCTTATTTAATTTATTATGCTAATTGTTTTTTCCCCAAGAGCGTGTTTTGACTCCGCACGTGTCGAAAGTTAAATGTCATTATTGATTGTATTTTGAAACAAAAATTGTAATTATCTTTCAGTTACACACCTTTGCGCCCGTCGCGGCCCTTTTAATCTCGTATTATTGCTCTGCAAAAACTATAGCCTTGAATTTATATTCATTCCCCTTCCTTCTCTCGACGGGCTGTGTGGAACGCGCGAGAATTGCGAGGTCGTCTCCGCGATTTTTACGCTTTCACGACGACGACGGCGCGGAGACGCGCCTGGGGTTATGCGACGCGACGTGCATCCGCGTAACCGACGGCAACCAGAGGCGGTTCTACAGGCGGTCGGGAGGCGCGCGAACGCCCGGGCGCCCTGACTCAACCGCGCACTATCTCGCTCCCGCACTCATTAAGCCGATACACCGGGCGTCGGCGAAGATCAAAGCCCGTCTCCTACGGAGGACCGCTTAATACCGGGTGGCGAGTTAAGAGTGTCATAAAAATTATTAACGGTTCCTCAGCGCGCGCGCGGTTCCCTTATCGCCGATCGACGCGGCGCGACCGCGGGGTGCATCCGTCAAAGGAGACAATACGCAAAGATCTCTCTCCCCTTCGTTTCTCCCTTCCCACACCCTTCGCGCTCCCTTTCGCCTTTCCTTCTTGCCAGCATGCGGAGCATTCTGTGCTACTCTATTTTTTTTTCTTTTATTGAGAACCCCGCAACAGTCGCGCGTGAATGAAATCTCTCGATACGGAGAGACATCAATGCCGACGTAAGACGATAAACGCGAATTATTTTAAGAATTTTTTGTTTTCGTTGAAATAAGTTGTGTATCATAAAATTTTTCGGAATTGTGGAATAGTTCGTTATTCTGTGTGCCTATTTAATATCTCATTTTCTAACTGATGTAAATCAAAAAGCTTTTACACGTAGCAATAAGCTGTTATACAAATAATATTACATAGAGTATATGTATAAGAGATTTGTATAAGAGATTATATGATTCTTTCGAAAGCTCGTAGTTTTGTAATACTATTCATTACATTTTAAAACATTATTTTGTAATACAATACGCCGAGTTTTTCTTCGATAGGCCTGATTCATATGCACAGACGACCGCAGGAGAACGGTTGCGCGGCGCCTAATGAAGTCATATCGTTATGCAGATATTATGACGACAGTTTAATGCGTTAATCGCGGCGCGCGGCTTAATGAGCGGGCGCAGTGGAAACAGCCGGGCTTTTACTCCCACGCACTTGTATGTATATGCACATTAGTATCGTTCGTCTGCTCGACCGCGGAGAAAATATTTTATACAAATATGTATCTCTGATATAACGCTGAGAAAATGGTCTAACTCAATTAATTGGTCTCGAATAATCTAAAGTGTAGCTCCATAATGAAAAATAAATACATAAATAAAAAGATTCAGATAAACACAAATTTAGAATTAGACTTCCTTTATGCATGTATCATTAAAAATAAATAAATTTCTTCTCTCGTCCTTCGCGAATTATTTATATGTTGCAGTTGATTTATTAAATCGTATATAATTTATTGATTCAAATTTTGCTTAAGCAAATGATATTGGAAATTAAATAATTAGAGATAATTATTTTTTATTAAACACGGGAGTATTAACATATTTGCAATTTACTTTAGATATAGGTTGTAATTACGAAAATTGTTAGAAACGTTTTGATTTAATAATAATTTGATAAACAATTTAATATTGATGTAAATTTTTTCGATTAAACGCTGCTGATCGGTAGCGTTTCTAAGACGGCGAAAATCAGTAATACTTACATTTGTGATATTCATCGCTAAAAGTGGTCTTCGAGCTTGCGGTTTCGTTCGTCTCACACGAAGATACAACATTATTCGAATCTGAAGAATCGGACGACCACATTCAGCGGCTGATGGAATATGAATATTAATTTGATTCCTCAGCGGCGTCGCGGTATTGACTCCTCGGTGATTCTCTCCCCTCAGATGAGCATGCGGGTAAACAAACAAATGCATGGCACGCGCATAAACGGAGCAAGCGCAGATGACGACGGGGATGCGCGGGAAGAGACCGGTAACAGTGGTGCCCTAAAAATAGAGATGTAAAAAAAACATTTTTTTTAATAGAAAAAAACATTAAAAAAAAACGTGTTTTATTTGATTGAAAAAATACAAATTTGATTTGTTTTCTAATTCCGATAGCACGGTTAATTAATTGTAAATAGTAATTATATGATTATATAATTAATATTAATGTGATCTACATTTAACTTTTACAAAAGGAGAAACTTTTTAATTCTTTTTCTAAACAGCTTTTCCTTAAGTAGAATTTATTATTAATTATTCATTGAAGTCCTTGCTTCAAAATATGTTTCAGAATCAATATATTGGTTTTCTTCTTTTGTGTAAAGGTTAAAATGATGATAATTTAAATCTAGTATCTATAAAATAAAAAATCATGAAAAATTAACTTATATTAAACAAAATATAGATATTAAATGGATAGCTGAAAAAAAAATAAAATTTTGAGAAAAAAACGAGGCTTATGTTTTTTTTCTAAAAAAAAACGTATTTTATGAAAAAAAGCAATTTGGTTTTTTTTTCTATTTACATCTCTACCTAAAAGGGATTTTACGGACCGGACGGTTTGTTACAGAAAATTAGTTTGAGTAAGATATATTGGCAAAAAACTGTCTATTGGTCGACAGTTGGTCGTTTCCTGCCTCCTAAATCTCAGTGGGAGACTCTATTACTTTGTGACCGGCAAGAATACTTTTTTCTTGGAAGAAATCATGGTGCGTACCTATAATATACTTTGTTTGAGAGGCACCCGAAAAAAAAGACGAACGTGATCATCATTCGAGTAGATCTTTTCGACTCGCTTGTATACACAAACAAAAAGTTATGAATGAGCAGAATACAAATTTTCGTTCACTTGCTCTAATAATTTACGGTCTTTGCCGTGCGTGCAGGCCATACGGTGCGAAAAGATGTTGCGAAAGACATCTCGACTCTGCTAATCACTTCCGAGTATTTCTAGTTCAAGTCGCTTAAAAAATCTCGTCACATACGCATACGTTATGACCGGGGACGGACGCCAAACTGTCAAAAATGTTATTTTAACTATCTGCAAAATCGTTTCTCGCTCGCACTCGTCTGGATAAATAAGAGGCTCTGACATCTCGTCGCGTTAAAATTAGAGACTGCGTAAAACGAGAAAAATTTAACGATTTTCGAGCCCGCAAATTTTAGATCGGTCTCCCGTTTCGGAGACGCCAAGATTTCGCGTGCTGGGATAATTTAAGAGAACGCTTTCAAAGAGTATCGAAAAGATTTTCTAATGAGGAAGAAAACTGCCGCATCGATAGTCATCTTGAGGATGCTATTCATCCTGCTGGCCGATGAATTGAAATTACGCGAGAGTATGTGTTTAGATATTTTATAGATGAAACTTTGGAAAAAATTCAGAAAGAGAGAGAGAGAGAGAGAGAGAGAGAGAGAGAGAGAGAGAGAGAGAGAGAGGGGTTTCACCTACCTAGGCACCACTGCGCGTCGCGGCGCAGCTGTGTGCATCGTCGTGTGTGTCGCGCGTCTCGGTGTGGGTAATGTTTTTGCTCCAGGGAAAATGGGAACGCGTGTGTGGTCTAGAGTCGGCTCCCCTCGCTAGTCTCCGGAGTCCGGAGTATCCTAGCAACGTGAAACGCCAAGGCGCCTCCGCCAATCGTCTCCAAGTCCCCGTCTCTTCGGCCCTTCTCGGCACCGCTCGGCTTGACGTCACTTCTGCTCGCAGTAGCGCATCGATCGAGAGTGGATTCCGCCGACCGCAGATTCCCGATCGATTAATCGAACGTAACTGTGGTGCGTAATTATATAATATTAGTTTTATATAATAATATTAATTACATATATCGAAATAAATACAGACAGTAAAATTCAACTGTATCATGTAATCTTAAAAGCTCGCAGCTCGTCAATAAATTCAGAGACAAATTATTCTATCAACAATCTTTATATTAATTATTCGTAAAGATGAAACAATGTGAGCATAATACCCGTAATAAATCATTATTATAAATAAAACAATTAACTTTCATCGCTATTTGAATCATAAAAGTATCATAAGAAATAAACGTTAAAATGAATATTCTTTATATTAAATATATGTACATATGTAATTTATATTTTCAGTTAAAAATGTTTAAAAGTCATGAAAAGATACGGCAAAAGATACTTACTGACAAACAGCGTCGAATGTTTCAACAAATACATATAGCCGAGGTGGACGGAATCGTTTTCGTCAGGGGCCCGAGTGCGCGGTACGCGGGCCCCGCGGCAACGCACGAGCCTGAATGTTTGCGAACCCGAGTGCGAGCGCCGCAGAAGAGGGGAGGAGGCCGTCAACCATGGCCGGCGCGGCAGGCAGGCCACGAAAGAAATGTGGCAGCGCGTTTCGCTTAGTACCGACTTAGACTGCTCTAAGTGGCGGTCGTGTGAACGCCGGTGTCCGCCGTCGCACTTTCACGCAGGAGCACGCACCACCAGGACGCATCGGAGGCCCGCGCAGAGGGCCCGTGGCAGCCTGCGAACGCGACGACGGCGGTGGCAACGGCGACGACGACGACGCCGACGACGGCGGTGGCGGCGGCGACGACGACTCTCAGTGGTGACAGTGGTGACAACGCGCGGCGAGCCGGGGCCCGGAGCGGGCCCAGCCGGAAATTCGTGGATCTACTCGGCGCGGCACGGCGACACGTGTGTAGAGTAATACGTCGATCTTGACGTGTGCGTCGTGCGATTCAACGTGGGGAGGAAAACAAAATAAAAAGAACGATCGCGTCGTACGATACAATCCACTAACCGCGCGCGCGCGCCTTCGCCTCTCGCGCCCTCGCCGGGCGTAATCTCGAGCTCCGATATATAAAGCGAGAGAGGCAGCGAGAGGTAAGAGAGGTAGACCGACAGAGAGGAACGTATTTACGTACCGCGGGTAACCTAAAAACCGATCTCGGTCCGGCGCAGCGCGATACATCGGCAGGACGCCCGCGCATGCGCGCCGCGGCTCGCTGTCCTCGTGCGCGAATTTCGAGCGAAGCGCGGGGGTCACGTGTCATCGTTCACGCGTAACCGCGGACAGTGTCAGTGAAGAAGTGCTCCCGAAAAGGTGTTGCGAAATTTTTTTTCTCCGGGCAGTGAGTGCGAGAGAAATTACGCGTCCCTCCGCGTCGATTCGGTACGTACGAGTTCACGGCATTGAGAGAGAGAGAGCCCTTCGGGAAGGGCACCGCGACTCGATCTAGAACCAGATCGTCCGATCGTTCCTCTCCTACATCCTTCAAAAAAAGGACCGAGTTATTAGAACGAGTTGTTGCCTCGAGGGTGGTCAGGATTTCTGGTGAGAGCCCGCCACGGGAGAGAACCGTAACGAGAGATCGATGAGAAGCTAAGAGATCGTGAGAGTCAGAAAGAGAAAGAAAGGAAGGGAGTCAAGGGCGACCGAGTTCGGAAAGTTGTAATCGCGTGGCGGACGAATGCATGACGGATCATGGTTTCCGTGTCCGGACCCATATCCACGGGGACCCATATCCTAGCGGGACGCCCTTCTGGATCGCAGGGCCCGCGGCAGAATGGTGACGCGGAGAGCGAGAAGGACCCCAAGGCGGCGGAACGCGCCAGAATACGGCACGAGTCGGATCTTTACGTTAGGCCCAGCTGGACGGACGCCGCGATAGCGTTGGATCAGCTCGAGAAGGTGAGAGAACTCGTCCTATTATCTCCAATCGTTCACCTTCTTCGTCGTTCAACCGTCGATCAACGGCCGCGACATATTTCGTTTCTGAGATAAAAACTTTGTCACGAATATACAAAGTGAATATACAAAGTGTGATGACAAATTCGTCTCTCTTATGTCTATCTCTAACAATGTAGATTAATTCTCGATTTTATATTTTCTCTTTATTTTTTTTTAATTCTTAGAACAGATAAAAAGTAAGTTAAAGATTAAAGTTAATCTACATTGATAGAAATTGGCATTAAACGTTTTGATATAGTATCAGATGTCCCGATCAGTAATCCCGATTAATGAGATTTTTAAGTAATAAAAATCGTGATTTAATTAAAGTTATAAATTTGATAAGAGTCGGACGCTTCAATGGATCTAATAATAAATAAAATCTATTTTCGAGTCTTCCTGAACTTTTTTACGTTAATTTGTACTAAATTCTTTCAATCGTTAGAATATTCGAAATATGATCACGATTTTTTCACAATTCTTTTAAGAAATTTAGAAAGAGTCGGATACTTGATTGTGCAGTCATGAAAAACTAATCTTCTAAAACCTGATTTGTTGTGACGTAATAATTCGATAAAGGGTTTCTTTGAAAATTTCAAAGTTTTTTGAAACATACGATATACAATCTGGATAACAATGTACATAGTTATGCAAAGATCAATAATACGTCAAATTATACATATATAATCATCTGACATTCTTGATCGAAACAACGGAAAAATATATAAAATAATGTTGAATCAAACATCTCTTGTACGTGCATTTAAATCACCAATGTGGAGATGGGTTGCTTCAACGATACCGTTCGAAATTGATAAGAAAAGATGCAAGAGCGTGCGCGCGTTCGTGTGATGTACCGGAACTAAGTTTATCCAATTAGGAGAGAATGGGCGAGCAATTTGATAAGAAAATTTGAAATCGTGGAGATATATTAATGTGTGTAGGAAAGTAGGAAGACAAATCATACGAATTCCGGCTGGAAAGTTAATTGTCGCTTATCGCCGACATTATTTACGCGTGAAACACTGCGTTAACGAACGTATATTTACGTTCCTAGATACGAGAGACGGCTAATTAAGACGGTGACGAAATAATTTCTCTGTTAGGCCCATTTCTATACCAATGTAGATTAACTTTAATCTCGGTTTAATTTATTCTTTTTCTTCTAATTCTTAGAGCTAGAAAAAGACAGAAATTAAGTTAAACCGAGATCAAAGTTAGTCTACATTGGTGGAAATGGACATTACCGGGATACGCCCGGTATACGGGACGCGATCTATCGATTCTCGTTGTGCGCTAAGTAGTTAGATTGTAGATAATAGCCGCGACAACACACGCGGCGGCATCGCGCGAGTCTTTTCGGATATGTATGTAGAAGATAACCGCGTTAGCTCGATGCAAATTATATTGACCGTTGGCGATAACGGCGCCGTTATTTCCTACCGGGCGTCGCGCTATCTCCGATCGGCGATTAACGAGGCGCACTTCGACGATCGAAAATGCGTTTTAACGGCGGTTAGCGGCTACCCGGCTCTTATCGCCGGTTCGAGGAGCCTCGAGAGCGGTATTACCCGATGATGCCTCTACCAGTCGATTGCCGCCGCTATAAAATCATACTTCTCGAGAGCACCCGGAATCCCTCCCGCGTCTCTTCACGGCCGTCTCTTCAGCGTGTCTTAAACCGTTTAATTATGTCATGAGGAAGTTTCATGCTGGGTGGTCGGTTTACGGTTTCGGTTCAACCGAAAAGACTGAATGGAAATGATTCGACACGGGGAACGCGCAATGGTCGAATGGAAGTGTTACACATTTGTGAGCTTTGCACGAAAGAAATTTTAACCTGCAGCCAGTGTCTCCCTTTTGAAACTGTCAAGAGAGATGTTGAAGAAGAAGTTGTAAAAGCTAAGTCATTTATCTAGGATCTTTCTGTCTTTAACGTATATAGTAATTCTTTATTTGTAAGTATATCGCTCTTACCGATTCGTCTCATGATTTATGAATTGTAAGCTCTTTATTTAGGATCTTTCTATCTTTAACGTACATATAATTCTATTTGAAAGTATCGCTCTTATACCGATTCGTCAATGCCTTACGAATTTCTATTTCCGAAATGTCTTCTTAATATATGTAATCCCATTCACGGCGCGTACATCCGCAGACACGTCGAGTCCCTTCGGGGCTATGCGACTACAAGCTGTGAAATTTTCACATACGCGGGTGGTCCCGAGACGACGCGTTTTTCGAAAGTGCCGGATCGACTTCCTGCCGGGGCCCGCGGGATCCATGACGCGCCATCCCTGGCATTTCTTCTGTATAACTAGTGGGATCTCTTGGGACCTGTCGCGCACGCGGGGCCCGGGAGATCGGGCCCCGAGATCCTTCGTCCGCGGGACGAAAATGTGCGTGGCACGTGAAGCGGACGGGTATCGCGATGCCTTTCGAGGATGCCTGTTTCGATCCGGAACGATCGCGCGTTAGTATCGATTCGCTTTCCTTCATCGATCGGACCCGAGAAAGCGAGAGAGAGAAAGAAAGAGAAAGAGAGAAAGAGAGGTTTCAAGATTGCTGCACGATCTCTCGCGACCGCGTTGTCTCGTTTTTCGTAAATTCCGGTATCTTTCCGTTTACACAGGGAGCGTCGTCCCGGCAAACTGATGGAAAAATAATTCCATTTCGTATAATAAATCGTAATTATTGCTTTGCGTCTTCGCATTGCCGTCTCGGCAGAAGCACATCGCGTTTCGAAAATACGATGAAGGTACAGATAACGATTCTTGTACTATTCCTATACGCTCGTTTCGCAAGATTGCTGAATAGCTCCAAGTTTTCTTGCAATAACACGATTAATTTCTGTCTGTCCGCGTCGTCTTTAATTTATATCTGTCCACTGTGACGAAAGGACGATTACATTAAATCCACGTTGGTGCTATTTTCAATTGCGTTCGACGTATCCCGGCCGATGGTCCGAGAAACGCGCACCTATAATAAGAGGCGAAGCGAGTAGCAAGCCTCGCGAACTTTTTGCTCGTGATAGTCGCGCTGGGTGGTCGCACGAGCGATTTCCACATCGCGGATGTACCGGGTCGTCCCGTTTGAAATCTCGTATTTTCGCTCGTATCGCTTCATCGAAGATGACTTTGTTAGATCGTATAAATTTTCGGGTAGCGTTATATTACAAAGTTTCTAAAATACTTATTCGTTGTTATGGCGAGCTGAAGCAGAAATCGTGACATTAATACACGTATTTTTTTGTTGTTGAAATTAAGGGTACCTTGCGAGTAAACATTGATCGAAAGCTCAGTCAGGAGATATCGTCTAATAAAAATCGACTTCTGGTACGTTTAAATAGCATTCCATTCAAATTAACGCTCGTTTACAATTCTCAAGTTAATCTCCGGGCTTATTACACTGAAATCTAAATTAGCATGAGTGTGTATGCTAAGGCCAAAGTCAACCGACTGTCAGTCGACTTTTAAACTTCAATCAAGCGGGTGTCCTCCCAAAATTTCGCAATCTCGGTAATTTTCCGTACGAGATTCCATACGAAGGCATTGGTGTATAAGAGACGGGGAATTTTCGGGATTCCGCGCCGCGGCAATTTGCGCGATTGCACAATCGCGCGCGCGATGCGCGAGAACCGAGCCGATCGCGCCCGCGGTGGAAGAGAAGTGGTAACAGTCGGGCGGAGAGACAAAAAGACTAAAATTCGAGGTCGATGCTCCACTTTTCTTCCCGGCGAGGCGGCTCGGCCCAAGAGAAGAGCCTCTTCGTGCTTCGCGTTTATGCCGAATGAGTCAGTGAGTCAGTGGCCCCGGCCTCCACAAGGCGAGCGTGCGTGCGTGTGCGTGCGTGCGTGCGTGCGTGCTTGCGTGCGTGCGTCGTATGTGCGGAGACGCATGCATACGGGGCTCCCCCTGTTTCCTCTTCTTCGTCTTTTTCCCCTCCACAAAGAAGGGAGACTGACTCCCCCGGGAGGATTTATGTGCGGGATGATAATGGAACGTGATGAATTAGTTTCGTCGTCGGTGCCGGGGAGAGTATCGAAGAGAGCGCGCGTGCATGTGGAAGCGTGGCGTGGCGTGTATCGTCGAAAATAATGCTATCAACCCAGTTTTTGACGTTCGCCGTCGTATACCTCGCTCTCCTGAGAGTCGACTTAATTTAGAATAATCAGTTCGATAAAACGCACGTCGGTAAAAAATAAATATTTTGAAATGCAGAGAAACAAGATAAAATTATCATTTATTAATTAGCATTTAATTTTACGGTTCCATGTTAATTAATTGGAGGATTCGCTATTGTATGAAAGTTAATAGAATATTATAACAAATAACTGCTATAATATATTTACGCAAAAAAACTTTATAAATGTAAAACAAGTATGTGCGTATTATATTGACATCACAGTTTTTTTTTTAGAAATGACACGATATTATAAAGTTCATTAAATAAGCAAGCTAATAATTTGGTTGCTGTAATACAATATTTATAAGCAAGCTAATAATTTGGTTGCTGTAATACAATATTTACTGTAATACAAATATTGTATTACAATATTTACTTATTACGATGTCAATATTTACTTATCAAGAAATATTATTTGCTCGGTTTAAAACATTTTAAGTTCAACAGATTAAAGTTTATTATTCTTTGAATTTCTTCTTCATTTTTCTCGCAATGCAAAAGCTTTTTTTTTTGGCGTACGCACGCGCACAATCGCACTCCGAATTCGCGGGAATGCCTATTCTCGTTTCGTTCGTCAATGAAATATGGTTATATACTTAATGCAGTTTCGCTTTTAACGGAACGATCCGAACGCGGCGCCGAGCGCGCGCTGATCAAAATTGATTTATTCTCATTGAGAATGCAACTCGATCGCGTCGGATCAACCTTGGCCTTGCATCGTACGCACGCATGTGCACGACGCCGCGCTGCGTGTACGCGCCCGCGCAGCCCGAATGTTTACAGAATACGTGGATCCGTTATCATCACCGCGTCATACATATACGAGCTCGCGCGCCGGAGTTCATTTACTCCAATTTGTTTACGTTCACCAGAACCACGATTCAACCACGGGGTACTGGCCTCGACCTGCTGCACGATCTCGGTGTTCGTATATTTCGCGTAAGCAAAACGTTTCTGTCTCAATTACAACTACAAATTATTACATCAATACGGAAAATAATATACGAAAAATAATATACGGAAAATAAAATACGGAATGTTTATTGGTGTTTATCTGTTAAGATTTTAAATCTTATTGATTGCGGCTTAAAAAAATTTGAGAGATTTCAGTAATCAATTACTACAGTTACTTGATCTGTATAATAATCTTATTTTTTACATAAATTTTTGTCAAAATGTTATATTCAATCGGATGTAAAAAAATATTAGATTTCTAAATTGATAATACTACATCTCATTTTTCTTTGTAAATTTTATTTACGAAGAAAAAAATTTATTTTTAAATTTACACTAATTATGGAAGAGCTGTTCTTTTCCTCTTTCGAATTAATAATCAGAAATAAATTTTTATTACGACTGAAAAAGCTTTACCTATAATAAAATTTGTAATAAAATTTCAAGAATGAAACTAACTTATCGCTAATGACCTAACAGGATCGATTTGGGGACCCGACGATTCCCGATGTCGATTGACCGCGGTGTTTACGACGGAAATCTATCGGCCGACTCGCAGCGCACGCATCGCGCGTTGCCACCGCTGATCCGAGACGATCGCCCGTAAAGATCACGATCGGAGATAAATGCTGAATTCCAGCGGCACGAAATAGCATACGGGCGCACTATTCCGTAATCTGTGTCTTAATTTCTGGCAGCTGAAAGCGGTCGTCTTCGGTGCGGCTCCACAATACCGGGCATTCACGCACGCGCACATGTGTGAGAGTGAGATTAAAGGGCGCCGACACTACGTGTGAGAGACTTCCAACACTAATAATACCTACGAGAGGGTGGAGACGTGCGGCGCGTATACCGCCTCGAAGGCGACCCATGGAAACTCGTGTGTACAGGGTGTCTCAGAATGTCCTAACGGACACGATCACCGGAAGACGAATTGGCTAGATTTTTTTTTTAATATCGTAAATTGATAGTTGCGCGCATACGTCTTTGAGATCGAGCTGCAAAGAGTTGACGAACCCTTGATGATGCGAATATAGATAACGTCTTTTTTTTATACAATACTTTAATTATATAACAATTTTTTGTGCGAATTTAATACTATAAACCAAATCCTTTGCTGAAGGACGATAAATTTAAATTAATTTTTTGTACATAATTAATTCGGCATCACTTCATTAAATTAAGTGGATTTTAAGTTGGTATTTTAAATATACATATATATATTTTATTTCTTTCGGTTTTTGGAAGATTTAACATTGAAAATTGAAGATTTTACAATAAATGCTCCCCTTCAAATTTTCGTCAAACAAGACGTAATCTAAAATTTGTCGTTAAGAAGACACACGGTAGTTTTTTTGAAATACCGTGCACAGGGTGAGTCACGGAACTGGGACAGGCGAGGTCCCTCTTCGCCCTGGAAGCAGCTCAAGGACGGGGAGAGAAGGGAAGTCAAACAGTTTAATTCTACTTTTCCGAGAAGTTTACCCCTCCGTAGTCTGACGGCCGGAGAATGCGGTTGCATCTTCTTTTAGGTAAAAACGTACCGTACGCAACACGTGTGGTCTATGTTTACCTTAGGCTTTGCCAGGCATATTATATGTTTGATGCAAAAAAATAACTCTCCAACTTATTTATATTTCACTGATTTTTTATCGAATTGATATTTGCATTTTATTACAACTATATTAATACATTTTGCGTTATCTAATAGGAAGATTCGATTCAATTCCGTCAACAAGTCATAATTGAAGAAGCTTTACAATAACTTTGAATGAATATAATCGGTAGTTTTTAATATTTAGTCAAAAAATTATACTCGATTTAAAATGACGTACACGATGACATTCTCATTTTATGAATATGGCGAATGCAGTAGAATAGTAATAAGAAAACAGTTGTGCATTGCAAAGAAAATTATCTATTGTTTGTTTTTATAATTTCTCGGTTTATTCCATGCTTTCGCATATAGAGAATATCATGAGAAAACTTTAATATATAACATGTGATTAGGGGAAATTACACGTTAGAACAGGAGTAACTATCTCATTACATGAATTACGGTACACGAAAGATCGTCTTCGAACGCTAGACAACGATTGAAGTTTACGTTAACTTTAATCGGTATCGTATATAAGTCCCTCATGCCATTTGGATCATTTACTATATTTATTATATGTACACTGTTTGTAGCAATCGTGGCGCAGAGAGTTGAGCGATTGCTTTCTGTGCCGAAGACTCTTTAAATCTGATTAAGAAATAGGGTTTGTATTCGATCGCTACCTCTCGTGAAAGCTCACTGGGAACCCATCGAGAATCACATCGTATGAGAGTATCATATGAAAATTGCTCTTATTAGGACTCTGCAGTTTGACTAACTGCAGTTTCATTTAGTAATGAACGAGAATTTAGTTTCCTTAGGAATTTA